>NC_090935.1:631844324-632147354 GCF_040938575.1 Ambystoma mexicanum
TATGCAACAACAGCACGTTATGAATATTCCAAACACCACTACTAATATCGATATCAACTTCCATCCCCAAGAACGCAATATTCCCCAAAACCAGGACTCTATTTCCCAGCCCCCTTCTCCAGTAGAGAGTTCGGAGCTTAGGACATGCATTTTCTTTATTGCTTCTAAAATCGTAGGGGAATAGTCATCTACAAATACACAGCACGCTGATCCCACAATCTTGCAAATTCCCCCACGATCAACCAGGATCACATCGAGAGCCATTCTATTTTGCAGTGTCATTAACCTAATTCCTTTTTCTTCCAACGTCATGTTAAATAGTATATCTGTCGTTGTGTTTATGGTATCTTTTAGTATTCTGGACAGCTGCCTTATGTTATAGGAGTTCACTATCTGGGACAAGAATGGAATGAATGATTTTGCTACGTCAGTCGCTATCAAAACACCTTCGCTACTCCTTTTGGTTCTAGATCTGGATAGTCTGGCCATGTCTGCTGTTTCTAAGAGGAACACTCCTGGGAACAGTAGACCTAGGTAACATGTACCTCCCCAGTTTCTGGGCAACCAGGGATATGCCTTCTCTCCACATATAAAATAGACTGGATCTCCTACATATACTGGTTCTATTTCCCATTTTAATACCACTGTATTCATGCATCAAGTAAATGTTCCGACTGAATATGAGCCTTTCTTTTTTAGACAAAAAGGGACAGTTCTCTGGTTATAATTCACTTTGTAAGAAGGGGGAACTGCATCTTTGTTCCCGTCTGTTCTTACACGAAACCTCATCACAGATGTTTTAACTGGTGGGGACAATCTATCTTGTTTATTTTGTCGTGTTATTTTTCGCTTACTTTTCCTCGTAGGTTCTGGGGTCATCACTTGTGCTTTATGGAATATGGAACAACCCACAGTTCTCATAATTATTTCCTCAAACTCATTCATGTTAGTTCTATCTAATTGACCCGTACCACTCTTATTCCATTTCCCATAGATCATTGCACTTAAAGATGCACTACATGCAGAACTTAATGGTAATGGCTGTACATACCAACCTATTCCTTTCCCAGCATGCTGCGGTAAATGGGCACATACCCAGCAATTTGTTTTCTTTAGAATTGCATGTGTCATATTCATAATCAGTAACAGCGTATTGTTCCCATACACTTCCCTGTGTCTTTCTTCCATTAGGGACAAGTATAAGTAATCACCTGAACCGGGCTTTCAGTAGTGGATATATTAACTATTGGTAAAAACCTTCCCAATGGGTGTTTAGATTCCAAACTCATGAAGCACATGATTATTGTCAGTGCCAGGATACCATTTTTTTACCATGCGTTTTCCTTAAGCTTACAGTCTTTACAATTAACTCATTCTCAGCAGCGGTGCAGGAGGAGGCTGAAACCGCACCCGTCATGTTTCTCATCGTTCTTCTTCTTCCTTATTAGAGTTCGTCGTGGATATCTCTCTTCGTTGCACTTGTTCTGATGTCAATAAGTTCAACGGAATTGTCACAGTTCAGTTCTGCCAGTCCTTTATAGCCTGGATTTGCTTATTTGTTTTAAGGCAAGATCACTTGTCCTTTCTCATACTGCTCAGAGGACTTTTGATCAGTTATCTATTGCCTTAGTACCATGTGCGCCCAGCTTGTCCGCTCTGGTTCTGGACACATGTACTTTTTATGATCGCACCGAGGAGCCGCGAGTCTTGAATTGTCCGATTTGCACAATTCTCATGCTTCTCTCCAATACACCTCTAGTTCCTTCTCTGTCCATGAGCGGAACCAGAGGTTAACATAACACCAAAGAACTGTGGATCACTTTGTCTTTCGAGGCCGTAAATCATATCGCCTCACTCCTGGTATTGTGTGATCCGTGAACAGTGCCGGTGCACTTCCAGATCCAGGCTCAAAGTCAGCCTGTGGCGCTGTTAAAACTGATATAGTATTGTTTCGTCCTCATTGTATATGTTGGCTTATGCCCAGTCGCTCTGTGAGAAAATCCGCATTGCAAGGTCGTAACCTTAAGTTAAACGAGCCTCCATTTTAGGTGAAAGCCACCATTTTAGTTATTCGTGCAAAGTCAGCCCGTGGCCTAAAATGGCCGACCTGTGTTCTCTTGTTCTAACTTAACCTCTTCAACCTTTGTAGGAGAGTTAATGTCCAACCTGCCTGCAGGCTACGTGTTAGGGTCATGTAGACCTTGTCCTTTGTTGACCTCGGGATCAGGGGATTACTTGAATCGGTGATGTTAACCTACAAGTATATAAGAACAACAACACTGTTAAAACATGTCATGCGAAACATCTGTTTGACCTGCATTAAAGCAATGTGTAAAGAGTGTAAAGTTAAACCCAGAGAATAATAGTGCTTGTTAGTAAATGTATTAAAAGGTAAACTGCATGCACGAGATATGTAAATTAGGAATGAACCTGGCGCGACCCTAGCCCAGTACATGATTAACTTGTAGGAGGCTGGACATCGTTATGAAGAAATTGTATAAATACGCTGATGTCCAGCTAGTAATTCCTGTTCACTGCTCACATTGAACCTGCTGGTGGTCTCTGTGATGTACTGACGGCCAAATAGCTATTTGTGCACTTTGTTTTGTAAACTGTACAGTATTGCAATAAAGATTCTGGGAATCTTTACGAGCCGTGTTGGTGTATTTCTCTTTGCATGGTGTAAAAGCCTTAATATTGTATTTTTCTGATTCCACAGCGCTACTGCAGGTGCTGGTGTGCGCCGCACCAGTGATGCAGATTCGGTCTTTGGCGTGGTGGTGGGCGCCAAAGGGGTACACGTTTAGTGTCTGCTGGTATTTACAATGCAGATTTTGTCGCAGCCAACAGTGATGTAGATTCTGCTGGGCAACGTTGGGGCAGTCTTTGCCCTTCCCCCTTTTTGTCAATCGTTTCAGGCTTCGTTTCGAGTTCCACTTCTCACTCGGGAACATTTAGTGGCAGTTTACTGGCAACAGTTTCTTTCGTTTCTGGGACCGCTGTCTCTTTCTGGTCGTCTGGGTCAGGCAAGTCATTCAGCGAAGTTGGGATCTTTTTGGCATGGGTAGCATGTATCCACGACTTCCGTCCATCCACCCGTATCGCCGTCTGCGTTGCCAAGAGTACTTGATAGGAGCCGTACCACCTGGGTGCTAACGATGATTTTCTTTCAAATAATTTTAGTAGCACCCAGTAGTCTGGCTCCAGCGCGTGCCCCGGACCGGTGTATCTCACTGGTAGAGGCTCCTACAGCTGCTGATGAATCAAACACAATTTCTGCATTAAAAGGCCACAATAAGTACTAAGCACAGGATGTTCTACCTCGCTAAGTCGTTTTAGCTGAGGTGTGCACCAAACATTTGCCGGCCTCCCCATTACGATTTTGTACGGGGAGGCCCAGTTCTAGCCTGTACAGACGTACGCATGCATAGTAGCGCTATTGGTAATGCATCCACCCAACTCAACTTGCTTCCAGCACATATCTTGCTTATTTTTGACTTCAGGATCCTGTTGTGCCTCTCCACAAGACCGGCCAAACTCAGATGCCTTGAACTATGAAATCTCTTATCAATCTGAAGACCCGCACATATCTGTAACACCACTGCGCCCACAAAATGTGGACCATTATCTGACCATAGGACACGGGGCAAGCTAAAACGGTAATAATATTCTTTAAGCATTACTTTTGGCATGCTCATTGCTGTGCAGTCTTTTAAGGGTTATGCCTCCACCCACTTGCTGAATGCACAGATCACCACTAAGACATATTTCAAGTTTTGGCATCTCTCCATCTCTATGAAATCAAAATGGATTACCTCAAAAGGCATAGAGGGCGGGCCAAAACTGCCTATTTGAGTCACTGTTCCCTTACCTACATTGTGTTGTAAACATGTGAACAGTTCTACACCAACCTCTCTGCATTTTTCTTTATGTTTGCATTCTGCCATACCGTAGATAGGTGCTGTATTATTTTTTTCACACAGATGTGAGTAGGGCTGTGAGCGATTGTGACCATTGCAGTCACATAAGAATTTGGCAACATCCAGTTTCTAGTTCTCTTGTCCACCCAACAACCCTCCATATCTAACTCAGCAGAGCCCTCTGCCCACCCTTGTATTTCATTGGCCGTGGCTTCGGCCTGCATTTCTTTGACAGTGGCAATTCCATCTTCTATCATACAGGGTGCTTCCTCAGTCTGGACTGTCATCATTTTAGTATTTAAATCAGTGGCAGTTTGTTTCGCAATTCTGTCTGCAAACGCGTTTCCCTCTCCTACTTTGCATGTTACCTTTGTATGTGCCTCGCATTTCACTATTGCTAGGCACTTTGGAAACGTGAGTGCAGACAGTAATCGTACAATCAAAGAGCAATGTTGAATTCTGGCACCATGTGATGTCAAGAAACCTCTCTCAGCCCAGAGTCGACCAAAGTTATGAACCACCCCAAAAGCATACTGACTATCAGTATATATATTCACATTCAAATTTTCAGAAATCTTGCAGGCTCTGGTCAATGCTATTATTTCTGCGGCTTGTGCCGAGTTGTAGGGGATTCTTTTGCTTTCTACAACGCTCTCTAGGGTAGTGATAGCGTAGGCGGCAGTTGTCATGCCATCAGGTAATTTGAAACAAGAGCCGTCACAAAATAACTCTCCATCTGGCTCTTTCTTTGGGGTGTCACTTAAATCAACTCTCCCCTTTGTTTCTTCCTAAGTGACCATTAAGCAATCATGGGGGGAGTGATTCGTTGTCACCAATTTCTTTTATGGGCAGTGGCATTAATTCTGCAGGATTCAAAGCGCTACACCTCATAATTTGGATATGGGGCGCGAACAAGATAACCTCATATCTTGTCAATCTAGCAGAGGTGAGGTGTTGCGTCTGTGTCCTATTTAATAGAACATCTATGGCATGTGGCACCATCAGAATTAAAGTATGCCCCATTACCATATATTCCGTTTGTTTCACTGACGCAGCAGCCGCCGCGACAGATCGTAAATATCGTGGTAGTGCGCGCGCTACAGGGTCCAGCGCGGAAGAGAAATAGCCACACGGCCTATTTCTTCCACCTTGTTCCTGTGTCACATCCTTCACTTTCACACACAGTCTAAAAACCTTTTCATAATTTGGTGTGCCCAAAACTGGAGCAGAACATAATGCAGTTTTCAATTGATCAAACGCTCTCTGACATTCCTCATCCCACTTAAAGGCATAACCGCATCCTTTCTAGTCAAATTCACCATCGGTTTCACAATTAACGCAAAATTACAGATCCATTGTCGGCAATACGAAGCCATGCCTATTATGGCTCTGACTCCTTTCTGTGTCTTTGGAATAGGCATACAAGAAATACTTTCTATGCGTTCAGGCGTTAGCCTTCTCCCCTCTTTCAAAAGTAGGTAGCCCAATAAAGCTACCTCCTTTCGATTATATTGAAACGTCTTCAAACTAGCTTTATGGCCATGTGCCGCTAGGTGTGACAGTAATAATACAGTGCTTTCTTTACAAATCTCCTCTGTGTCAGCAGCTAACAACAGATCATCTATGTATTGCAAGAGTACGCAACCCACTGGTAATTCTAGCATGTGTAGCTGCTCTTTCAATGCTCTACTGTAAATACTGTGACTTTCCGTGTATCCTTGCGGAATCCGTGTAAATGTAAATGATCGTCCTACTAATGTGAACGCGAACAAATATCTGCTGTCCTTGTCCACGGGAATGCTAAAGAACGCTTTTTTTAGATCAACTACACTAAAGTATTCTGCTGAGACAGGTATCATTGTCAATACTGTAGTGACATCTGGGACTAAAGGAAATTGTGGATCTACTGCTTTGTTTAGCGTGCAAATCAATTATGAAACGATATGGTACTTCATTGCCTCCTTTTTTATAAACTGGAAGAATCGGGCTGTTGCATGTACTGCCTGTAATTTCTTCAATCACCCCTAATTTCACCAAATCTGTAACAATACTCTTCAATCCTTTCTCACCTTCAGCCGAAATTCTGTATTGGGGAATTCGCGGTAGTGTAACACCCTCTTTCAAAATGATCTTTACTGGATCTATTTTCAAGCATCCTACCTCGTTGTCATGCATTGCCCATATACAGGTTGGCACTTTACTTAGCTCTCCTGGTAAAGTTTCAGACATGAATTCTGATACAGGGGCATCATGTGGCCAAATCGTCAGGAACACCCCGTCTGCCGTGCAATGTATAACTGCGCCTAACGTTTTCAACAAATTTAATCCCAACAGGTTCTCCCCACAATTTTCTGTTAAAAGGAAAGGACAATGTTCAGTGAATGGTCCTATGGTAACTGGGACTGGTTGGGACACTGGGTTTATGACTGGTGTACCTGCGAACCCTACGGAAACATTTTTTTGCCCTGACAGTGGTATATCTGGAACCAAGTGATGGTCTATTGAACACTTTTGCGCTCCTGTATCTACAAGGAAGCGGTGCTCCTCATTCCTGACTCTCATTTCTACGTAGGGTCCTCTCTGATTCACAGGAATAGACACTGGTTCCGACCCCTGCTCTGGGCTGTCCTATTGGGGAAATAAGACGTCATCCGATGTGTAATCACTACTATTACTGTAATATGTATTTGGCTGTGTATCGAAAACGTTCCCACTCTTCCCTCTATTTCCCCCACTCTGGTTTCCATACTGTTGGTTTTGCTGACCCTGACTCTGGTTAGGAGCACTTTGGTTTTGGGCTTGGTTTTGATTACCTCCATTATTGTGGTGCTGCTGCATACTATTCCTATTTGGTCCATTCGCTCCTTGGTGCCCTCTGTGCTGTCTTCTCTGACCAGACCCATTTCTATTCTGCAGATGTGGACATTGCGCTCGCCAGTGTCCTTCCTCCTTACAGTACGCACACTGATTTGGTCCCAATGGCCCCACTTGCATATTCGAATTACTCCTTCCTTGTGCATTCCCTCTCCCTCTATTATGTCCTGCTACTTTCTGCAGTAGCACCCGTGTCTTCAGATTTACCCTATCCTTCTCCTCTTTCTCTTTCTCCGCATTCACTCTGTTCTCATGATATTGGGTCATGTGTAATACTTTGCCCAGCGTTTTTGCTTGCCATGCACTCTCTGATGTCATTATGAGGTTCTGGATTGGAAGTTTTAACCCCCTCACATATTTGTCAACAAATAACCTCTTCCCCGCTTCCGAGCTCACATCCTTCCCACTGAAGTCTGTTAATACTTCTTCAAACCTATTAAAATAATCTGTAGCTAACTCATCCTTGCCTTGTACACATGCAAGGATGAGTTAGCTACACCAAATATTCACCCATACATTCCAACACTACCTGTCTTTCGTTGCTTCTTCGGAAGTCATACATCGAAGCCAATGCTGTCGTCCCATCATTCCCGTCTATATACATTTCTGCCTGTTGCTGTAATTCCACCTTCCTTTCTTTGCTGATCACACTGCGAGTTACCCTCGTGCATCTACTTTGTTCAGTCCCGCCTCTCACCCCTGTGGTTTCAATTTTAATCTCGGGAGGGATGGACGATACCGAGTCTGTATCTAAGGCGGGAGGTGCCGATGGGACAACAGAAGTGGGGAGTGTCTGCTGTGGGCCTGGTTGGCGAATAGGAAGTGTTACGAGCGCGGTCTGTGGCTGTGGGAGGGCTTGAGCTACGGGAGAGAGAGTTTGAGCTTCGGGCGGGGTTTGGGCAATAGTTACTGACGTGTTTGGCCTCGCTTCTGATCTTGGGCCTTGTTTTGTATGGATCAATATGTTTTCTATCAATTCATCTGCTATGTGCAATTCTCGTTGTGGGTATATTTTTTCTATATTCAACTGGTCACGTCTACCTGACCTCCTTAGACTCTCAGTCCACTCCTCCTCCTCTTTTTCTTCGGCTACTTCACCTTTTGATTTATGCCTGCGCGCATGCTTTGCTCTACTTCTAAGTCGGAGCATTGCTTCCATTCTCCAGTCCTTAACAATATCAAATGCTGCAGGACGCGCTTTCTTTCTTATCAACACCCTTTCCAGGTTATCTATTCTCGCTATCTCAAAACTACCATTAATCGGCCACTGATGGTCTTGTTGCTTTCTGGTTTGCCTATGCCAAGTCTCACAGAATATTATTGCTCCCACTCCATACTTCACATACATCTCATATGCCGGCGTTCCCCCAGGTGGTGCAATTTGGCCATCTTACAAAGATTGTCCACCACAGCGGAAAACCCCTGCTAGGGTGGACAATACCCCAGGCATGTTTCAACGTTCCCCCTGGTTAATCAACCTTACCTACGGTGTTTGATTTTGCAAAGTCAACTCTCAACCAATATCAGGATTACTTTGAATCGGGGAATGACTCACCTGATAAATCAATTTGTCCTTCAGGACACAAGTCGTCTGTATACTGACGCAACCAATGATGTTGTGTCTACGTTTCTTGGCTTCCGCCTCATTTCGGGACCCTCGCCTCCTTGTTCTCTAGCCGGGTATGTCAATCAGGGATCAGATGTGTGCAGATCTGCAATGGAATCTCTCATCACTTCTACAGGGCGCCCCGAACACCTCTTGATCCCGGCTCGATCGTCCCGTCCTCGCCGTTCTCCGCCTTTACTCAATTACAACGTATATGATGGAACAAGTGGGGGAGGTCCCTATTCGGGCACCATCTTGAAAGGGGCCCCTAGGGGTCCCTCACGTCTATGGAAACAAGGCAAGTCACCACACACGATAGATACGCCAGACACAAGGTTGTATTCCCAAAGCTAGAGTTTATTGCAAAGCAAATAGTCTCAGTTGGCCAACTCGGTCTCACACCCCGTGACGTGTATCTCTAGACCTCGAGGGACGCAAGAGAGTGAATTACGTACATCAGTTACATCTATACAAAATGCATATCATACAATCAGCTGTGACATGTTTAACACCCCCCTTTATTGGGTTTCTTTGAACTCAGTGTGATGATGGACACTTTCGACAATTATGACACCTTCAAATACCTATTCTAGTAACAATATACAATTTTGCAAGTGCGGAGGCATCTTTTAGTTGTTGAACAGAACACAGTGCTTCTGTTCTTGGAAGCGAGCTACATACGAGGGAAGAGTCACATTCCAGACCTTGCTATCTATGAGGTGCTATTCGTGTCCTGGGAGCCGACACGCTCTACAGGGCTCGGTAAAGGGGGGCCATAGGAAGAGCATAATTCAAGCCTTTAGCTGCTTTATTCTAACATATTCTACCATATAACGAGACTGGCTGGCAGCTGTGAAATGATTAAATGCCCTGCGGCTCTGCTTCAAGGCTACATTCAGGAGGGAGCTGGGCATTCCTTCCCGGCGCTGCCTACGTTGTGTTTCAACAAACTCTTATTAGCCTCGCGGCCCTGCGGCCTTGTCCTTTCACGTTCAGACAACAATATTAACAGTCGAGCAGTGTAAGCAGAAAATGTGCTGCGAAGCAATTTGAACAGAAAGCAATGAGCAATTGTTAGAAAACAAAATGGCGATCCTTGTTACATCAAAATGGCCGTTCATTGGTAAACTCGGAAACCTGTATTTCTATTGTATCGAGATTAACAAGGGGGTCCTGGGAGTCCCTCTGCCAGACATTAGTCCTGGTTACGAGAGACTTACCCAGAGTCTTTATCTCACTATCTTTCACAGAGAAGAAATATCCCAAACATATCAGTCTTTGTCCTGCCCTGGGGCAGTCCAGCACCAAAATACTAGGCAATTCTCCTCTGAACAAGAGTACCAACAGAATCCCTAGACACGTGTTTCGGTCTGGTTGGACCTAATCAGTAGGGTGGATCTGTGCCTCTCTAAGAATAGTGAGCAAGGGGTCCACGTCTGGATTCCCCTAGTGGCTTAGGGTGAGACCCAAATTTACTTAAATATGCAGATTAACAAGGGGGGTCCTGGGAGTCCCTCTGCCAGACATTAGTCCTGGTTACGAGAGACTTACCCAGAGTCTTTAGCTCACTATCTTTCACAGAGAAGAAATATCCCAAACATATCAGTCTTTGTCCTGCCATGGGGCAGTCCAGCACCGAAATGCTAGGCAATTCTCCTCTGAACAAGAGTACCAACAGAAACCCCAGACACGTTTTCCAGGGCAGGACAAAGACTGATATGTTTAGGATATTTCTTCTCTGTGAAAGATAGTGAGCTAAAGACTCTGGTCTGGGTAAGTCTCTTGCAACCAGGACTAATGTCTGGCAGAGGGACTCCCAGGACCCCCTTGTTAATTTGCATATGCAAGTAACTTTGGGCCTCACCCAAAGTTACTAGGGGAATCCAGACGTGGACCCCTTGCTCACTATTCTTAGAGAGGCACAGCTCCTCCCTACTGATGAGGTCCAATCAGACCGAAACACGTGTCTGGGGATGCTGTTGGTACTCTTGTTCAGAGGAGAATTGCCTAGTATTTCGGTGCTGGACTGCCCCAGGGCAGGACAAAGACTGATATGTTTAGGATATTTCTTCTCTGTGAAAGATAGTGAGCTAAAGACTCTGGGTAAGTCTCTCACAACCAGGACTAATGTCTGGCAGAGGGACTCCCAGGACCCCCCTTGTTCATTTTCTATCGTATCGTGCATGAGATGGTTGGCCCACGGCCACCAAAATACATTTGCCGTCAATCATGAGAGGTATCCATTTTTCTAGACTGACAACCTAACTGTGAATTCTACCATTTGATGCAGTCCCTCTGTGTATTCAGCTACCTAACCCTCCGTCAAATATAGCAAACTAGATCACTACAGTTTGGTAAACTAACAGTATCCTACTTATGTTTCATTCTAAATGGCGGTAGCATATGCAAAATGTAACTTTATTCCAATTTTCTTATTCTATATGTTTACTCTCGTTTGAGAACAGGCCCTTGCGCATCACCGTTTTTATCACCACTATCACATTCCCCCCGCTTGTCAATGTATTTACCAACACTACTTTGTCTATCATCCTGTAATAGTAGGGACCCAAGGTCTACAAACCCCATCTCAAGCTTCCTCTTCTTTTCACATATTCTTCTGGCCCACAAGTTATAAAACAGCAATCTTCATCTGCCTCGCAAACGACTCAATGTTGTATATCACTTTGAGGATCCAAAGGCAGCATACACCTAGTTCCAGGAAGTCCAATGTGTCTGTCTATCACAACCATTCTAATTTTATTTGGGCCACATGGTGGATATGTTTGTGTATCACTGTACTGTGGGCCAGGAGTTCTTTCTACGGTAGCCACGGTATGGGAGATCATTTTGCTCTCTTCCTTCCCCTTTTTTAATGGTTTACAATATCCCATTGCTATGTGCAGCTCACACATGCTTACTAGTAGCACCAAAAACAAAGGCACTACTATTTTAATTATTTTACCCAACCAGGAAGGCACCCAGGAGAACATCAAATGATACCAGTGCTCATCTACTACCTTTATGGTCTCTTTTTCCATGTGTGTTTGCAGGGTATACAAGCCAAATATAGCTTATGTTAAACTGCCATTCTGCTCATAGTTTGCAGGTATAAGGTTGCAGCAACTTGCCCCAATATTTGCACACACTCCTCCCTTCATGGCAGTGAGGAGATCTAGCACATATATGTTCTGCAGACAGTTAGTTTGACAGCCCTAATTCTTCTTTGAGAGCGTTCAGAACTTTTTCTGTGGCATTTGCCAATTGCAACAACTCCCACCTGGTGATATGGAGCCATTTCACATTTTCTGCCGTCTTTATTCAGGGGCCAGCAGGAATGTAAAGAACATAGCTGCCTTACTGAACAGCCTGCACTTTGCTGGTCTTGGCGCTAATTTGTCTGTGGAAACTTGTGAGAAGAAAATCTCTCTCTTACTCTTTTGTAAGCCCAAACTGCTATGAGGACTGTTCTTATTTGCTACTTCCACTACTGCAGAATGTTCATCAAGAGCCACAACATGGCTCTGGGGCACTACAAATGCTGGTGAGTGCAGAGTGGTAAGAGAACAAATATGGTTGCACTGGGCGGAGATATATATATATGCTCTGGTTCCACAAGACCAATAATGACCCATCAACACTGTACTAAGACTTTTATGTCGCACACAAATAACTTCAGTATATTTTTGATATTTCACATTCACATAAAAAAACTCACATTTTGTTTAAAAACAATTCATATAAACACAAACATTTAACAAACAATAGCATCTCATTTCATTCTCAGACACAAAAAAACCCTGGATGTGCGAAGTTGAGATCTATAAGAAAACATAGATCTTCCCTCTCAGTGCAATGTATAATAAACCCTCACAGAGTCCAGAATAAGTTTGAATTCTCGGTTTTGTTAGACCTGCCATTTGTTTGCAGTGTCGATTGTTGCTGTTTTAAAGTCGACGCAGTGTGTTTTAGCCATTTCATGAACTGAAACGGTGGTTCCCAAGATGCTTGGCCTTCATCAGGACGAGTTCAATTTCTAATTACTATTGTGTATTTTGTGTCCAAAAGAAATGACAAATAAATGTGTGTAAATTAATAGCGAGTGGGTGTGACATGTAAATTCATATAGGACGACTTAGTGCATCCGCAGTGGTTCAATTATATCAACAAAAGAGCTCAAGTGCATCTCACCTCCTATATGGCTACATTCTGACAATATCCAGACCTATAGATCACTGCCTCTAAATAAATAGCATGTATGTCAGTACCTGTAGAATATAAATAATCCCAAGCCCCTATTATTGTATATGGATGGGCGCTTGGGATACCACACCTCATCCAATGAAGCCATAACATCTCCCCGGTGTTCGCCTCCTCTCCTGTGATCCTCCCTCATATAGTCACCCCCAGGGTCAGGAACAGGTAGCGGGAGCCATCCCCTGGCCACTTGGGAGGAGGTTATCACTGGGGTATCCATTGAATTCATCACACTTCGTTCTTTAATCTAATTAACTACAAGGGCGTGCCAATATTCACTATTATCTACCTTTTTAATATAGGCCCAGCAGCCTTGGAACAGTCCTCTTGTTCTACAAAATGTGAGATGGACCATGCAGTTTGCCATGTCAACCGGTACTTCTTATGCTACACAAAACCTGGGGGCACCCGTGGTGTGAAGAATGAGAAAGCAAACATAAAAAGTCTCATTCTATCTGTTGCTTCCCACCTCCTGCATGTGGTCATACCATGTGTTGTCCACTTCTCGTCAAAATCCCACATACCCATTTCATAAAAATAGTTCTTCATCGAGTGTTTCTTTTTTTGTTTTTAAATTTCTTCTAATTGTATTTGCTCCTTTACTTACATCTTCTACTTCTTTATTTCCTATATTTCTGCTATATTCTAGCCAAAGAAAAGAAAGAGAAAACAGGTAAATGATTACACATAATACTAGCCAAGGGAGCTTTTTCATCAAAGAATCACATCTCCCAAAACGTGGAACTTAAATGCATAATTCTGTGAACAGTGCTGGTCACGCAATATTCAATAAATGCAGGGCAATCAAGGGTCCACGTCCTGTAATCCTTCTTCTTGCTCCTGGTCATTGGACAGGGGAGCACTGCTGTTGCTCTTCTTAATGCCACTGAGGTGGAGCCATGCCCTTATTCCTCTGACCTTGACAGTTTATTCAGTTGCCCACTGTACTTCCTAAGGTCCTAGAAATCGTGGGGCATCCCAGTTTCTAACAGAATTCTTTATCAAAACCCTATCACCGGGGTACAGCTGTAAGGGCAGTGGTATCTGGGCTGTTGGATCTGTATCTTCTCCCAACTGTTGCCGGACCACCCTGTCGCAGCTTCACCTGGTGGGATATAAACTTCAAAGCATCAGTCATTGCTGTCAAATATGCATGAAACTCATCACCCAAAATAGCAGCTACACTATGATCATCACATTTGCTGCATGCAAAACAAGAGGAACATTGATTTGTCTGCCAGTAACCAGTCCATGTGGGGTGAAATGGTGGTCAGAACTTGGCTAATTGTGTGAGGCAAAATGTGACAAAGGCAGACAATATAACCAATTGTTGATTAATGTGGTGTGCAACCTAGCAATGCATTCTTTTTTTTTCACGAGCCGTTGAGTCATTCCACCATGCTGTTTACCTGAAGGGGATAAACACAGCATAATTCATGGTTTATGCCCAATAAGGTGACAATGTATTTAAATAGATAATTTTCAAAGTGCTGTCCATTATTGGATCATAACACTTCACACACTCCTCAGCGGGGTAACACCTCACATACAAGATATTTTGCAGCTGATTTGGCATCTGGATGAGCACAAGGACATGCATCTATCGATCGTGAAAAATTGTAAACCACGACAATCATATACCGATAGCCGTTACTTTGTTGTGTCATATCAGCATAATCAATATAGAGATGCCAAAATCGCCCTGAAGGGTGGGTAATATTGCCTTCACCATCTTCAATGTATGCCAGGCAGTAAATTGCTGACAAACTGCACAATTAACAATTCAATCCTTTACATTTTCATGCAAATTTGGAACAAACCAGTGCTCCTGCAGCTCTGCTGCTATAAATTCTCTAGACAGGATAATGAAGCTGTTCTAATGCTATCATCAACTGTTCTAATGGCAATACAGGCTTTCCTGTGCCATTTTAATACCACAATAAGCCTGTAGGGGCCAATGAACAGCCCCTATTGATCCATTCATTCCTGCTCTTCCTGTGACACACTTCCTTGAATTTCTATCATTTGTGTCAGGGATAATGCATTGCGCGGTGTTGCCATTTTGTTCTTCTTTTCTTCCTCACTATATACTAACATTTCTAATTTTAACATTTCTATTAAATACGCTGTTCTTTGGCCGCCATGCTTGCTGCGTGTTTGCCACATGCTATTAAGTCAGTAACATGATACTGGGAGCAGCACTTCACTGCTGCCACTTGCGGAGGCAGTGTGAGTGTGTCAATCAATTCAGACAATAGTGCGGCATGTGTCACTGGCGGGCCATCTGATCGCTGGAACCCCCGTTGCTTCCAGCGGGACAACCTTGAATGTACAGTGGATGCGACATTTGCTGAATCAGAGTATATCACCACCTCTCTGTTTGTGTAATGTTGTACTGCTGTTATTAACGCCACTAGTTCCACTGCTTGCGCATACTAGTGCAGAGGCAATCTCCTTCTCTCTACTACCTCACTGTCCCCATCCTGACTATGGACCTCTGATGCATGTGTATGTCTTAACCCAGTGCTCTGATCGATCAGCAATGACACTTCAAAAACGCAAACTCTCCCCACTCAAGTTTGGTTTCCCTAACCTGGGTTATGTCATTTTATACATCGGTATATGTGGAACAGTCATGTACATGATATGATATGATATGGCAATTATAATGCACCTATACGCAAGTGTTTCAAGGCGCGATGAGGCAAGGCAGGGGAACAGAGGGAGACAGGCAACGATCTCACTAGTCTAGGTGACATTGAGTTTGTGCAAGTGCAGCGGAGGGGGAAGAGGAAAGGTGCGAGGGGGAACGGGGGACGTGCAGTACATAGGATAACAGTAATAAATAAAACACATAAATAAGAACAATAAATAAGAAGTGCGGCCAGCTGGTGGCAGGTACAAAGGTAAGTGCCAACATCAGGTGTCGGGGGCTGTAGGGATACAGAAACAGCCCCAGAGTGCAAGAGTTGCCAAGGGGGCAGTGCAAGTGTTGAGCTGGTGGGGAGGGGACCAGAGCCAGAGAGCAGAGGGTAGCCAGGTGACTAGTGCAGTTCCAGCCAGGAGTTCAGCAGGGGAGAGGAGGAGAAAAAGCAGAAGCCAAGAGGAAGGTCTTGAAGTGCTTTGGAACCGGAGATGGTGCTCCTCAATTTTCAGAGCGGCAGGGCGGAGGTTCCAGAGGGAGGCCTCTGCCTAAGAAAGAGATCTACCACCAACTCGTTGCTTGGAGAAGCGACTGACCATGAGGGAGTTAGAGGCGGATGAGCAAAGAGCTCGGGAAGGAATATATTTCGGAAAAGAGAGTTGAAGTTATTGAGGACCCAGGCCCCAGAAGGCCTTGTGTATAATGCAGAGGGTTTTGAACATAATCCTCACAGCGACTCAGAGCCAGTACAGAGATTTCAGTCCTGGAGAGATACGATCCCTGGGCTTGAGGCCAAGGACAAGTCTCGCAGTCCTGTTCTGGATGAGTTGCCGAGGGTCAGAGAGTAGAGGCAGGTAGATTTAGAAAGAGTCTGTTGCAGTAGCCTGGAAATAACCAGAGCTCTGGAAGCAGTGAGCTTCTGGGGGAAGGAGAGGAAAGGAAGAATACCTCTCAGGAGGTGCAGCTGGGAGTGTGAATTCTTAGAGATGTCAGAAATGTGAGGAGAGAAGGAGAATGTGGAGTCAAAGACGACCCCGAGGTTTTTGGCCTCACAGGTGGGAGCAGGAAGAGGGCCAAGAGAGGCCGGCTAGAGAGTGACAGGAAAGGAGGGAACGGTGTGCCGATGAGGAGAATCTCAGTCTTACTGTCATTAAGGCAGAGATCATTGGCGGCACACCACTCCTGGATAGCAGACAGACAGTCAGAGAAGAGAGAAGGAGAAGATACTGCTGAGGGGAGCCTGAAAATGAGGCTAGTGTCATCCACATAGCACTGAAAGTTGGGGCATAGAGCGGCAATGCGGTGGGCAAGAAGTGGCAGGTATTGGTTGAAAAGCCAGGTAGAGAGGTTAGACCCCTCGGGAACACCACAGGTTGAGATAGAGATAGAGGAGAGGAAGGACCCAAGTTGGACCTGGGAGGGTCAATCGGAAAGGAAAGAAGTCAGCCAGGCCAGGGCCTGATCGGTGATACCCAGGTTATCATGGAGATGGTTCAGCAGGATGGCATGGTTTACCATGTCAAAGGCAGAAGAGGGATCAAGTAAGATGAGGACATAGGGGGTATTGGAATCGAGGTTGGAGAGCAGGTCTTCATGGATGTTCAGGAGAGCAGTTTCTGTGCTTCTGGCAGCTCTGATGGTCATGAAGACAACCAACAGATTCAGTGTGAAGATTAAGCTGGGAGATGGCCAGCTTTTCCAGGAATTTTCCCTGGAAAGGGGTGATGGAGATTGGGCAATAGTAAGCCGGGCAGGATGGATAGGCAGAGGGTTTCTTAAGAAGAGGGTGCACAAGGGAGTACTTCAGGGGGGAAGGAAAGACTCCAGTGGCAAAGAATGGTTGCAGAAGTCGGCCAGAGCACGAGCAGGGGGGGCAATGTGGTCCTTGATGGTTTTGAAGGAACAGGGGTGAACCTGTTTTGACAAGACTTTCATAGACTTGTCTAGAAACATTGTCTGGAGAGAACAGGGGAAAGGCAGAGAAGGAGGGAGGAGAGGTGGCCAAAGAAGGGCCAGAGGAAGAGCAGGGAGAGGAAGAGGGAGAGGACAGGATGTCCTGAGTTTTAGAGATGAAATGAGCAGCCAGAGCCATGCAGAGGGCCTGGGAGGGGACATGAGAGGTAGAGACTGCAGCAGGATTGGCCAGTTCCTTGCAGATTTGAAAGTATTCAACTTAGTTGTTGGATGCCGCAGAGACGCAGGCTTGGATGTGAGCTCTCCTCTTGGTGCGGACAGAGTGTCGGTATTGCCTTTGGAGCAGGCGACAGGCCACTTTGTCAGAGGATGTATGCAAGCATGCCACTTCCTCTCAGCCACCCTGCCCTTGCATTTGAGGGTGACGAGGTCAGAGTCATACCACGAGTTGCACTTGGCGTCAGGCTTCAGGCGGATCCTCATGACAGGGCAAGTACATCAAGAGTATCAGATATAGCAGAGAGGAGCATGGAAGGGGCTGTGTCAGGGTAAGAGTCAGCCAATGGGGGATGAGACGGTGAGAAAGTGGAGGCAAAGCCTCTACTGACACATGTTTCATGGGTCGGATAACCGAGAAGGTGGGTGGCAGTGCTGGAGGTGGTTTGGCCTGAGGGGTGGAGAGGGTGAGCTGGGAGGAAAGGAGAAAGTGATCACTCCAGGAGAGAGGAGTGGTGAGAGGGATAGAAAGGGGAAGATCTGAAGAGATCAGAATATCCAGAGTGTGCCCTGCAGAGTGAGTCGGGCCAGAGGGGAGAATAGAGAGCGAGAGAGAGTCACAGAGGTTGCGAAAGAGTACCGAGGAAGAACAGGAAGCATCCAGGTGGTTGTTGGGAGGGAGGAAGAGAGGTAAACCCACTCAGAGAGAAAGGAGGAGATTTGACGGGGTGGCCGATAGATGATAGTCACAGTAAGGGAATGGCCTGACAAGAGAGAGAGCCTGCAGAAAAGACATTCGAAAGAGGAATAGGCTGCGCAGGAATGACAGAGGCAGGAATCCACTCAGGGAAGATCAGGGCTACACCCCCTCCGTAATGGTTGGATCTGGGCGCAGAGAGGATCTTGTAGCCATCAGGGAGGAAAGTGTCAAAGCTCAAGTTCAAGTTCTTCCAAGAGACGGCAGATGTCAGAGGAGTGTTTGACAGCAGAGTGAGAGTTGAGAGTGGCAATATGGAGAAGGTTGCCATCCTTGATAGACTTCCAGGGAGGAGGGGGGAGAGGGCAAGGTAGCCAGGTGGGAGACAGCAGGGGGAGGCAAGGAAGCCATGGGGGGCAGGGAGGGGACAGCAGGAGAGGAGAGGAAATTGATGAGGCATGGGAAGCGTCTATCAAATTGGAGAAGGTTGGCCTGAGGGCCTTGGACCAAGACGGTACCATTCAGGTAGACATTAATGATGACCTTAGAGGATTGGAAGGGGGCCAGGAGGGCCTCCCACCGGGTGTCACCATTAATGTGAGAATAAGATAAAGGTGAAAGCACAGAGACCATGTGAAGAGTCCATAGGTCTGGCGAGGGAACAACAAAATGGATATCGGTGAGAGTTTGCCTGGGCAAAGCACTGGTATAGGTATCAGCGATAGGGAGGCCTGAGTTGGAGACAAGGATGTCCTTTTTAAACTTTTCCTACCAGATTTAGTGAGGAGAGCAGGATAGTCGATAGAGACGCAGTTAGAAAAGATAGGTGGGATAGAGAATAGTAGACAATTGGACAAGATGACAGGGGCTTAGTTAATGGCAGAAGGTTCAGTAGATGATTGCTTTGCTAGGAGGAAATATTCTCAGGACGGTGCTACTTCACAATGCATTTTAAATAATGGAGGAAAACAAACCCCTAAGTCTGAGAGTCCCTTAAGTGGGGAAAAAAGGCCTAGGTTTCACTATTCAATTTACAACACTTTAACAATGCAATTTAAATAATGGAGGAAAACACACCTAAGTCTGAGAGTCTGCAGGTTGGTTAGAGTGAGGCTCTATCCTCAACCCGGGCCACTCCTATCTCACTTAGTCGCTGTTTGTTGACGGCTGGCCACTGGCTTACCCTGCTGACACCTGCAGACACTAGCTGGAGCCACCTCAGTGGAAGCCGCCCATTGCCTTGGGCACCTTAGCCACAGGGGCTGCCCTGGGAAGGTCAGAGATGAACAACAAGCCACCAATTACGGGAGGAGGGCGGGTAGGGATTTGGGAGGGAGAAGACAATACAGAAACAGAGGCAGTGGAGGGAGGGAGAAGAACAAAGATGGTGCTGGGAGCGATAAAGAACAGATTGCAATTTTAAATTAAGTTTAGCAAAGAGGCCCAAGAGGGTCTCGGAAGGACTGTGCAGCACTCACCTGCATTCTGTACATAATTGCCTTCAGTACCGGTTCAGCGATAAAAGCTGCTGGGTTCACAGTGCAGCCTCTTCCAATTTTAACTGCAGGATTAGATATAATCACCTCATACCCAGACACTCGCTTCGTTGTCAACATACTCTTTGGTTTCTGTAAAATCGCAAACAGGGTGTGTGCTCTACATACATACAGTGTCACTGGACAGCCCATCATTTAGGTCGCTGATATTTCAATAGCAACGGCTGATGCAGTCAATGCTTGCTCACATTGGAAATGTCCCTTCATCATTGAAACAAACAATCCACTTTAATATTCTAGGGGTTTGTACCCCATCAGGTATTTCTGTGCGAGGACAGCCATCATCACATACCCGTTCAAATAAGACAACAGGAAAAACTCTGCTTCATAATCTGCTGTCTCCAAAACTGGGGCATGTGTGATTGCATCTTTCAGTTCATTAAATGCTTCAACCATCTCTCATGTCCATTAGTGCTTCTTGCTCTTTCTGTGACTCTTTTAACCCTTGCAACAGGGGTCTGATATATGTGGTATAGTTAAACACCCAGGATCGACAATAGTTGTGCAATCCTAATAATTGCTGTATTTCCTTCACTGTAGTTGGTCAGGCGTATTATGTATTGCTTCTGCACTTTCTGGTGTCAGTTCCCTTCCTTCTGTGGATATTATTTGTCCCAAATATATGACTTCTTTCTGACAATATTGCACTGTTTCCTTGTCTAATTTATATCCGTTCTCTGTGAATAACCTTAGGAGCATCACCGACTATTACATTGCTGTTCCGTGGTGCTACACACCAACAGATCGTCAACATATTGTTTTATCATGCTTGGTGTCTGTATGTTTGCCAAATCTTGTGTTGCACACTCTAGGGAATTCACAATACCCCTGTGGTAATCTGGTGTGCTGAAATGTTTTCCCCCTGTAGGTAAATAAGGTGAAATATTGTGGGTCTGGATGCAACCGAATGGAAAATAATTAATTTCTCAAATCAATTACATTAAAAACAGAGTTTATGGCCCTTTGGAACATGCATATACAATGAATGGGATTACACAAGAATAATTCTGAGTCCATATAACCAGACAAACTCAAGAAGATGGCAAGTTACTGTTTTATTATCAATTAGCTAAAACAGGGAGGTTACAATGAACATCAACGGATGTACGCTCAATCTCTCAATGATCTCCACAAAAAATAAAATTCTTATACTCAATAAGGCATCAGAGTGACGTCATACCACATGGTAATAGTGAAAAACCTATCAAGGGTCGGGATTGGTTAACATCTATATATATACTCGTATAGAAGCTAGGATTGTTACTGGCTATCCGATATCCGGTGGACAATTTATGCCTACCTCTCAAAACATGTAATTTCAGAAACATTAGATACACAGTTTCTCATTGGTCTTACAAGCTGTAAGGTGCTTCATTATACAGACTAATACAATTGGTTGACACGCTTGTTCCAAGTCTGGTACATTCGGTTCCTTTAGCAGCACGTAAGCCCAGACTCAGGTGCAGGGAGTTAGGACATGAAGCTACCTCACCACTCAATTAGCATAGCATCTCTTTTCACCCATGCCTTCGGCCATGAAATTGACTTTGTACTTGGCCTTGCAGAGTATTCTTTTCATTGGGAATGCGTGGGAGTGAGGGCACTCGCTATCGCATCTAGAACTCCAAGTTCAAACTTTATTTCCATCCTTGGCTCACGTGACAGGAGACCACAATCTGGTCCATTTTGCAGCTTTTAAATGCTCTAAATGAATTAAAACTTGGCATCCTTTGTGTTCTTTCTTGCACTTTAACATGAGACGATTCATCCTCCGCACACTCGTTCTTCTTCAGAGTAGAACTGACCTTGATTTCTAAGATCTTGACTTCAGGCCAGACAGCCTCGCCATGCAGCTCCAAGAGCCTATTATTCTGCTGCGACACAGTTTTTCCATTCCCGCAGTTTCTGTACAATGGCATTCTATTCACTACTCATAGCAAGCCTCTATGATGACTTGATCTACCTTGTGTTTCAGCGCCTGTATATTTATTGAGCTTCTGTTGTCTGCAGCACTTTGTTAACATGTAATCTTCTTCTTTTCCAGGTTGCTAACTCACCCGATTCTTTACTTGTCATTTGTACTTTAGGATCCATATATTGTCGTCAGTCTGTATATCAGGACGTTGTGCACACTTTCTTATGATGTCATCAATTCATTTGCTTAGCTCCTTCTCATATTCCTTCAGGGAGTTCCTCCTGCAGGTTGTTGTTACTTGAGGGATACATTCGATAGGGTTGTCTCAATGGGTATCTCCTTCCAAATACTTGCTGTGGTTTTCGACAATAACTGCAGATCTATACAGTTCCTCCTCTACATTCCCCCCTCTGGTTGATTCCTCGACCACCTCTTCAAGTTTTTCTGCTCCTTTGTATTTTCTCTTGAAAAAGTGTTTCTTGGGTGTCCATATCGTCATCACCCCCATCAGGGTGTCCTCTGTTTTAACATGTTCATCCACACTCCAGATCATAGAGCTGCATTGTTCATTTGGGTTATAGTAGACGCAACATCCCACGTTATTCTAATGATCCTTTGGATACCAGAATTGTGTTCCTTCAGGTGCCACAATACTAGCTTCTATGCAGTCTCTGAGGGCATCATCAGTCAGCGCCTTGTCTTCCGGTCCGTCCTTTTCATCAATCATGATCTTCATTCCCACTGCTTTCTTTGCCGTTTTCTTACATTGTCCAACTATTATTCTGATCATACAAATCCAAATATGATTATCACCAATATTGCTCCAAGGAACTTGAATAAGTTTGCCATCCAATAAGGGATCCATGAAAATAGGAGTGTGAACAAGCTGGCATCTCCAATGGCCTCTGTCACATCCATCATTTTTATGTGTAGATCTGTCAACATCCATATGAGCTCCGTCAAGGTCCCGTTCTCGTGGTCATGAGGTGGTGTGAATGTGCAACATGATGGCCTGATCTTGGTGCAAACACCTCCTTCCATTGATGTAATCATGTTGAGGACATAGTTCTTCTTTTATGGTGTTAAATCCTTTTACAGTGGCATTGATTGTTTGTAACAGCTCCCACCTAGTGATCTGTAGCGATTTGTCATTCACTGCTGTTTGGATTCCAGGCATGAACATAGATGTGAACATCACCACAATTCTGCTGAACAATTTGTGCTGATTGGGAATGGTTTCATAAGCCGTTAGTGATTTTTGTGAGAAATAATTTGCTCTCTTCATCTGCTGGAGTTCTATTGACCTCTTTCTTCTCAGATGATCGTCCACTTTTGGAAATTATTCAATCTTCAGGTCACTCTGTGGAATCACCAATGCTAGAACATGGATTTATACCAAAGAACACACTCCACACCAATTCCTTGGCAGTTCCATATATTCTCTAGATCCGCAGGACCAATACCGATCCATTAAGACAGCTGCCCCTCTCCTCATTCCTGGGACGTCAATTGTGTTCTTGTACCCTTTATTATGTCCAATGTAATTATTTCCTCTGCTTTGTAAGCACAGTGTTGCATTAATCAGTGGGACCACAGACACCAGGCCTGCTTCATCTTCCACCCATCTCAGCAGTTTGGAGTACTTGGCCCAATACTTCAGACACTCATCATTCACCTTCTGTACTCCTTGCACTGCTTTCTTACTCAGCAGATGAGCTGCACAGGACATCATTCCATCTTCCCATTCTTTGTTTGTACTCACTTGTCCATAGATCAGGAGTTGTGAATGTTCCCAGCATCCAGGCATTCTAGTCTTCTCTGTCATTTCAGAACAGTCCATTCTTTTAATTTCTTCAACAATCACCTTGTCTTGTCCTGCTGCAGGATACACAAGCATCCTGTACGCCCACCCAGGCTCTTTTTCCATTTGTGTTGTCTGGATGTAATCATCCTGATATAATAATTACTGTCTTGATCTCCATCGCAAGGTTGCCCAGTTTCTTTGAAACTGTCATCTAGTAGTACATGCTGCTAGATGACTGAGGCATTTTGCATTGTACACTGGCATCTCCTTTGAAATTAAGGTCTTTAGTGTATTCATGGCATAGGGGATGAAAGAGCAGACATAGCAATTCTCATCAGATGCCCTCTTCCACACCTTTTTCATGTGCTGGTACCACATATTATTCACCAGGTGAGCTCCATTATCAAGATAGGTATTTATCCCCTGATTATCTTCTTCTTCATCCCTCTGATATCGTCTGACATGCCCATAGAGGTTAAAGAAATTATCATCATTGGTACTCATACTAGGAAATATCATAGGTGTTGTTTTTCAATGGGACCGTTAGTATAATAGAAAAGTCTAAATGTAAGGTACAAAAATAAAAAGAAAATACACAGGCATATGTATATCAGGCATGGAAGTCTGTAAAAATATTTGGTTTGCCATCCTAATACTTGTTGAACTCGTGGTCTCTCTATAATCACATTATCCTCTGCACAAATCATTATTCAATTTCACATTCGTAGTTGCACAAACTGCTCAATCATCGCTATTAAGAGTCTCCTTATCACGGGACCATTTTTAGGGTCATGAGAAAGCTATGAATATTGACATCTCTCCTAACAAGAGCAGGGTAGGACTGAAGTATAAACACAAAAATAGCAACTACGAGCTGATGTTTGTCACTGTCGACGAGTATCATATATTTATCAATGAAACAGATATTCTCCTAAAAATGAATCTGTGAATTGATCTCTTTTCCAATATCTAATCAGAAACTGATGTTTTGGCATAGTACTGATGCTATATTTATTTATTCAATGAATTTTGAAAAAGTACATTTTAGCCTCTGGAATTCTCTGCAAGCCTATGCACTTCCTGCTGAAATATCTAAGAAGTGTCCACTGAATTCCAGTCCAAATGAAATGTGTGGTAACCACTTACTGTTTTATCATCCTTCTTCTTGGTCATCGATCAAGTCTGTACACATGGAAATTCTTCTCCTTGTCTTGCTTCTTGGTCAACGGGTGCCAGAGGGAGGATCTCGCCTGTAGATTTTCACACCTCCTGAGTGCAACCAAGCTCTTCTTCCCGATACCATAACTGCAAAAGGGAAGACTTCCTCAACTCAAAAGTGACCATTAAACCCAGGCTTTTGCCATTTGCGGGTGAAGTTTTTAATAAGGATTAGATCACCAACATATAACTTTAGTGGTGGCAATAGTTCACTTGGATTGGTTACAGGACTGTCCTCTTCCATGTTCCTTGAGCAACCCTCCCTCCGATGCTTGACTTGATCTGCAATGAAATGAACACTGGTAATCATATGTGTCAAATAATCATGCCTTTCATTATAAAGAGCCTTCACTACACTCTGGGCATCACTCCTGACTCTAGATCGAGGTGTAAGAGATGTTCTCATGTGACACCCTGTCAGTAACTCATTGGCGGTAAGATGGTGGTCAGAACTTGGCTGATTTCAAAGGGTATATAAGGCTAGGTGTAGGCAATATAGCCACCCCTTCTTCAGAGTTAATTTGATCTTGGCTATCCTCTGTGTGAGGAGGCTGTTGAGTCTCTCACATGGTCTGTTTGCTTGTGGTTGATAAGCAGAAGAAACTGTATGCTTTATGCTTAATAGAAGTCCTATGTGTTCAAATAGCTCATTAACAAAATGTGGTACATTATCAGACCTTAGTACTTCGCACACACCCTTTCTTGGAAATACTTCAAGCACTAGAAACTGTGCTGCGCAACTGGCATCAGAGTGTGCACAAGGACCGGCATTGATCCACCTAAAGAAGGGACACACCACCACTAATACATACCTATATCCATTGCATGTCTGAAGCATATCAATGTAATCGATAAGCAAATGTTGAAACAGACCATTCAATCGAGGTATTAGTCCTCTGATTGTTCTCAGTGTATGCCCAGCAGTAAACTTCTGACACACGATGCAATCCACCATGATTTGTGCAACGTGTTCCAATAAATTGGGAATAAACAATTGTGTGAGCAATACTTTCTCTGGTTATATGCGTGGGGTAATGCAACTGCTCAAGTGCAACTTTCAACAATGCTTTCCAGTGCTTTCCTGTATCCATAATGCTTATGTGGGTGATAAAGAACACCCCCTTCATTTGCATAGCTCTTGCTCTTCTTGTGGGACTCTACCCTGAATTTCTATTAGTGCATGCTTCTATTCAAAATGTCTTCAGTATGTTTAGTATCAAAACTAGAAATTTTGGAAGAATATGCAAATCTTTTGGCTTCTATGTCTGCAGCTTCGTTCAGGCAAGAAATATAGTTTGTTCATTTAGTATGTGCTGCGCATTGTATGACTGCTATGGCTACTGGGAGTTGTAGTGCCTTAATGGGCCTGTCCAATGCAGATACATGTTGCACTGGAGTGCCGTCTGCATGGAGATAACCCCCCCTTTTCCAGCCTGACAGCCCTGCATGCAAAGTTGATGTTACATAGGCGTGGTCAATGTACACCATCACTTCCTGTCCTTTGTATTTTTTTAGCACAACAATAAGTGCAACCAATTCTGCCGCAAGTGTTGAAAAATGAGATGGTAGTCTTGCACTCACCACTACCTCAAATTCACCATTTAATCTGTATCTTACAACTGCAGAGCTTGAATGCCTATCCCCACTAGTTTGATCAATCTCCGAAGCACCATCAATAAAGAGGATTTCCCCTCCCGCTAGAGCATTTTCTTTCACACGGGGTCTATCATCATAAAAGTCAACATAATTTGAACAGTCATGCACATGATCATCTTCTCCTATAGGTTCAGCTGCAAGCGTGGCTGGGTTTGCTATTTTACATCTTACTACTTTGATTTTTAGATTAGGAATCCTTACTTCATAAGCCAAAGCACTTTTTGATGTTAATGTGCCCTTGGGTTTCTCTAAAAATGGCAAACACCAAAATCGTTCTTTGTGTGAGTACTGCTGTCATTACTAACGCATTTGTGTGTGAAATAAAAATAATTCCTCGCTAAAGTTGGGAATCCCTAAAACTGGACCTTGACAGACTGCCCTTTATATTTCCTCAAATCTTTCTTCCATTTCTTCACTCCATTCTATATTTTCCTTAACAACCTGTGCTTTTTTTTTAGTGCTTGCAAAAGTGGCTTGGTATATGTGCTATAGTCGAACACCCAGGTCCTGCAAAAATTGCATCAACCTAGAAACTGCTGCATCAGCCTCACTGTGTTTGGCTTTGGTGTCTTCATGATGGCATCAGCTCTTACAGGTGTTACCTTCTTTCCTTCATGTGAAATTAACTGGCCTATGTACAACACCTCTTCCTGACAATACTGTCATTAACTGAACAGAATCTTGTCTACATTCATCTTCTGTTTCACTGCAAATTAATATGTCATCTACGTACTAAATGACTGCGCTCTTGAGTTCAACGTTTCCTAGATCCATCTGTAGGACCTTTTAAAAGATTGCTGGGGACTCACAATACCCTTGAGGTAATTAAGTATGTTTTCGTATGTTTTGACTGACCATAAATAAAGTAAGATCTTGTGAGTCTTTATGCAACGGGATAGAAAAAATTGCATTTTTCAAATCGATCACCATGAAATACATAGCTTCAACTGAAATACTACACAATATTGTCGCAGAATTAGGAATTTATGGAAATTCAGTCTCTACAATCTGATTAAGAGGGTGGAAGTCATGGATACATCTCTGTGACCCCCCCTTTAATGTTAATGCTAATGTTAAAGGTATTTATACCATGCACAGTCACCAATGGAATTGGTCCCCAGGCGCTCAGGCGGATCTGCAAAAAATAAGATCGGGAGGTAGTTAGTCGGTTGGCGAGGGAGTAGGAAAGTGAGAGCGTGATGTCCTGTTGGCAGCTTCAGTTCGGTTTTCACCGTGCACATAGCTTGGGTGCGAATTTCGGATCAATGTTTTACCTTGTGTGCTGTTGGTGTGGTTTATGTGTTGATTGTTTGTTTTTGTGATGTGGTGAAGTGTGTGCAGTTTGCTGAGCGTGGGGGTGGTTGTGTGTATTATTTGGGTGAGATAAGTATGCAGATGTTTGAGCTTTTGGGTTAGTGGATTACTTACAAACCTGGGTTCCCTTCCTATCTATGTCTTGTTGGTGATCCATTACTGCCTGTGTTTACTTTGCATGCCAAGGTATTATTGACATATCATCCTTCCTCCTTCCACCCTGAGCTCTCCCTGCTCGTTCTGTGGTATGATTCTAGCTTTCTAGCTTCCGATACACAGCAGTATTACACAACGGTTTGGATGGCACTAGTATTCACTGATTTATTAGTGCTATAATAGTCTGAAATATGCCTTCATCAGCTTCTTGAGACATAGGGTACTGTTTTGCTTCTGGTAAAATTGCTCCTGGCTTGAGCTTTATTTTAACCTCTCCTATTCCCTTAAATAGGCCTACATCATATGGGCTAGTGGTCCAAAGGAAACCTGGCACCTTTTATAGGTCTTCCTAAAAGAATGCTTGTCGTTGTGGCATTAATGCCATTCACTGTGGGATTTCCCTTTTCTCGATCTTTATCCAGTATGTAATGCTTCAAAAAACATACCTCATCGTCTATACGTTCATCACTGAACATATATTCGTCTGTTATGTCAGTCAGTTTGTATCCTTCTTCAAGGGCTATCACTGTACTCCATGCTATGTCTTCCTCATCTACTCCTTCAAGCATTGTTATTTCTCCTCATACTATAGCTGCTTCCAGTTCTATAGGAATAGTCTACCCTTCTTCTTCATCCATAGGTCTAAATAAGAACTCATCAGGTATTCTCACACTCTTCCCTACTAATCTAGGTAGCAATGTCAATCAAATACTCACCCCATATATGAAGACTTACATATTTTCCCGGGACTCCTCATAGAGCCACTTGCCCTGTAAACGCCAGTATAAACTCTCCCATGTTTAAATAGTGTATTCCTGGAGTGAAGCACACTATTCCTTGATCAGTGAATGAAATCGCCATGTTAAGTTTCGTCATCAATTCTCTCCCCAAGATGTTAACTGGCATCTGTCGTGAATATTGCAAGGGGACAGACATGTCACATTTCCCTACAGAAACAGGTAATTTATCAATAAAAGGAATTAAATTTGTAGCTCCAGAGAACCCTTGAGCATTCATGGCAATACCTGACATCGGATATTTTCCCTCTCTTATTCAAGAACGAGTAGCCCCAGTGTCTACTAGAAAAGAAACAGATTTAGCTACTATCGTTCCATCAGCCCTTTGTTCCTCTTGTGGGTCTGGTGTCATAGATAGTACTGAACATATCAAGTCACCCTCTGAGCTGTCCTATTCAACCTTGTCCCCGTAAAAGGGTGTCATCCCACCACAGTGACACCCCCTCTCCTAGGTTTTAATATTTGCCCTGTATTTGCATTCTGTTGGGTTTGCATAGGTGCTTGTTGTGACTGCCCTAGCAGTGAGTGCATCTGCCCCCACCCTGCTGTTGCACCTTCTGTGCTTGCTGCACCTGTGCCTGATAGGATGTGTGATCATGGACAAAATTCTCTCGTGTTTATGTACTGTATGGTGGTGGAAAGGTTGTCCATTTTGTTGTGCGTTCCCTTGGTTTCTACATATGTGCGCAATATGCCCTATCATCCCACAATTCCAACATACTGGGGGTGGTCCTCTGGTAAACCCTCCTTGTGTATTCGGACTACCATTCTGAGTATTTTGAAATCCATCTTGGGCATTCTGAAATCTGCCTCCTCTTCCTCTGAAGCCTACACCTCTACCTCCTGGCCCAAACCCATACCCACTTTGATCCATCGGGTATGCATTATTTACCTGTGACATGCCCCTTATTTCTTGTGTTCCCAGTCCTTCTCCACTTGTCAATACTGCCCTTTCTATAGCAAACTTAGTACACCATCCAACGATCAACCAATTACATTATTGGATGCGCCGGGCAAGATTTTCTCCAAATTGATCCTACGTGACTTTAATACATGGACTTCAAAATTCCTTTTGCGAGATCCCCAGCAAACAGGCTTTGTACCTGGCATGGGCACTAGCATTAATCTATATTGCTTACATGCCATCAAAGCTCAATACCAGTTTCCAAAACAACAAGTCTTTTTTGCATTTGTGGACCTTCATGCCGCGTTTGACTCAGTCAGCTGGCCAATCCTACTGTCAAAGCTACGCAGAGACCATTGTGCGCTAACATTCTATGATATAATACATGCTTTGCATTCTGACACCTCCATCCAAATTCGTCTTTCATTGTACGGCCGACTCTCAGAAAGCATTGTTACAGTACGGGGGCTAAAACAAGGCTGTTTGGTAGCCTCGGCCTTGTTTAATTATTTCATCCATGATGTGAGAGCTGTCTTTGCAAATGTCATTTTGGATTCTCCCAAATTTAACAACCATTCCATCAAAGCCTTAATGTATGCAGATGATCTGGTTCTCATGTCGAAAACGCAGATCGTCTTACAACATCTTTTAAATGCCTTTCACGACTATATACAGCTTAACGAACTGAAAATAAACATTGTGAAAACACAGATCGTGTTGTATTCACCAAGGAGATCTAAGCCCTTGAGTTATACATGGGTTATTAATCGGATCCCTTTGACTATAGCCTCCCAGTATACATATCTTGGGATTATTTTTTGGGGTAAATTGCATAGAAGGGGCCATGAAATTTGCTTGGAAGCCAAACTAGCCTCAGCAGTATCACAGGCTCATATCCTCATGTTCAAATATGGAATATTTTCTGTCAAACCCATGTGGCATTTTTGGAACATGAAAATAGTGCCTACACTGCTATATGGTTTGGAAACCCTATCCAAAGAGTTCTCCCTTCAATTTGTCAAATGGGAGGCCAAATTTTGGAGGCACTTATTACATCTGATTCAATGCACTCCTTCTGCCTGTATCAGATACGAGCTGGGGGTGGTTTTGCTACAAGCACTCTACAACTGCCGAGTATGCGCTTTGTTTAGGAAGTGTCTGCTCTCAACAGAGCACAATACCATTCTAAAAATCGTAGCCCAATACAGGTTTTCGGTGAAACATGTCTTTGTGAATGCCTGGCTGTCAAAAGTCTATCATATCTTGGCTTACGCAGAGGTGTCCGTTGATATGTTACTCACAAATCCAGACAAAACCAAGTTGAAAATCTACCTGCCAGACTGCATTAAGACAAGAGAACTTTGTCTGCAATAGAGAGACGGTAAGTGTGATCAGGTTTCCTCCGAAAAAAGTTTGCACCCTGCCATCATATTTAGTGCAAGCACCCTCACCAAAATTTCGTACTGGTATTCTACGTTTGTGATTCAATCTGTGGCTCACAAAGGATATACAAGCAAAACGAAAGCTCATTTTACCGCATGCTAATTTCTGCCGATTTTGCATGAATTGTGACTTATGTGGAACTCTAGTCCATCTGATAACAGAATGTGTAGCACTGCACTCGAGGAGAGAAACACATTTTTTGAGACGTACGTTTTAGGAGATTTAGATCCAAAGGACTGTTGGTCTATCATTTTGGGTTCTTCTGATATAGCAATACAAATTGCAACAATCCATTTTTTATTATGTCTAAACTTGGAGTCTTTAGATTGTTAAAGTGTCATATTGTTTGAGAAACAAATATTAATTTTATTTTCTTCCAATGTATTTTGTCTAAAATAGGATGGTGGCAATAGTATTTTACTGAATGTTTGTATAGATGTTTTTATATTATTATATGTGTTTTGGTATTCTGTCAACAATTTTTATTTATAAATATTTGACAGGTTGATTCAATTCAGCCAACACAAATTAAAAAAGAAAATAGCAAACTTTGACAATTTCTTCTGAACTAACATTTTCTTTTTGTTCTTCTCTTGTAATAACCGACAATGATGCACAATAGTTAACTATATCTCAGCCCATGGCTTTGCTTCCATCCCACCTGTTTTTTCATCTGTCTCTGTACCAGTTCTGGCAATCCCTGACACAAACTATGATAAAATAGTGCAACTGTTTTTACCTACGGTTTGTGTGTTTCAAGCTGCCATTTCTCTTGTATATCATGAATATAAGCAATAGGGTTTTCATCTTCCGTCATTTTACGTGTCATAATTGCACCCATAACTGATCTATTAGGATATTGTACCATGAGAGCCCTCCAAACATCATGTGCTGTGTTTTGTGCTGTCACACCTGCATATCCCGCTCGTCTCCATTTGTCGTCAGTTCTCTCCAAGAATAGCTGGCAATAGACCTTTTATGTCTCCTATGGCCAGCCTGTTTCCTCCTGTCATTTTCTCTAATTCGTATATCCATTTCACAGCCCCCAAAGTCAAACTAGGGAGCTTGCATTTTAAGTTATCCATATCCATCTGAGGCCATGGAATATATTGTGGTCTTGTTCTCCCCTTCTCTAACAAGAGGAATGGTGAGAACCCTATCCCATTGTCGGATCCCATTATTCGTTTGCCTAATGCAGGGGTAAACATTCTGATTTGTCTTCTTGCTTCTAACAACCTCAGTCTATTCACATAAGGTGGATATTCTCCGCTGTCACTACATGATCATCTTTGAGGAAGCTCAGGATATGGTATAGGATCTTGTTTTCTTTTTCCCTGGGGTGTTCCAGATCTGACCATCTTACATCTTTAACCATCTGTTCACTTCACAGGGGGAAGCACGCACCATCTCCCTCTGCCTCACGACCAGACTCTCTTTCCTCGTCTGCCAGTGCTAGACCCCAACTAGTATGTCTATCATCTTCTTCTCTGTCTAAATCTAGTCTGCTCAAAGACAGTGCTCGGCGTTCGTCACTAAACATGTTTTCCTTCTCATTTTGTGGTTGAGGTACCGGAGATTGTCCACTGCTCCCTCGAGTTCCATACTTGCTATCCTATCTTATTTTCTGATATATTGTATCGATCCTTTCACCAATATTTTCTGCATCATATCTTTTCTCTGCTAGTGCTACTCTAGGCGCTTCTAACACTACTTCTTTTATCAGGGAATTCTCTCTTATTTTATCCCATCTTATTTCATCGCTCTGCCTCATTCGTTCTTTGAGAATGAGACTGGCATCCAGCCCTCACTGCCTCCTACTCTGTTTTATCTCATCATCCACTTCCCTTCACTTTCTCGCATCCCTTCTTGCCCTTTCTTCCTCTTTCATTTGTTCTTAACTTCTCACTTCCTGTCTTTGTTCTTCTTCATCTCTCCTTCTCTGTAATCTTTTGTCCTTTGTTTTTTGTGCCTCTGCTTCAGCTCTCTTCCTTTCTCTCATGCCTCTTTCTTCTATCTCTTTCTTCCTAATGTCATACTTCCTTTGTTCCTCTGCCCGCTTTTCATCTTTCTCTTGTTCTTCTCTATATATCTGTTCCTGTCGATCCCTGCTTTTTCTTCCTTGCTCATCCTCCCTCAATCTCTTTTCTAATTCCTTGACCTTCTTTTCTTGCTCGTATTTGTCTTCTCTCTGCCTAACCTCCTCAATGCTTTTCCCAAGTAACTTGAGTAATATCTGTCCTCCCATCCATCTTTTCTGTATGAGCGTTACCTCATCAGCCCTATCCTTTTCTCCTTTCCATCTTTTTTGATTTCTTGGTCTATATCCATCGATAAAATGATCTCTCACCATGTTCTTCCTTATCTTGTATGCGGATGTGTACAAGCATCTTCCTTCCGTTTGCTCTCTTCTGGACTGTCATTACTACTGTAAGCGGGGGTTCATATGTTGGATTACTATACCCTGCTGCTGCTGTCAATTCCTTTAAAGGATAAACCCCTATCTTGTCTGTATCTGCGCTTTTAATTTCAGGCAAAGTATACTGATTAAGCATCCACTCCTCTGGTGGCGGGTCCTCCTTCTTCTCTTGATACATTTTCCAAAGTTCTAAAACTGGCAATCTTTATCTAATTTTGTCACTGTGTACGCAGCATGCACATATGTGGTCATGTGTTGTAATACTTTTGACAATCATCCCCCTTGTGGCCATGGCATTAACATTTTATCAGCTGCGCCCTTTACCCATTCTGCACTGTACTGTTTGAGCTTGGGCGCATGTCTTGGTAGTGTTCTGCAAAGGTGCATGAGAGGGGTGTCCTCCACAATGACAAGTTGCAATTGACTGTCGATACTTATCAGGTCGTTAATAAAATCTCTATTTCAAGGCTAGTCGGCCACCAATTTTAATCTCAAAACAACAAATATGAGCAAGCACCATCAATCACCGCTCAATCCTCTTTTGTTTCAACCACCTATCTGCCTCCTGATTGGCACCACTCACTGCAGTATTGGTATGATAGCTGGTGTAGAGAAAGGCATGGTCGCATGTCTCCAATATAGGGGAGTCAGGGGGGCGGGATCTCCTGCAGAGGTATAGAGCTGCTGCTCTACAGCTGCTGCTCTTCAAAACGGTAGCATAAATAGGTATACTGCACAAAATTTAGCTTGGTTTGGAACAATGAGGAACTACACAATGTTGTTCAAGGGGCATATATCGTGTGTGGATCACCAGGACCCTTTCCTGTCTTTTTTGACTGGGTACAGAGCCGTGTTACACAGGTATTCTGATAGTACAATCATGCCTTGCTGTAGCAGCTTAGCTATTGTCACATATATTCCTTCATCTGCCACACTTGACATCAGATACTGCTTTACTCAGGGTAGCATTGCCCCCTTCTTTAGGGTTATTCTAACTGCTCCTATGCTTTTGATGAGACCTACATCATGGGGGTTACTAGTCCATAATTCTTTGGGCACTTTCTCGAAGTCTTCATAACAATATGGTGATATTTCTTTAGTCAATATTTTCTGGAGGACTCTGTATTGTACATTCGATTGATATGGGATGCTTGTCTGAAAGATAAACTCATCACAGCTATCGTCATGTTGAAACAGCTATTAGTCAGTAATGTCAGTAAGACTCAGCGCTTGGTCAGTCGCTAAAACGGTGTGCCAATTACTCTGTCCTCCTGTGCCTCCTGGTTTTATATGTACTGTAAACACAGTGGGCCTCATTACGATCCTGGCGGTACGGCGTGAACGGCGCTGTAAAAAGTGCCGGCGCCATTCACCCCATACCGCCGCATTACGAGTTCCCCTTGCGGGACACGGTAAGCACACTTGGGAAAACCAGGCGTGCTTACCGGGTCCCGCGAGGGGAAGAGGGATCAAACAACGGGCCATCTCGTAATGGCCCATTGTTTGCTCCCTCTCCCATTCCCATTCAGCCCTACGGGGGCTGAAATGGGAATGGGGAAGGACCGTGTCCGAGTCCTTGGAGGGAGGAATTACCGGGCCTTATGAACTCGGAATGGCCCGTAAGTCCTCATTCCGAGGACCCGGACGCGATTTCGGCGGCAGCCATGCCGCCAATAGCGGCATGGTTACTGCCGAACTCGTAATGAGGGCCAGTGTCTTTTCCCCTGTCTGTTAACACTGCTGGCCTGAACAAATAAACTGTGAGCAATCGTAACACATTGCGCATCATTGAAAATATCCCTGCCAGAAAGATTAGCGCTAATTCTGCTGGAGGAATTACCACTGGCAGAATTACCCCCATCGGTAATTCCTCTGAGATTTGGCAAAATTAGCTCCTGAAGCCAAAAACTGTTTTTCACCGTATTACAATAGGAAAATCAGCAGAATTACCTCCCCAAATCTGCGGTAATTCAGTCAAAAGCACAGCGCAGTTGCCTCCACCAAAAAGATAGACATAAATGCATAGTTAATCGAAATCAAGGTACAGGTGCACCAGATCCACTCAGAAGTATCTAAGCCCCACACCATCCACAAGCACACATCCAAGCAATATGCAGCCACATGTAGATGTCGATTATGGGATCCACAACCTCCTACTATTCATCCAGCTAGAGCAGCATGCAAGACCCCATCAAGGAAGGAGACAGGCACCACAAAGGCGCAGGAGACATGTGCTGCGGAGTGCACCCATGCCACTCGTCTGCTCATCCCCTTGCAAACTGATGGACAACCTATTAGAGACACTCTATCCTCTGGACCATCCCAAAATCACAGACCTGCTCACCCTGGTCCAGGCAGATCTCCATGATGGCATAGCAATCAGAACTGGCCCCCTGCTGCAGCTCGTATCCGTCCTACACTTTGCCACGGGCAGATTCCAGCGCACTGTTGGGATGTCCCAGCAAACTTTTTTAAAAGGTGATGTAACAAGTCCTGCACGTGCTCATGATGCATGCCCATCAGCACATCTCCATGCCCATCACCCAGAAGCAGGTACTTGCAGCAAAGGCATTTATGTACACCATAGCTCATTTCCCCATAACCATAGCGGCATTGGATTGATCACATGTGGCATTGGTTCCCCTTCCCCAGGCAATGGAACAGGCATACCAGACTAGGAAACAGTACCATGATATCATGCCATGATACTGAGGAACAGCAACCTAGCAGCGTACATGGACCACCACAGAGGGCAGCTTACCTGGCTTGTGGATAAGTAGTAGTCAATCTGAACAAGACATATCACTGGGACTCACATGGTGAACGGAATAAGGAGTAGTGTGACATAACTACAAGTCCCATGATGCATCAGCAAGAAAGCACTGAACAGGCGATGAGCCATGACTTACTTACCCCAGTAAACATACTGAACTCAGGTGACTCCACAGGACATCCTAGCATGCAAGGTAGCAGAACGCAAACAAGGTACCTGTCAAAAACATAACCTGACAAAGCATTGTCATAGGGTGGTACATGGCCTACTGCCATCACTATAGCGACAACTACATGGGTGATGTCAACGCATAGACTATCACACAATGAATGATGTCTCATACACTTTGAATGACTGCAAGTGTACTATATAGGTCAGTGCCCATCCACCTCAATGTAAGCAAGGTGCGCCATCCACTTTATTGCACAGATGTGTGCACATGGGCAAACATCACATCAGGCCCAAATACATGTACCCACGACACACAAACTACCATGTCTTACACTGTACATTAATTTTGTGTAGGTGACGCAGCTATCCGCAGTTACCATGGCTGATGACACCAGTGAGGAACCGAGGAACACCATAGGAGACAGCCTATGATGAGGCCCAGAAGATGACCAGATCATGCATTGAGTGCACCTTTGGATTGTTGAAAGACAGATTAAGGTTCCTCCACCACACAGGTGGTGCCCTCATGTACAGCTCGGAGAAAGTTGGTAACATTGTAGTCATATGCACAATGTTGCACAACTGGTGCATGCAAAGGGACATACAAATGCCTCCAGATGAGGACCATTCCCCCCTGGCTCAGATGAGGAATACGTTGCAGGTGAATACAGGGCACCTCAGGACATACGTAGGGAGATGAGGGAAGGACGAATGGTCCGCCAGGACCTCATGGACTATTTATTTTGACTTGGCACATATGCACCTCAGGCATCACTGTAGATTCATTGAATGCAGATGTATCTACACCATGGAATAAACACTGTACAAATAATAATCATGACTCATCTGTGCTTTATTTTCAGATGAACTAACCCTGTCCCCCAACTAAATCACCCACCCCACACCCTGACCCCCAACTCAATCACCCACCCCACACCATCAGTGTGTTACATGTGGTGCACACTAGTGCTTCCTTTTGTCCCTTTTTTGCACAGATAGGGGAGCACAGGATATGCAACATTATGAGCGATTGGCCAGCAACCCCTCAGTCTGGGTAGCGGACACTGAACTGCCTGGCGCACTGCCCAGAAGGTGTTCCATTGTCACATTGATTCCCCCGGCCATGGTCTTGTGTGATCTGTTCCACTAGCTCCCTAACTCTCTGGCTGATGAGGCTATTGCTGGTATTGCTATGCACAGTACTCCTGCACAGCCGATCAATGGGTCTGGACACCCGCCCCCTGGATGATGTCAATTTATGTCCTGTGAATTGCCCAATTGCTCTTGTGCAATGGCACGCTTTTCTGCCTGCCGTTCCTCCATTCTCTCCCAAATGGCCTGCAATGTGGGGCCTGGCATTGGCTGACGAGATTGTTGTGGGCCCAAACCCACATTGCGGGATGCATGGCCAGGCTGCTCTTCCTGGTCATCTAAGGAGTTGTCTTGCTGGAATTGGAGGGCATGGCAAGATGACAAGGTTGAGGCAAGGACTGCATGGGTGAAAGGCTGGGCAGGGGGGAGGATTTGGGTGGAAAATGTCTCACTGTTGATTGAGTTGGAATGGAGGTGGGTGAGGATAACTGTGAAGGCACGTTGGCATTGGGTGCAGTGGGCTGGGCACGTGGTTTGTTGATGTCACCACTTGTGCCAGTGTGTGGCTCTCCTGTGTACCTAGCAGTGGTGTGGGTGCCCTTGTTGCGGGTGGAGGTGAATAGGCCTTTCAATTGTGTCCATTGTGCCAGTGTCCTTGGAGAAGGGGGTCACCGTTGCTTGTGACCTTTTTTTGGGGGGTGCACTCCCACTCCTGGCTGAGTCATTGTCTGTGGCCTTTGTGGCACATGTTGGTGGTATTGTCACCTTCTGAGGGTTCCTGGGAATCTTGTGTGCCTCGTGGGAGACATGAACATGTGCGTCAATACATTAATGGAAATGTGCATGATGAGTCGACGTGTACTATGGGGTCGCAGGGTGGTAGGCCTCCAGGGTGTCATGCTTCAAGTGACTGGCAGTATGGCAGTCTACTGCATTGATTGATGTGCGTGCATATGGTCAGTGTGGGCCCTGCCTTGCTTGGACCCTGCAGCCCTGTGCATCAATGACTTGGTCACGCGTGCACATTTAGGGCATGATGGTTGTTGCTTGGTTATCCTGTAGTTCTGTCGGCTGATGGGTGACCTGCTACTTGGGGTGGAGTCATGTTGAAATGAGGTTGGACATCATTGTCTTCATGTGGGCTACTGGTCAGTTGCAGTGGTTGTTAGTCTGAGACAAACATTCAGTGGTATTCTTAGCTGGACATGCACTATGTGTTTGGTACCATGCTTGCTGTGGTGTGTGTGCATGGGCGACTGGTGTGCAGGCAAAGGGTGGTTGTGATGTGCACTGCAGATGTGCGTTAGTCCATGTTACTTGCAGTTCAATGGTGATACTTGCCAACATCATGCCCTCGTCATCCTGCATAGTGACATTCATTCATTCATTCATTCAGGTACTCACCAGGTTTTCCCTGGCTGTTGGCTCTGACCTCAGACGAGCCCACACCCTTGAGGGCCAACCATGTGGAGGATGCCGCTGACCATCTCCTCCCACGGGGTCAGCTGTAGGGGTTCAACTGTTCCTTCACCAGTGGCAGACATCTCCTGCAGTGGTTTGCAATGAGGCTGTGGACTCTGGACTTGCGGTTCTTCCACCTCTTTTTCATGTCCTCAGCATCACATGGAACGTGGCCTACAACCACCAGCTTATCCCGGATTTCAGCCCAAATGGCTTTTGTGTGCTGCTGGGTGGTGTTACGATGTTGGGCCCCATACAGTTCATCTGAGTGCGCCAACACCTGCTCCGCCAGTACAGTGAGCTCCTGCTCATTGAATTTTTGTTTGCGCATCCTCATACCCAGGACCCTAGACTTGCCCTTCCCTGAAGAGATGAATTTGGTGCTCTCTGGAACTGGATAGCATTCCTACAGCCCGATTTGGTATGGATTGCATTTTTTTAAATAGCCACCTCAGTGCTTCCTTTTCACTTGATGATGAATTTACACAGGCAGAATTTCAACTGGTGGAAATTCAGCTGAATAACTTGGTGGTAACGATAATCCCACTGAGTATTGGTGGTTTTACCATCACTGACTCTGTTTGTGGTGGTGATTCCACTGGACAGAATTACTGTTACGCCAATGGTGTGTGCGCGCTCCCGTCGTGTTGTGATATGGCGGAGATTACTCTAGACACCATGGCGTTAACAGTAATTCCGTTGAGGAGGAATTACCACAGATTCACAGCCTTACTCGTAATGAGGACCAAAGTTTGTTTTTTATCCTGGGGATCCATCCTAACAACACCTGTACTCCATAAGAAAACAACTCTGCCATAAATGTTACTCCTCTCGTAACTTTTTTGCCACAGAATGCTTGAATACATCTTTTAGCATGCCCATAATGAATGCCTAGTGTAGAACACACTATTCGCTTTTCTGTGAATGAAATGATCATGTTCAAATTGCATATTAAATCTCTACCTAGTATATTCACTGGTGCACTTCATGAATATAGCAAGGGTACTGACAGTGTAAATGTTCCAATTGTAACCAGTAAGTCTACTGTAAAAGGAATCAATAACATAGCTCCAGAAAATCCCTGTGCATCCATAATCATGTCTGACAATGGACTTCACCCGATGTGAAACATGACCTGGTCACCCCTGTGCCTACCGAGAAAGTCCTATTCTCTATCCTCACTCCCGCCACCGGTTCCTTTTCAGGGTCTGGAATTACTGATAGTACTGAACATGTCAGAGCACTCTGTGGGCTGTCATATTGCGGATACATGCTTGTGACTGTAGGTAGGAAGGGGTTCCTTCCGTTACTGTGGCTCCTCCAAAATGCGGTACAACCCCTGCAGATATCACATTTTTGTCCCACTGTTGTGTGTTCTGTTGCACTTGTGCTAGCAACGCATTTCGTTATTGTGGTTGAACCTGGAGCTCTGTATGTTGCTGTGTATAATCAACATATGGCACATGCTGTGCTTGCAATGCTTCATAAGAATATTAAGCCTGATGCTCCAGGGGATACATGGGTGTAGCATGGTGTGGGTGGGCAATCATCCCACATGTCCATCATTGTCCTCATATACTCCAAAAGCCACCAAACATAGGTCTCCCTCCAACAAATCACCACACACCACACACTGTGGGTAATAATAAGCAGCACTCAGCTACCTGTGGGATTGTAGCGCTATATACATGCTAAATTATTAAATTATTATTATTATTATTATTATTATTATTAATAATAATAATAAATCCTGCCCCATATTTCTGCACAAATCCTCCTTCCTTTCCTTTCTGTGAGTTTCCTTTCCCTCTGGGATAATGCATCTGTCCTGCTCCTCCTGCATTAAATCCCATGGGTACTCTGCTGATATTGTTCCTCACCTGCATTTGTAATCACTGCTCCTTCTACTGCTATTCTCACCAATTTCTTTCTTGTGTACTAACTCTGCTTCTTCACCCACTCTGTCTTCTACTTTGTTTCTTTCTTTCTCCTGTTTCATCCTACAATAATGGACAATAGTTCATTGTATTTTGGGCCAAGGCCCAATCTTCATCCCTATCCCTACTACTTTTCATAATTGTGCTTGCATGCTGTCAGGAAGGCCCTGGCATATAATGTGATAAGGCACAGGAATATTTTTGTCCCAACTCAGTCTTGTTTCTAAGTGCCACTTTTATTTCATCTCCTCAATATATTGTTTTCATTTTCCACGTCTTTATTCCTGTCATGTCTCATGTATCTGGGTACATTACTCTTAACTCCTACCAAATGTCTGCCCTACAATTATTAAATGGTGAACCATTTTGCTGGTTACTAGTTGCCGTTACCCCTGTGTGTCCTAGCTCATCTGCATGATCTCCTACTATTGAAGCAAATAAACTCTTTATGTCCCCCACTGTAAGAGTTATCCTGCTGTTCTCTTCTCTAGTTTGTGAATCCATTTGCCCGTTCCTGCTTTAAGGGACAGCAGCTTAGCTATTAAATTATCCTTATTTCTCTGGAGCCATGGGATGTACTGAGCCAATACCATCCCCTTCTTTAACATGGGAAGCTGTGTTCCCCCTCTTCATGCGCATGGGCACACTCTTTGCATTTTTCCCTGTCACCACAGCTGTATGGCCTGGCAAGACTTCTTGCATTTACTGAGGGTGCCGGGAATGGAGGTCTTGCTAGGCCTCCTTCGTCCATTTGCCTGTCATCGCCCTAAATGTCAATAAATGCATCCTCCTCTTCCTCCCATTCTTCTTTCTCTTCCCCATGGACTGAGTCATAATCAACGCTGAAGGGGTGCCCCACACATGGAGCAATCTCTCTACTTCTTTGTTCACTTACTTTATCCGGCATGCTCGGCAGGCCCCCCCTCTGACTCTGTGCACTTGCTATATACAGGCAGTCTCACTTAGGGGTCTTCGACAACTTTACTGTCAATCTTAAACATAATCTGTCTCTCTATCTCTCTGGTGCTGTCTCTGTCTGCTGTCCCTCTCTTCTTCCTTTCCTCACTCTCTCTAATGTCTCCCTTGCCACACGCACCTGCTCTTCTAAATGTCGCTGTGAGTCATTCTCTACCTGCAATGCAAGAGGCAGTTGGCGGTATGTGTATTTCATCGCACTTCATAACACTACAATCATCTTTGCTTCCCTCTTCTTCCTGAAACATCTTCTGCAGTTCGAGAATAATTAATCCATTTTTTAGCTTCTTCCCCTTATATGTGGCAGTCAAGTGTGTGTACATGTGTTGCAAAATGTCCTTCACTTGTGTTCCCTCTTTGGGCCTTGGCCTAAAAATTTTACCTGCAGTTTCTTTTACCCATTCCAAATAATACTTAACTATTTTTTCCTTATATTGGGGGAGTGATTTGCACAAATGGTCCAACAAGTTATTCACCATGCACAATAATATATTTTACTCACCTATTTCATTAATCAATGTTGTTCCAGCATCATTGTTCACCTTATTTACTTTTTTTCCCTTTAACAAATCACACTCCCACCTTTTATTATACACCCCAAAAGTGCTTTTAACCACAATTTCAATTCAACCCTCACCCTTTCAAACCCATCAATATATCACCAAAACCAGGAACTATCCTCAAAATAAAAATCCTATCCCGACACAATACAACAAACAGCACAAACTTAAAACCCCAATGCTATACAACCAGGCCCTCTCCTTATATATGGGGCCATCCTACACTACAGAGCTATCTTCCCGCAATACAAACAGGGGCATCCTCTTCTCAATATCTCTTCATCATTTCTAAATATGTATGTACTACCTGCATGTAAATACTTACTATGTTGTAACTAAGCTTCGCATATACCTGTAACTGTTGCGCCCTGTTACCTGAGGGTATGTCGCGCATTATAAATAATAAAACAAACAAACCACGTGGTCGCTCCAAATCACATCAACAGGATATTACTCCCTAGTTCACCAGAAATATCTATTTTTTTCTCTTCCTTTTGGCCACACTTAAACAGACAATAAATCATACATATGTATACAGCTCTCGTTCTTTGTGCATGGGCATAATCATGTCCTAGGATTTTTGAGGTTCGCTGACACCAAATCGTCTTCAACCACCTACACTCCCCTGGGTCCATCGTGTTTGACAGCAAGTTTGGGCAGAACTCTCGCTGAACTCAGCACCTGCCAACCTCCTTGTTTGCGCACACAGATACTGTTTTTCTCGGTCCAACACCACCATCCAATGGGTGCGGCTAAGAACCTTCGACCCTTTCGAGAACTATGGAAATCTCAATGGAGCCTCTGAATGAAAACCCGTTCCCAATAATCCACACTAACCAAAATAAGGGAGCAAACCATTGTGCACGAAAAAAACAGCTTTATTGATACATTTGGCCGGAAGAAGGTCCACAGAGGTTCTCAATTAATTTCCTGTCAGCTCGGGAGTTATAAACTAAAACAAATCATATTGTCATAATCATAAAGAAAACAATTCACAAGCTGGCTGCTACACTAAATTACATATAGAACCCTATACATTTCTACTCTTGATTGGACAGTCCTCATCTTTAACCAAGTCCTGGGTCCGTTCCATTATACAAGATGTCATACACCTGCCATCATCAGACTGTGTTCTGATTGGTTGGCATGACAAACTGCTGACACTATTACAACTCAGGTGTCTGTTATTGCTGTCGCTTTGGATGTTGCACTTATTCACAATGGCCCAATTAACTTTTGGAAAGGAGGTATTGAAACATTGCTTTGGCCAAAAACTATCAAACTCACTCCCATCTCATATTTTCACGCTGGGTCCCAACTTCGCAGACAGTTTACTTAACCTTGGACATCTCGTCCGTACTTTTGATGCATCCTACTGCCTGCAGGTGCTCGATCTAATTGGGTCATGACATGCATAGCCTATTCATTATAGTGGGAGGCCAGTATATGAGACCGTTTGCCCTTGATTTATGCAACCTATTTGTTTGTTCTTCATGTGTGTGTTAAGTTGCTTTCACCACTGGGGGCGCTATGAATACATCTCCTTGGCAATGGTTCTGTGTGCACCTGGCAAGTAAACCTATGCGTTTTCCTGTCTGCTAACAACAGGAATGATGCAATTGTTGCATATCTAAACTGGAACCATGAGAAAGGTCTGTTTGTGCAGTTTCAGCTATCTTCCCTTTTCTTCCTAGACTTGATATATCGTCTGGACACCACTTGTGGATGAACAAAAATCCCTATTAAGCTATTTAAACCAAAATGCTGTGTTTTCTTAACCGTGTCCTGTACAGAGCCTTTCAAAAGGAGAATATGGTGTTTCTCTAGTTCTATTATCTTGCTATTATACATGTATTGCTCCCTAACTGTGGATGCCACCATTTCCTACACTTTGTATTCAGCAACCTAACCCTCCCTCAAATTTAACACACTAGTTCCCTACAGTGTGACAATCTAACCCCACCCTACTTGTGTTACATTCTACATGGCAGTAGCATACACAACATGTCACGTTTTTCTTATTTTGTATGCAAACTCTCGTTTGGGGTCAGGTGGAGGCAGGCCCTTGCACGTCACCACCTTTATCTCCACCATCACATTAATTTAAAATGTATTAATCTAACAATGTGTCAAGAATAAGTTAAAGAAATTCAGGTGTGCTAACCACTATATTTATGTTTCAACTTCAAATCATATTACAGCACAAAAGCACCAACTTCCAAAAGGTCTTTTACATATTTTCAGATTTTTTGAATAGTTTAAAGAAATCAGAATTAATGCATGCACACCAACAGTTCTCATTGTATAAGTAAAAGATCAAGTCTAGTGTGACCTTTCCTCTCTGTTCACGAGGCATTTCGGATATATTATCCTTCTTCAGGTGAGTTAGAACTGTATTCCTATGCATTATAGCAAAATCAGGTGTTAGCCAATTCTCCCACCAGATTTCATTTGACTAATCAATTAAAAGAAAAAACATGCTGAAATAGCTAACCCTAGGGTTCGAAGAAAATGTGAGGCATGTGTCAACCCACTGTTATAAGGGCCTGAAATCGAACAATCCATAAACATATGTTACTAGAATCATTTAAAATTGCAAAGTCGATTATATCACAATGTAGTCCAGACCCTTGCTTACCAGCAAATACAGCAATAAGTACTTGGATTTCCCATTCGGCCAGGATGGGCATTTTTTTGTAGTTAATTGTAGATCCATTAGCCTAGGATTTACCCAAGGCACCAGAAGTAGATTAAACACTTAACATAGATCACATTGGCAGTGCACCCCTACATCATTTGTATCAAGATATGAATCCTTACCTGATGGCCTGTCTTTGTACAGAGATGTCCAAAAACGTAAGTATTGAATTTGGATGCATCTCACCCCCGATGGAATTAAGATCAGCCTTATGTGTGGCTCTTAGCATCATGAATGACATAAGTTGATTAGGTACAGAATGTTGCATTTCCACCTGGTGAAGCGTTCCCAATAAAAGCATGCAAAAAGGCAGGCGCTTCCACACAAAATCTGATTTTCTTTCAGGATATCATATCTCTAAAATATTCCTTACATACTAGAGTGCAAAATGTCTCCTCTGAATCAACCTTTAAAGCCTGCCATGGATAACATGGTAACTGTATAAGGAATTTATATCCTTTTCATGGTCACAGATTTAATTTTAATTTGCTTAATAGCATCTGTAATTAAATGTCACAACATTTCTGTAATTATGAAGACTCCTCATTTGTTCCTGATATTTGTTTACTGCTGTCTAGACCTATCAGGGGATATTCCACAGTCTCATTGAAACCATGTATAACTGTATCCAGAAGAGACATCTAAAATTGTTCCCTTCTCCCGAGTAATATCTCAATCCCACGCTCTATTGTGTTGCAACCTTTTCTATGATACTTCACTGTAGATCATTTTATGTGTCTCCAACTTTCGCAAAATATTCGATAAGTAGTCACTAGGACCCTTTATTCTAATGCACAATCTGTGTTCTGTGATTTTTGCTGTTGTCGGTCTGATAGTTTTCCCTTCGCATAACAGATCAGACAGAGAGTCATTCATCAAGTAAAAAAGACTGATCCTGTTACAATGTCTGAAATCCTTGGCATATATTGTCTTCTGTTTGAGGTGCAACATTTTCCTTGAAGTGGTGTCTCTACAATAGTTACAATGGACTTCCTATGATTCCAATATGCCAATCTGATTAGTACAGAGTGGGCATGTCTTTTTCTTCCATTAGTTTTTGTTGCCTCGCACCAGAGATTGTTGAGAAATGTGATCCCTTTTATTTTTTTGATTTAGTTTTATTTGTTTATATGGCGCCTTAGGCCCATAGGAAAACAGGCAGAAATGCAAACATAGTTCAGCAAACAAAACAAACAAATAAAACAATAATCATAAAAACAAAAAAAAATGAACAATGATTTGGACCTAAAAGACACTAAGGTAAAATGTATGATGATACATAACAGCATGGCTATGTTTGCAATGGGAAAAAAGGGAGAATACCACACAGATAAATGCACCATCTATAGGATGATGTTACAGGGGGGAGAAAGATACCCTTGCCTCAACTGAATTCACTGTAGGAACTATATAAAGTCAACCACATTTTCAAGTCTGAAGATATATTAGCCAAGTTTTTATTAATGCTTAGAAAATTGGGGAGATTTCTTTTACCACATCCAACAACAATAGAGTTTCTGTTATAAGACCACCCTTCCGCAATCTGTAGCCAATGCAGATTTTTTAAAGGCAAAGAGAGGTTTGGGCAGTTATTTTTGTTTAGTGCTACATTGTTTTTCTTTGTTCATTTTTCGCTCCTTGGTAGGTTTCTCTAATTATGTTTGAGGGATAAACTCTCTCTTTCAAATTAGCCTAGAGAGCCAAGGCGTGCTTGTGTCTGCTTTGTTGGTCCATATTCACCTTAGCCTGACAAAATGTCCATATGGAAGGTTCTGACATGACCCTTTGGAGTGAAAGCTGGTACATTTTAATAAAGTATTACAAATCGGGTGGTTTTTAGAAATTCCTTATTTCCACATTATGCCGTTAATCCCGGGAGGATAGCTCAGCGGCAACGTGCGTGCCTTGGAAGCAAGACGACACGAAGCAACACAGGTTTGATCCCCGGGTCCGCGCTTAGAAACCTCTGGGTGTTTAAGCGCGTTATAAATACATAACTAAGACAAAAAAAACTATTACGCAACCACAAAAGCACCTCGATGCTGCGGGCTGTGTGTGCGCTTTAAAAATGTAAATTAAGAAGAAATCTAATAAGGCTTTTTATCTGCCATAGATTTGGCCTCTAGAATCAAAACACTGATATTCTTCACTTAACCACTGTGTTAAATACTCAAAAAGAAAAAGGTCCTGAAACCAAGTGATAGAGCGCTCATCAATGCACGATGTCTTCTTTGCATTGACTGGTTTCTCTGTGTGTATGCCGTTCTTCAGAAATGATCTACGAAGACTGGATAAGTCTGTGGCATGGGTGGCTCCCATTCTCAAGTTCTTCCATGGACGATAAAAGGCCTCTTCATGTGCAAAAGGTTTTTTGGGAGCACTAAATGTGCCCCTTTGACAGTAATATCTTTTGGCCTCCAGTGATGTCCTTCCCTGAAGTTAAGAAATGTAGTGCTCTCCCCAGGAGGCCTGCTGTGTAATGTTATTGCATAGCAACTCTACATCTAGGGATGACAGAAGCGCCAAGTCTTCATTAAAAGAGAGGTGTCCTGTTGCCAGGATCATATCAGCGGCAGTTGCACACATGGCTTCAGATAAGCAGAGGCATTCTTAGACAGAGGTCCCATCGTGGAACCTATACCAGCCACTATCAATCATCACTGATCTACTAGCACATTAACTACTTTAAGATATGATATAGCCCATGGTGTCTTCTTATGGGAGAAAGTATCAACCTGAAAGTCACCTTAATCTCCTTGAAACATAATGAATGAATATCCTACTACAATAAATCAGAGGGGAACATTCTCAGCTAAATACCGCTTGCATAACAATAAACAGAGACACCTCAATCATACACTAACATAACAAAGAACGTTGTCATTTTTTCACAGCTCAACTAAAGAATCACCACAGCATTATTCTATTTTTTGTATTGCAATCTTTAATTTATGTATGTATGTATTTAATTATATTTAATGCGCTATGACTCATTACTGAAACATTTAACATATTAAAATTTCATGAAATCCCACCGCAAGCAGCATAAATAAACAGAGTAGAAAACATGTTAAGATCATTTCATTTCACAACCGGCTAATTATCACACCGAAACACTGACATGAGACCAAATTTCGTCACATTTCTAAAATTACTAAAATACCAAAATGTCATCTTTAAACTTAAATCCAATTTCATAATGTCAGCTTATAATGGTCCTAATTTTCCTAGTTGCCCCTTTGCCTGCTACCAGACCCCATAAAGTGCTGTGTGCAGAGCATTATTTTCAGTATCTAGGCAGTATTGCCAACATTCATTGCTTCCTATATTATATTGGTTAACAAGACAGCCTAAAACACACATATAAGTAGGTCCTAAAGTTGTACACCCATCAATACATGTTTAGCATTCTCCGCTATTGAGACTATTTCACATAGTCGACAGAATCTTTCTTCAACTGGTATCCCAGGAGTAAATCCACATACAGCTAGCGATGTATGTGCAGTAAAAATACAAATCTTCGGACTGTAGAAGACAGGCACAATATTAAATAAGACTGGGGCATTTCATATTTATGAACCACACACTGTATTTCACAATAGTTCATTCATTTCGTTAAGTGCTCATAATTAGAGCACCAGTCCCATTCTTCCATTTTATTAATAAACAACCATTTTAGTGCATAACAATCACTGTCTGAGTCAGATTTCCTACCTATGTGAGAAAACATGTTTTCAGCATTATCATCATAGGGATCCATGCCATTCTTCTTGTTTTCCTCATTTCCAAGCATCCTGAGCAAGGGACATATTGGTCTGGCTTTAGACTTTATGTACAATGTACAGAGATGTATAAATGCAAGGGTGGCCGGCAAAGTTAGCCCGAGCTCTAATCGTAAGATTTCCATAGATACAGATATAGGCAAGCCCAAAACCTTTTTCCAAAACATGCCTTCCAGTACGTGTAACCAGCGATAATGTTTTAAAACCAGGGTATCCATTCCGCACAGAAGCACTGGGCAGAAACTCTGTCGATGGAGCTTCAAAATGCTCGCCAAGCCATATACAGTTGTATCCTTTTCAAATCATGTCTATGAGCTTCAAAATGCCCTCTAAGCTATATCCAGCTGCATCCTTTTGAAATCTTGAGATCAACGATGTCAATTGCATATCTTTACCACTTTTAGCTGCAATCATCTCCTTATAACCACCCATTGCACTTATCTCATTCCCCAAATGCTTGCAGGTTACAGCATAGGCAATAGCATTATTTGCTAGGACCAATCTGGGTCTATTGACAAACTTGCTTGAGAATTGCATGATTTTCGCTTTGTCTGTATTGCTGATTACGCTATTCTCAGCAGCATATTTACTTGACTCATGCACATATCTTTGAATACCAGAAAAGGCTTGATCAAAAATAATGAGATCATCAGCATATGATAGGCAAGTCATGAGTGTCTGTTTTAACCTAGGCAGTCAATTGTGTGCCAGATTTTAGAGGCACGAAGATATGCTAAGTACATGTTAAATAGCAGGAGAGTCAGCACGCACCTCTGCTTGGCAACATTATTAGTGGTAATGGCCCCCGTGATGGCACCCCTGCTATCCAGCCTCACTTGGAAACTTGTGTCCTCATGGAACAATCTAAGAGTGTATAACAATTTCTTTGGACAACCAAACATCTCCATCTTCCACCATAATCGTTCTCTATCCAAGGAATCGAAACCAGCTTGAAAATCTCCATAGACTCATTTAGTCATTCTTTTGATCCTCCGCATGACCATTAAGTATCCAGCTTGTGAGTGTACCATGTTCCTTAGATCCCAGTTTTCTCTTTCGATTTGCACACTTCTTTGCTTTTTGGGATAATTACGATGTTTTCGTAGGTTGCACGGAAATAGTAGAAACCTTTTCAATACTGTCATTCATCCGTCGAGAGTTCTTGACTCTCTGATCATTCTGTCTTTTATTCCTTCGCTTTTGTTTACGAGTCAAGAGCTCCGCGTAAGTGCCAGGTACCTCGTCCTCAACATGTGACAAGTCACTATTTGAATATACATTCTGGATATTGGCAATGTTAATAGGGGATCTCATTCCAACATTAGGTTCAGCCTCTGCTTTTAGCTCCTCCAAGTCCCCTTCATCCGAGCGGGTCACTAAATTGTTTGTACTGATAACCATAATGTTCTCATGAATCTTGCCACACAGTTTGAGAAGAGGTTTCATTGCAAATTGCAGAGTCATAATAGACGATTGAATTTCTGCATGCACATCATTGGCAATAGTTGTGTTTTCAGACTTGTCTTGCTCTCCGAATAAATTAGGCGAGGCAGATCATCTAACCTTATTGCCTTGCAAGACTCCTTGCAGGGTATTTTTGGCACTCGAAATCACTTCCCCATAATGACTATCACCTCAACCTCAGCCTCTTCAGTACCTGTGATATTTCTCTGTTACAAATAACACAATTCCACCAGGGAATTGTTATCTATCGTCGAAGACCTTGTGCTGTTCTGATCCCTGCTACTATTGACCTCATTTGCCCTTTCTTCAATACTTTTGGCCACTGCAGTGCAGGAGGCATGGATAACAGTTATAGCCGGCTCCATTGGAAATAAAGCTGTTAGTTTCCCTTTCGCCTTTACACAATCTCACTGTGCACCCTCAGCTGGCTGATTTATGAATGATTTTGCTTGATTTGCAGATTTTTCAACATTCCTCGTTTTAGTATATCTAATTGCCGCTTTGTTGTGAGCTCTCTCGTTTACAGGATTACACCGCAAATTATAATTACTCTTTTTGTAATTTGCGTTACCTGGTGTTGTGATTTAATTCTAGATCCAGAAGAGCCAAACAAAAACAGCACGAATTATGGCAAATTACTTGCTTTTTGCCAGAGGACGGTGAAAGATATGGGAACACTCCCACTCACTGCCGAACTGCAGACTGTGAGTCTGCAGGACACTTATCCAACACTTGCCCAAACGTGCACGATATGCGCTCTATATGCTGTTTTGTAATCCAAGACCAGTGAGTAGATTTCCAATTCAGCAGGTAAAAGTAGTTGAAATGGAGTAACAGCTCCCATGGTAGGAAGCGTGCCCTTCCTGCGGAACTGCAGGACATTTATTTTGTTTATTGGATATTTTTAAGGCGCCTTTACAACAGATGGTGTTTCAAGGCACCACAAGACAAAAAGGGGGGGGAACAAGGGAAAAAGATAACAAAAATGGTCCTACTAGGCCTTGTGACATTCATATTGTGCAAGTGCAGTAACACAAAGTGCAAGGGAGATGGGTGGGGGAAGTGCCGGTCTGCATGAAATGCAAGGTGCTAGAGTGGGAAGGGAAGTAAAGGGTAAAGAGGACAGAGTGCAAGTGAAGGAGGGGTGGAGTAGGGGGGAAGAGGATGGCAGGGGTTAGATGAGTGCTAAGGGGAGGCCAGGAGATTAAGTGCCAGGGGTTGCATGGGGTGCATGGGGTGAGGGTCCACATGCTAAGTGTGAGGAGGGGGCGTGGACTGGGCAGGGGAGCTTGGTGCCCTGTAGAACTCAGAGGGAACTATGCAGCCAGTCACTGCGGCAGATGGGGGTGTTAGCAGGGGATGGGGAGAGGGAAGGAAGAAAGAAGAGAATCGAAGGGTCTTGAGGATGTTCCAGAACTTAAAGAGATCCGGCTCAAGCCTTAGAGCGGCAGGGAGGCCATTCAAGAGGGAGGCTCCTGTGGAGGAGAGAGAGATCTACTCCCCACTCTGTGCGTAGAGAAGTGACCGATCTGCAGAGAGTTGGAGCTAGAAGACCTAAGGGCTCTAGCTGGGAGGTATTTAGGGAGAGAGAGTTGGATGTAGTGGGGTCCCATGCCCCAGAAAGCCTTGTGGATGATGCAGATGGTCTTGATCTTGATCCTAGCAGCAACCGGAAACAGTGGAGAGATTTTAGGGCTGGTGAGATGCAGTCCCTTGGCTTGAGGCCTAGGATAAGTCTTGCAGTCCCATTCTGGATTAGTTGAAGGGGGCAAAGGGAGGATAACAGAAGATTGAGGTAGTCAGCCAAGAAAAGGACCAGAGCTCTGGAGACGTTTAGTTTCTGGGGGAAGGTGAGGAATTTGAGAATGCCCCTGAGGAGGTGCATCTTATAGTGGACCTTCTTGTCAAGGTCCGCAATGTGAGGAGAGAAGGTGAGAGAGGAGTCAAAGATGACACTAAGGGTTTTTGCCTCAAAAGAGGGTGAGTGGAAGGGACCCATAGAGGGTGGCCAGAGGGTAGGAGGGAAGGAGGGAGCAGGGGTCCCAATGAGAAGGATATCAGTCTTACTGGCATTGAGGCAGAGATCCTTGGCAGAACACTCACAAAACACTTGCCTGAACAATCTTTTACATTTCTGCAACTTTCATGTCTATTTCCATTAATTTGTCCAACCAAATAATCCCACGACATCTGTACAATATATATATATATGACCCCTAACTAAATTACTTAGACTTCATATCATTATAGTGGTCCCCTTTCATTCATCTTTGTGTTGGAGTCCATGCATGAAGGGAGATCAAAAAATAGAAAAAAAATATTTTTCATTTTCTTAATCCTTTTAAAACGTGTACTTATTCATTGCCATGTATTAGAGGCAAGTGTTCGTACACCTTTCTTAGATTGCTGTTAGACATTGTTATTGGCCGACATACATTTTTTAAACTTTTTCTCAGTGCCATCTAATCATTTTGCAGTTCTATATCTAAAGATCTATATAAAATAAAGGGCACGTGGGGAATCCCTAAAGACACACTACATTAGGGCTCTTGTACTAATTAGCCCATGCTTAGTTGTTCAGATGATAACGCTGTTACATGTTTGGTCTATTTGGAGTTTTTGTTTTGGTGTCTTTCTCTAAATAGCCTTGCTGGCTTTATCCATAAGACCCAAAGAAATGGATATAGAAAATGTACTATGACTAGACCTTGACTTCTCATTGTCCAGTGGTGCCACCATCACCTTTAAGAGTGGTTACTTGTCTATTTCCTTTGAATTGTTCTTAATAGTTGAAGCCGGTATAATAAATATGCCGATCAACATAGTTGGACACTTCATTAGAACATGATGTACATATTTGGTAACACCAGGATGTTCCGCTCCACTGCTATAGTTTGACATCTTTGTCTATATCCGCCCCTCATGGGTTCTCATGAAGCTGTTGGGATATACACCAGCATGTACTACTTTAAGAGAACAGATTTCACTACTCATACATATTTGTCAGTGACTACATATCCCAGCGCAAAACTCATACTGGGGGCACATCTGGCAGCAACTGCATATTAACACATGCGCCGTGCTAAGACCAAAAAAATCCATGTGGGCACATATTTGGCAGAAACTACATGTCTAAGCAAGCCCTGTGTTAATAGCACTAAACCTACTTGGAGTGCAGGTGAGGAAGTGACTATATGTCAGCGCATGCACTGCGTCAAAAGCATAAAGCTAACTGCGGATGCATAACCGGCTGCGACTACACCCCCTCTCTGTGGCCTGATCCAGAAACAGCCCATCAATGCATACTGTACTCCACATTAACAAGCAGAATGACCTTGCTGTTTTCTATTTCCACCCCAATATCCAACGTGCTGGGTAGATTGCTCCAGTTTTTAGCTTCATCTCGTGCTCCCGTGATAAGACTGCTTTGAGCTGTCATCTCATCATCTTGTTGAAGGAGCTGATCTATAAGGGTGCAGAGACGCCTTAAGGGAAGGGGAGAACAGAAAGTCAATGTCAGCACAATACACTGCTTACAGAACTGCATCACTCACCATTGCACCACAATACTTACTCCTCCAAATGCTTGATAACTAATTTTTCAACTGGTGTGGTAATAGATTGTGGATGGAGTTATAGAAAGCCTTAGAGTGCAAAGCCAATGGTGCATCTGCTGAATGGTGTACCCATTTCCATAGAGCACCTTCTGCTTTTTGCTCATTGCTGGAGTGATGATCTAGCCACTGCAGGGAGAGCAGCAAGAGCAGTAGCGGACATAATCATATTATGATACCAATGAAATTCACAACGAATGACTGCACCGCCATCCCAAAACAGTGCCCTTATTAACCATGTTCATACTACAGGAGCAAGCAGTTGCATGAGAATGGGCGAAACAACTGGTGCATTGCTTGATCTGGTCATGTATGAAGATGGGACGTTTTGTGTACCGCCCCCTTAAATGCCATATTAACAGGTAATCCGGTCTCTCTGAGTTTGAGGCAGCCACGGTGAAATGTGTAGCACTTGTTCACACCACACTGAATAAGCCCAGGAAGTTCTGGAGAATCCAATGGGATTCTCCCATGGAGCCTGGCCTGGGACCCTTCTCATGTGGCACTGGTTGCTTGGTAATCTTTCATTTATGTTGCGTATGCGTTGTTTTAACTGTTTTGTTGTTTAGTGTGAGGGCCAGTTTTGTGTGTGCTATGAGATTTTCCCTTAGATCCTGGATTAGGCAGGGAACTCCCTGGTAGAATAGGCATAGTTAGGTAGGCGCACCTGAGCAAAGTACCGAGGAAGTACCGCTTTGCCACTTACCCTGTCGGATTGGGAACATGGACTGCTGCTTTACACGGTACTATACTCCTGCACGGCTTCAAGGACTATCTTGCTTCTTGTGGATTATTGTGGACGTCATTGGTACTAATTTCACTTTTCTTTTCGTCCATGTTTTACATTAATGAAAGCCTCTAACTAGGCTATTGTCATTCAAACTATAGGCTCCGCCCCTTTTTTGACGCAAGCCTACTTAATTTGGCACGCGTGCGCATCAGCGCGCGCGCACCTGAGCGAAGTACAGAGGAAGTACCTCTTTGCCGCTTCGCCATGGCGACGCTGGCGGAGCGGGCTTCCTTGCTTATGGTACTTTCCTTCTGACTATCGGAGAAAGCTTGGGCTTTGGAGCCTTTTGTACTTGTTGTAGTGAATCCTCTTGTCTGTTGTGCTTATCGTGTGTAAATTGCTTTGTGCTCCATTTATTATTAATGAAGCGTGTCAACTCCGACATGAAAAGGAGCCTCTATACGCTCCGTACAGATATGCCTCTTCTCCAGTGTGAAGGTGGGGGTGCTGATACTTACAAATAGCCCAAAGTGGCTGTATCTACTGTGCTTATGCAACGACAAGTGTGCTCCACTCCGAATGCTCGCACTAAAGCTAGGAAGCTGGTGACATGACTCACCACTAATACTAAAGATATTCCTGCACGTGATATATGTTTTTTTTATCCTGACCCTGCAGTGAAATTGCATGCTTCTAAAAGTGACAGTCATTTGCCTCCAGCCCATGGTGATACTGCATCTTGTCATTCTCACATTAACATAGATGCAGAAAGTAAGTCTGCTCAGGTCACCACTATTAACATCTCCCTTTCTGACAGTACGGTTTTGAGGGGGGACTCTTTGGCTCCTTTAGCCATAGAAAGTCAGGACAAAAACTCCATAGGTTTCAATTTAGAGTCGCCTGGTTCAAACTTCACTGTACAGGAGACTATTGAGAATCTGTCTTTCTCGCCCAAGATTTTCTCCAATGCTGATTTTACAAAATCAAATGTAACTTCTTCCTTCTTAGCTCCCACACCATGGAAATGCAACATTACAGAAAGCCGACCAAATATCCAAGGCATTCCAAAGGTGGTGGAACTAACATTGGAAGCAATGAATTTAACAATGAAGACTATTACTCAACTTTTTGATACATTGAATGTTAAATTAAACGCTCACAATTTACAATTAGCTTCTGTTATAGCGTGGCAAATGAAACAGGACAAATACTTGGAACAAAAAGGTGCCCATTTAGTTGATCTAACACCTTCATTACCTTACATCGGCAAAATTATTACTGAACAATTACCTTGCAAAGGTAAACATGATGAAGCACCACATAGCATGCAAACTAAATCATTAGAACAGAACCATACACCATTTTCTGCAAAAAGGCACCCTTAAACAAGAAAACTACTGTTCCTATTGGGAAAAAAACAAAAAACATATTGAGTAAAGCCACCACGACAGCTGCGACAAAACAGTTTATCAAAACATTGACTGTCCTTCCAAAGAATACTCATCTAGCTTCTATGGCTGTAACTAAGACATACCTGAAACTGAACCAAGCCCGCAAATTGAAGCTTACTACTGTAAATATCACTACCCCGACTGTAATGCCTTATGCACCGTTGGATTATTTAGTTGATGCAGTTCAAGGTCATGAAAACCTGCAACCAACTCTAGAATCCAAGAATGCATAAGCTTCTTTACCTGTTGACACTGATCATGCTCTGTTGGATAATTTAGTTGATGCAGTTCAGAGTCATAAAAACCTGGGACCAACTTTAGAATCCAAGAATACTAAAGCTCCTATATTTGCTTACAATGATCAAGCAGCACAAGATATAAGAAGACAGGAGATAAGGAGAGAAGTCGATGCTTACACAAGTAGATTTCCTACTGCCCCACCGCGACAGGCTCCAGCTCTTATTTCTAACGCATGTCCGCCTGCGGCGGATTTTGAGTCTCCAAATGAAGTTCCTCTGCCTGATGGGCGATCTGATCCAACTAGCAAACCATCTTTAAAAGTACAGTTTAGTAATAGTGGGTCGGAATCAGCGTCTCAACCTCCACAATCTAAACATGATGCTGAGATAGCCCTATTGTTACAATCTCTCTTACCACCAAATCAAAACAAGGCATTAGCTGTAACAGCTTCCAATAACCAAAAAATCAATCAAAATCTAAAACCAATTCCAAATTTGAAAGAATGTAACAAGAATTCTACTGTGTTAATCCTCGGCTGCCGACCCTTGCCCTATCTGCAGCATGTCCTCAACAGAGGTAGTGTTTTGGAATTATTCTCCAGCATCCCTCTTTTGGAAGACGTAAGTACTCTGGATATAGAACAAGATGAATTCTTTAATGACTCTACATTGAGCACTGCCTGTTTGTGGCTGAGCTCTCGAGTTGTTCGGAATCTTATTTGGGATGCCAAACATCAGCTCCTTGCTCGGGTTTTTTTTAATATTGGTGGGACCTTTCAATGCTAGCAATGAACAACCAACATCGGGTTTGTGGAGAGAAGCGACCTCAAAGGAGTTCGCTAAAATCTCCACAGTAAGAAAATCAGAAAAATCTAGTTTGAAATGCATCTGTAATTGCGGTTCCAGATGTTAACTAGAGCATGCAGGAAAGATCGCTTCATAACACTAGCATCTTGGAATACACGTGGTCACCATCACCTGATCAACAATAAGAATTGTAAATTGGACAGCTATGATCTGATTTTATTACAAGAGACTTGGCTTACTGTAGCGCCCACTTGGAATGACCATGTGTTTCATTTTACCCCTGCTCTTAAGGGAGATAAGGGTCGCCCCATGTCTGGCCTCTTAACAGGTTCCAAATCTAGCAAAAAAATTAGTATAATTTTTACACATGCTCCGAATCCATATTCACAACTTACTATTGTATCGATTGATACCGACCTGTATGCACTAATTAACCTATACTGTAACCCCAAGGGCATTGACGAGCAGAGGTTCTTGTTGGATGTTGCCACCTTATTGGATTACATTGTATTAGTGCCTGAAATTATACATACTATCGTGGCTGGAGATCTTAACTTACACTGCCTTAAACAAAAGTACAGTCATGAATCCTCAAGACTTACACAATGGGACCAGCTGATGGCATCTCAAGGTTTTTGCATGCTTAATGGAAGTAGTCTTGATAATAGCGACTCGAAAAACACATGGACACAGGGTTGTAATAAAGCTACCATTGATTATATCTATGTAGATGATAAACTATTCTTTAAAACAAATTCCTTTTCAAATTAAATCCACGGAGGGCAGTGACCATCGAATGCTTACCTTTAAGTGAATTGTTGCCTTGCGTCAATCAACTGAAGCAACTTCTTTTATAAAAGGAACGATGTTTGTCAACGGTGGATTGAATCGAATAAAATGGTCAGAAAAACGTTAACCCAATTTGAGCAATCTTTACAGTCTGCTTTCATTCATTCGCGAGCAACTCAACCATTTTGCGATATCCCATATTATGATCTTATGCAATGATTTGTTGTGGGAAGTAATAATCATTTACCTTACTCATGTTGAAATCATACCTCTGACATTGAGGCTAAAAATATGAAAACTGCTTTTCGTTTCCAAAAACGAGAAGCCATGAAATTGCCAATAACCATAAGATCCAAAGCCTTAATCAAGGCTAAGACAACTTACAGAAACGGGTGTTGTTTGCACCAAATCAAATTATTGCAAAAAGATGGTGAGACTATGATAAAAACACTGCCCATATTTGGAAAGTGTTGAATAGTGTTCTAGCTACTCCTCAGACAATGGGCCTCATTAGGACCCTGGCGGATTTCGCGGTGCTAAATGCACCGCGAAGCACGGCGGAAAGCCGTCGATAGCGCCATGGGGGTTGGCGGATTTACCGCCCCATTCCGACCTTGGCGGAGCGGTAAATCCCCAATCCCCATTCTGCCCTTCCCCATTCCCATTCTTGCCCCATAGGGTATAATGGGAGTGGGGAAGGAGTTAATTACGCCACCGTAAAATACGGTGGCGTAATTAACAACGAGGTCCCGTAGCGCCATGGTTTTCTCCGCCTGGTAAAACCAGGCGGAGAAAACCTCCATGGCGCTAAGGGAACTCGTAGTACGGCGGACGGGTCCGCCGCGATTAGCGCTGGCGGAAACCCACTCCGCCAGGGTCCTAATGAGGCCCAATGTCTCAAATAGTGTTCCTGAGTCTGTGTGGATCAGCCATTTCACAAAGATCTATGCCAGCCCAAGTACCATAGACAAAGTAAATGAGAACCACTCTGATAGCCCTTTTTTTATTAATATAATAAAGACTGACATACTATACTTCATCAACTCAATAAGTCAATCGAGAGCACTGGGCCCTGATGGCCTTTCTAATAAAACTTTCAAACAGCGTCCTGAAATCTGGTCTGCAATCTTACAGCAAATATTTGAACAAATCAACATAGCACCAAATATACCATCTTCATGGAAACATTCCATAATTGTCCCCATTAATAAGAAAGGCGACCGCTGTCTGCCTGAGAGTTATAGACCTATGCCTTATTGGACGCCCCTGGAAAAATGTACAGTCGTATTTTAGTACAAGAACTAAACTCCTGGACCCTGAGAGAGTGTAAAAGAGACCCTTTTCAATCTGGTTTTGTCTCTGGGCTAGGCACCTCACTCCACCCTAAACATGCTAAAATCCAAATACTTAGAACAAAACCAATCCATCTATATGGCTTTCGTGGATTTCCGCATAGTCTTTTACTCGGTTGCTCGAGAGCTCTTATTTGGTAAACTCAAACGATATGGTTGTCCTTCGTCACTTCTAACCGTTATCAACAAATTGCACACAACTACAACTATACAAGTCAGACGTTTGCTAGATGGCACTCTATCAGCTAAAATCAAAACTCAGAGGGGACTAAAGCAAGGGTGCATACTTGCATCAACTCTATTTAACCTTTTTCTGCTGGACATGGGAATGTCCTTTGAAGAAGTTATTACTGACTCTCCCAAACTAGGCCTCCAAAAGATTGTTTGGCTTTCATATGCTGACGGTCCCGTCCTATTATCTCAAACTCCAAAGGGGCTGCAAAATCTACTGAATAAACTGGACAAGTATGTCGGTAATAACAACCTGACTATCAATGTTGAAAAAACTCAAATATTGGTTTGTGAAAAATAAAAGAACCCTAAAATGTCAAACTATCAATGGTCCCTAAAAGAAAAAAAACGTATGGGGGTACCCCATTATAAATACTTGGGATTACCCTTCTCGGTGTCTATGGTTTACCAGGTCTATGAATCCACTCTTGATGCTAAAACTAGATCATTGACTTCGCAAGCGAAAATCATACTGCACAGATATGGAAAACTCACTACGGTTCACATATTATATTTTTCTTTAAAAAGTAGTCCCTATTCTATCATATGGAGCTGACACTGTACTACCTAGATCAAGACAATTTTGGAATTGCTATGAGGGAAAATGTTGGAAGTCAGTTTTGTTTTACCTACCTGTACTCCGACAAGTTTGTTACACTTTGAATTCGGTTTTGTCTCCATGTCTAGCCAAGTGCTTTGGAAAATGTGTAACCTGTATAGAAAATGTTTATTGGGAATAAATGTAGCAAACATCTTAGGCTCTGTCGCAGCTTACATTCAGACATTGGAAGCTAAATTTCCTAGAAAATGGGTTAAATGTGTTCTGAATGCTCTTATTGATGCAGGCATAACAAATGATTTACTGTTAACCAACCTTGTGAAGGCCAAACTCCAGCTCTATCGTTATGATTGTATTAGCACACAAAATCTTTGTGCACGAAATGTAGATTTCAATCTCCAAGTGTTTCCACACACGAACTTTAGAATAATTCAAAGTTATCTAATTAAATGTCCTTCAGCTTCCGTTAGATCTGAAATGTCGAGACTCCGACTGAATTTATGCCCAACTAATCAAATTTTAGCAAGAAGAGGCTTAATACACAAATGTCAAAAATCTGTCGATTCTGCAAAGAGATAAAACAGTTGGAGACTTTATCACATTTGGTAGTAGAATGTCCAGCACTTCTCCAAACATCTGTCGATTCTGCAAAGATGTAAAACAGTTGGAGACTTTATCACATTTGGTAGTAGAATGTCCAGCACTTCTCCAACTCTGAGTACAGTATTTTCACAAATTAATGCAATTTACATGTGCCCGCACCAAAGATGAAACTTGGAATCCCTTAATTACTAGCACTAGAACGGTGATACATATTGCTTTAACTCAATTTATAAAAAATATCATACCAAAAGAGCTATGTCTGAATATAAATTGAGCAACAGCAACAACAGACAAGCCTCACCTATCATGAAATGAGCATTGCTTCTAATATACCAAGAACAAAATTGTTCTTTCTTATAATCTGTGATTCTTTTAATCTCAAATCCATTTCATTTTACTGTAGCCCTGATCTTTCCTGAGTGGATTCCTGCCACTATCATTCCCATTCAGATTTACTCCTCATTTGAATGCCTTGTCTGCAGGCTCTCAATCTCTCCTAGCCACTCTCTTACTGTTGCTACTCTCTACCGGCCCACCGGGCAAATCACCTCTTTTCTCTCTGAGTGGGCCGACCTCTCCTCCTCCCTCCTGGCCTCAACCACTCAACTGCTCCTCCTTGGTGACCTCAACATTCACCTCGATTCTCACTGTCCCTCATCGCTGCTCTTTTGCAACCTCTGCGATACCCTCTCCCTCTCTATCCTCCCCTCTGGCCCGATGCACACTGCAGGACACACACTTGATGTCCTGATCTCCCCTGGCCTCCCCCTCTCTATTCCTCTGACCACTCCTCTCTCCTGGAGTGACCACTGCCTCCTCTCCTCCCATCTCTCACTCTCTTCCCTCCAAGCCAACCACACCCCAACACTTCCACTTACCTTCTCGGACATCTGACCTATGAAGCGCGTGTCAGTTGAGGCTTTCGCTGCCACCTTCTCTCCCCCTCCTCCGCCCCGGCTGACTCACACCCCGACACAACCCTTTCCCTTCTCTACTCTTCCATCTGTGATACTCTTGATGCTCTTGCCCCTGTCATGAGGATCCGATTGAAGTCCAAAGCCAAGTGCAATTCCTTTTATGATTCCTACCTAGCTACACTTAAACGTAAGTGAAGGGCGGCTGAGAGGAAATGGCGGTCTTCTTGCTCATCCTCTGACAAACTGGCCTGTCGCCTGCTCCAAAGGCAATACCGACTCTTTGTCCGCACTAAGAAGAGAGCTCACATTCAAGCCTGTGTCTCTGCGGCATCCAATAACTCAGCCGAAATCTTTAAAATCTGCAAGGAGCTTGCCAAACCTGCAGCAGTCTCCTCCCCCCCTCTTGCCTCCCAGGCTCTCTGCAATGCCCTTGCATTGCACTTTATATCTAAAACCCAGGACATCCTGTCCACCCTCGCCTCCCCTCCCCCTCCTATTCCCTCTCAGTCTGTGCTTGGAGACCCCCCTTTAACCACCCCCCACCATCCTTCTCTTCCTTTCCTATTTTCTCCCCTGACAAGGTCGCTAGACAAGTCTGATCTATGAAAGCCTTGTCAAAACAGGTTCATCCCTGTCCTCTAAAACCATCAAGGACCACATTGACACCCTCGCTCCTGCCCTTGCTGATTTTGCAACCACTCGTTTGCCTTAGGATCCTTCCCGCTCCCCTCTGAAGCACTCCCTTGTGCATCTTCTTCTCAAGAAACCCACAGCTGATCCTTCCTGTCCGGCAAACTATCGCCCAATTTCCATTACCCCCTTTCTGGGCAAACTACTGGAAAAGCTGTCCATCTCTCAGCTTAACCTTCATTCAGATTCTGTTGGTTGTCTCCATGACCACCAGTCTGGCTTCAGAGCGGCCAGAAGCACGGAAACTGCTCTCCTCAATATCCGTGAAGATCTGCTCTCCAACCTTGATTCTAACATTCCCTCTGTCCTCATCCTTCTTGATCTCTCTTCTGCCTTCGACACGGTCAACCACACCATCCTGCTCAACCGTCTCCGTGACAATCTGGGTATCACTGATCAGGCTCTGGCCTGGCTGACATCTTTCCTATCTGATCGACCCTCCCAGGTCCAACTGGGGTCTTTCCTATCATCTATCTTCCTCTCCACCGGTTCCCCAGGGGTCTAACCTCTCACTCTGGCTTTTCAACCAATAGCAACTCTCGCTTACTGCATTGCCATTTTCTGCTCAAATTTCTAGTGCTACGCTGATGACACTCAACTCATTTTCCGGCTGCCCTCGGCCACCTCCTCTCCCTCTCTCATCTCTGACTGCCTAACTGCCATTCAAAATTGGTGTGCCACCAATGATCTTTGTCTGAATGCCAGCAAGACGGAGATCCTCCTCATCGGCACACCATCTCCATCCTTTTCCCTCACTCTCTGGCCGGCCTCCCTTGGCCCTCCTCCTACCGCTACCTGCGAGGCTAAGAACCTTGGCGTCATCTTTGACTCCACACTTTCCTTCTCGGCCCATATCTCTGATGTCTCTAAAAAGTCAAACTTCCTACTGCACCTTGTTAAGACGGATTTCTGAACTCTGTCCTGGAGGGGCAGAGGTTCAGAAGGCCAGCCTAGTTTCTTGGAACAGGGTAATCTCTGGACAAGCCAGACCAATCAGGGTAGCAATGGCGGCGGTCAAGACTAGGTCTCAAGAGGGGTGAGGGTGACTGAAAGCCTGCAATGAGCACACAAAGCAAGGATGCTTACAAATTACTCCAGGCAGGTGTTATATTAAAAATATAGACACATTTATTACAAGGCCTTTGTAACATTGACCATAGTAAAGAATCACGGTAAAACTCAAGTAAACCAACACATCCCAATAAAATACAATATATATACAATTACCGAAGGATCTAAAGAGTTAGAAGCACGAAATATGCAGACCACCTAGATGGGGAGGTACACAGGCAGTGCAAGTAATCGTTAAACCCAGTTCACCTTCAGAGGCCACCTAACTAGAAGGAAGTCCGAGCCCTACAAAGAGTGGAGCCTTGTGCTCAAAAGTACCTGCACACGCTGGTGCCAACGGGCCAAGGGGAGTCTCTTCAAGGAAATCAGGCAGTTCAGAGCAGTGAACAAAGGAGGGCGAACAGATCTCCGCTACTCAAGCACAGCCTCCACTTGTGGGCAGAAGCAGAGCGCGAGTCCAAAAAAGGCGTGCTGTTTAACACAGCGAGGAAAAGCTACAGGCTACTGCAGGAGGGTGACCGGTCCCTAGCGTTGCTACTCACCGGTACCCGATGCAGGCAGACCCAGGCTTCTCCGCGTCAGTTTCAGTGCTGGCAGGTTCAGATACGAGCAGGGGACGTCTCGGCGTCGTGTAGATTCCGCGGCAGCAGAAGTTAGAGTTGAGGATGTCCCAAACGCAGTGAACCCGCACAGATTGTTACCATAGCATGGCAACGAAGCGGCTGTTGTATTTCAGCCCAATGTACACTTCTCACTTCAGACCTGGGAATGCCAAGTGTACGAATCGTGTGAGAGTGTCAAGGACTCAGAATACAGCAGCAACCTGACGGCGGTGACAGAGCAAGATTCCTGGGTAGGCTGGTCAGTCCACTGGATGGCCCAGGGACGCTTCCGAAGGCTTACGTGCAGGAGATGATGAAGATGCTGAGAATAGTTGTTCCCACTATTCCAAAGGGTCGAAGTACCAGTACAGGCCTTCTCGTTCGATCAGAGGCAGAAAGGTCTCATAGGGCGACAGCAGTGCAGAGGAGCAGTCCTTCAGCGGGTCACCAGCAATTATTCGGTTCAGCCTCTTGGTTGCAGGATACCTGGCTCCTGTATCCGTCGTTCGTGAGAACTCAGGAGATCGACATGGTAGTGGTGTTTCCAGCCTCCTCTTATCCAGAGTTCCCTTCGCGCCAAAACGGAGAGGACCCAATGGGAGATCTGCTCACAAAACACTCACACCATACGTGGACCTATAATGGACCACGGTGGTCCCAGACATTCAAGACACACTAGACTCTCTGGCACCCAGGATGTGTATCGGGACCAAACATCCCAGCCCACATCCTGGAGACACACACCAGGCATGCAGAAGCCTGCAAAAGCATCTGTGTTTCACGGGAAAGTACATGCCCAAATAAGGATGGCCCCGGGTCGGCTCGACCTGGGGAAGGTGAAGGGGCAAGACGGTCAACGGACAGGACACAAAGAACCTCGTGACATGGCCATTTTGGAAGCCAGGCCACCCATTTTGGCCAAACGCGAGGAGTGCGGTTAACAGGGCAAACGGGAGTTCAAAACACAAAGAAACGATCGCTGCCACCAGTCCCGTCCGTGACATACTTGCACAGTTTGTTATAAATCCATTGAGAGTTACTAGGGCCTGTAGAATGACTAGAGACCCAAAAGCGCGGTAATGTAAGTTACGGTGCACTCTTGTGCCATGTTGCGCAAAAGCTGCAACATGCGAAGAGAACTACGGAAAACAATGTTTCCCGGTACTGACTGTCTTAAGGGCATGTCAGTTTCCCCGTAAGATTGGAGCGAAAGCCCAGAGGAGTGCGGTGGAAGGCTGCGCTTCTCTGTCAAAGTCTAGATCCGGGTGAAAACAACAGCAAAAAGTTTAGGGGTTGCCACATGGAAGGAAAATTTCCTACAATTAAGAAATCTTCCCTAACGCACCTCCTCAGAGGTATTCTTCCTTTCCTCTCCTTCCCTCAGAAGCTCACTGTCTCCCAAGCTCTGGTTCTCTCTCGGTTGTACTTTTGTAACAGCCTCTTTCTAAATCTACCTGCCTCTACTCTCCGCTCTCTACAACTTATCCAGAACAGGACTGCAAGACTTGTCCTTGGCCTCAAGCCCTGGGATCGTATTTCTCCAGCTTTGAAAATCTCTCCATTGGCTCCCAGTGGATGCAAGGATTAAATTCAAAACCCTCTGTATTGTCCACAAGGCTTTCTGGGGCCTGGGTCCAAAATACCTTCAACTATCCCTCTGCAAATACTTCCCCTCTCAAGCTCTTCACTCCTCTACCTCTAACTCCCTCAGGGTCAGTCGTTTTTCAAAGAAACAAGCTGGGGGTCTATCTTCGGCTGGGGCCTCCCTCTGGAACAGCCTCCCTGCCACTCTAAAACTTGAGGAGAACCATCTCCAGTTCCGGAAGCACCTCAAAACCTTCCTCTTTGCTTCTGCCTTCGCTCCCCTTCTACCCTGCTGATCTGCTCTCTTGGCACTGTGCACCTGGCCACCCTCTGTCCCCTGGGCCCAGGTCCCTGCTCACCCTACCACCTTCCTGCACTGCCTCCTGGCCACCCCTTGCACTGGGAACTGTATCTGTACCCATACAGCCCCCCCCATTTTTCTTCTTTTTCTGCACTTATTCAGGCTTACCCAGTCTGCTGCCTTAAACACAGCACTTGCCACTTGCTGGCTGCACTACCACAGTTTGCCTCAATTTTCTATTTATTTTATTTATCTGCGCACCTCGGCTTCTGCACTTTCCACTCTCCCCCTTCCACGCACTTTTTCCCTTTTCCCTTTCCCATGCACTTGCGCGTTCTCAATATCACTGGGCCTAGTAAGATCGTTTTTATGTTGTGCTGTGTTCTCCCTTGTTCCCCTCCCTTGCCTAGTCGCACTCTGAAACACTTGTGTACAAGCGCGATACAAATAAAATATCATATCATGTGAAAACAGATTTCTGCACTCATCTATTACTGCGCCACAGTGGAGTTCATGTATCAAACAGAACGAATTGTTTCTTTTTAATTCATCATATATTTATTGGTGGCCCATAAAGAAGACATGTGTTTCGGCACCCTAAGTGTGCCTTTTTCAAATCTGGGCATTAAAGGTTGTTTGATATACTATCATCGGGGTATATAAGGGTTTCTGATGTCGTGGCATCCGAAAAGAGTCCCATCAAACTCATAAGTGTTGCGAGCACCTAAAAATCTGGTTTCTTGCTTCACGCGTTGGGTTCTGTTGAGAGCTCTTTAATGCCCAGATTTGAAAAAGGCACACTTAGGGTGCCGAAAGACGTGTCATCTTTATGGGCCACCAATAAATATATGATGAATTAAAAATAAAAAATTGGTTCTGTTTGATACATGAGCTCCACTGTGGCGCACTAATAGATGAGTGCAGAAATCTGTTTTCATTTCTAACAAACGAAGTGGGGGAACTCTGTGTCTTCGTTTCCTGCACGCACCATTGCGACACTGTAATACTGATATGTTGCATCAAGTCGCGGAGGTCCAAGAGTGACTATACAAAAAGTTCCCCAAGCTTTATCATATCATATCATATTGTCTGACTATGAGCTGTTTCAAATAATGAACTATGTTTGTAGATCTATGTTTTAATATTTTGGATTTGTGAAGATTGTATGCCTATTATTGTTTATGAACATTCGTATATTGTTAAATATGAATATTAAATATGAATATTACTTGATGTAAATAATGGATTTATATATGTTTAAAAGTACACATTTTGAAATGTTGAGTTTTTCAGCCAAACAAAATTAAAAATTAAAAAAAATAGATAGTCTTTGCATTTTTTGCTTAAAATAAAATGTCAAATACTGAGAAAACTACAAGCAGTTTTCCGCCTCACATTACTGGCCCCTCAGAAAGTGTCCTTCACTGTAACGCATCCTGATGTATGCTCTATGGCGCTCATGGCAAGGGCCTGTCCTAGTGAATACATGCACCAAGGTGCAGTTCCATAGAAAACCCTCCCACTTCAAAGGCTCCCAAGAACACAATTGGTACCTACCCTTTCCATTTCACAGGAATGCAGCCCTTCTTCCGGCAAACACACGACAATTCAGTAATAATTGGTGTAATTGAGAATGTGTAATTTTGGTGCTTGGTCGGCAATTGTTAAAATGAAAAGGGGTATGAACTGTATACTGTATTGTACTGTACTACTTTATACTGAATGGAGAGGAAGAGCTGGAGCAATGCTCTATTGTGCAGTGTGTGCACTAGAGCACACGTGTCCAGCAGAACACATGCATCTCCTGTCATGAATGCAATAGGGTAAGGCCAGCTCAGCAAAGCTTAATATACAGACAGGAGCCACACTGTGGAGAGAGTACAAAGGCCATTGCATTTTTGCCAGAGGTCTATCGGCAGTAGGAAAAATAAATATCTCAGCCAGAGGACACTTTTCGATACAATGGGTCTCGTTCAGGGCCCAGGTGGTCGCAGAATATCGCTCAAAATTACAAATCTCAATTGCACCACATGTACCTCATGTTTCATTAAGTCAGCTGTTTGTTAGAATTAAATAGTCTCACAATGTATGCACCTGTACATAAACCCAGACACTGTGGGTCCTTGCTAACTAGATCAGCGCTCTGCCTCTTGCTCAGTCTCTATTCAGTAAGTCGGTGGTGTTCCAGAAAACACATCTCTTATGTTGTGCTATCGCCATTATGTCTGTAATTTTTGTGTTTTTTTGTGCTTTAATAAACGATTGACATGCCCAAAATTAAATCTTAGCCCGCGGCATTGTTCCCTCACACAATTCGATTTACCTTCTAGGGCTCAAGTTTGGGCTTTTGGAAAAACACTTCTACAATGGTGAAAATGTAACATTCATGTATGCAGTGAGTGCCACCTGCAGAGTCATATTAAACAACGAAAGGCAACGTTACTAAGGATGGTGGTAAAAGGGGCAAATATGCTATTCTATGTTATGTTAGCACTGCACTGTACAAAGTCACCACCAAAGTGGTTTTACAGAAGCAAAATTTGTCAGAGAAGTGAAGCACTGTGTTCCGGACAAGGGTGCCAAGGTTGTCGTCTCTGGAGGGACATGTACAGTTAAAAATGGTAGGGAAGAGTTAAAGTGAGCCTTTAAAGTTGGGCGTACACGGAAAAATCATTTGGAAAGATCAGGGACGTCATTTCACCAAAATGCCTGGGGAAGCGGAAGTGACATCACATGACCTTTCACCTCTGGTGACATCACAGGAAGTGATGTCATTTGACCCCCCACCTCGGAGTGACATTACGGGAAGTGATGGAACACAACCTTTCACCCCTTGACAAAACAGAAAGGGACATCACATACTGTTCCTAAGTACACTACGAAAAATATGGTTGCTGTATCACTATAATGTTATATACATTTCATACAAGAATGGATCACCATATGTATCATTAATATCAGTGTGTATAGGCCCATATTACCAAATTACTGTGAATGCAAGCAGACGTTCAAGGCCAAATGATAATGATATGTTATTATATAGCACTTACGCTTAAGCGCTTTATAAAGAACAAATATACATACAATATCACCCAACCTGTGTTGGTACTCATTTATCGAACTCAGAAGGGTGAAAGGCTGGGTAGAGGTGTTTAAGAGGAGGCTAAATTAGTGACTCATCACCTGAAGTGTGCCTGGAAATAAACCTTTATGAGTCGAGCAATTACTGTATAGAATTCCAGAAAGACAAATGATGTGTTATTCCTATTCTTTCTTATTTAGCGTCTCTGCTCAAAGTGATACACTTGTGGAACCCCGTTTTTTTAAGAGGCCTGAACAAGAAAGTTAACCACTCCAAATATAAAGAACCACGTGACACTGGCAACAGCCCAGGATCTTACATTTAAAAAAATAAAAAAAGGTTTTTTAAAAACATCTTTTTTTCTAGGGGTAGCAAGGGAGACCTCAGGAGTCGCAACTGCGACCCCTGGCAACGCCCAAATGATATCCCTGGGAAAGATGCCTGCATAGTAGAAGGAAGGGAAATTGTGTGTCTTTTGGATGAGTGTTGATGTAGAGGGTAAATGAATTAGAGCGGGTAGAATTTGGAGTTCAAAACTGAAACAGTATCTATATCAGGGGAGTAAAATGTGAAAGCAGTGAGTAATAATCACTTAAAGGTAAACAGTGTATGTATGATGTGCTCGAGTGGAATTCATAACTTGAAAGACTATGCAAATTGTGAAGTTGAAAGGAGAACATTCGATGAAAAGGGGAGTAGTGAAGAGAAGAAATATGTTCACACAATTGCTAAAAAAGATGGGTTCTAGGTTATCTGAGTTAGCCTTGTCCAAAGCGTGAAGAAGAGTATGGTGCATAGGTGAACACCTTCCCAAACTGGCATAATTCTTAATAGCAGGCCATAGCCATTGGCTAATCAGAAAGTATAAGAAATAGTAGTGAAAAGGATGCATTAATTCAAATGATGATTATCTGTCGAAAATGACTGGCTAAACTGTGACACAAGTTAATTCAGAGCAGCTATGGCCCATTTGAACACCAGATGCAGTGGTGTCACCACTGGTAGACACAGTTTAGCAGAGGGATTCTGTGTTTTTTAAACGAAAAATATGCAAACAAGGAAAACAATCTCCCCCTGATCACAATCAAGCAATTTGGGAAAAATAAAGCAATAGTTCCTTGTTCGAGGGCCTACACGGTTGGTAAAAACTGACAAGCCCCAGCCTAAGGTAGTCCCACGCTGAAAGAACAAGGAAATATCGAGGCTGAGTACCACAAAGGAAATACACCAATCACGGGCTAAAAGATTCACAGATCTTTTATTACTGTACAGTTTACACAGAAAAACAGATAGCTATCTGGCTCCCAACACCCGCAATGTGTACCAGCCCGACAGAGAGAGGTGAGAGAATGCTGGACGTCTAAACATTCGTGCTTTTATACAATTTCGAGTAATATTGTCCAGCCTCTCTTCACGTTAATAATTCGTGGTCTAGAGTTTGTACCTAGTTCACCTACGGATTATACAATATTATGCAAAGGATTACATGGGTTTGCATTTCCATAGAGGCACAATGGTGATGTATGTTCCCAGATCCCGCTGTAAGCCTTACTCCACATTTCTATACAATACAGTTCAGCCTAAGAATACGCTTGAGGTTTGTTCTTCATTGTCCGAACATTTATACAAGGATGAGACTTATGTGCGCAGACAACACTTAACAACAGTTCATATGAAGCACAAGGTCTCATTACTCAATCTAAACAGTTGGTTCTCGGACAGCCTAAACATTAACAGAACTCAAAGGTCGGAAGGCTTGGTTGCAAGTCGAAAACATAGTCCACCATTTTAGAACAAAGAACACACGAGCAGAAATCAAAATGGCAGATGAATCATAAAATGGCGGCGCAGTTAACCCAAAAATCGGAACTTTGCAACGTGGTTTTCCGTGTAAAGCGATTGGACTCAGGCCAATATAAATACTAAGGAGGCACTATATAATTACCGTTTAACGACGCGAAGCAAGAACCCCAGCATTAGTGACTCTCAATGCCCGTAAACGTGGGAGTGATCACTTTTTGCACCTCGGGTTACCCCTGGAGTGCAAGTTTTCCGTGTAAAGGGATCGGGCTTAGGCCAATATTAAATCTAAGCAGGCACTATATAATACTGTTTAACAAACCCTCCTTTTGGCCTAAACCAATAGCTTACTAAATATATTCGCTTTGCTCACAACTCCCGCTTCAAAGTCCATACATCCTGAATCATATTCATCAGATATGTTGATTGCCATTAGATCCTTGACAGTAATATCTGCATTGCCACAAACAAAATAAACGGAATCATCTACATACAGAGGTCTGTCCTCACTAATCAAATTCACAATATTGGTACAACCCTTAAAAATACCCATTGACTGAGAACCATCCCTTTGTATGCAGAAGGAAACAGTAGGGGCTGTGATTGATAGTGTAAGAAGGAGACGTGGCGTCCCGGTTGCCTACGGGAGCCATTTTGAAAAGAGACTAACGATTGGAAAGGTTTAGAAAGTCTATCAGAAGGCCTAATAGAAGTAACGTTAAGCTTACTCCTATTTACGAAAAGAGAACATCTCAGTGGCGTCAGAACTCGCCTTTCAAACTCATTCAAGTTAATCCCATCGAAATTCCCTCAGATGCTGTCATTCCAACGACCAAAGAATAGTGTCCTTAAAGAGGGGTAGCACACAGTAGTTTAAAGGCAAAGGATCAATATACCAGCCCAACCATTTTCCCCATGTTGTGGCAAATGCGGACATATCCATAATTAGTTCTATTCAAAATGACATGGGTCACATTCATAATTAACAAAAGTGTATTGGTGTAATAACCCTGTCTGTGTTGGGAATCCCTAGAAAATAGAGTGTGCAGATGCACAAAAGGGGAAGACATAATAGAAACACTCACCAGCTGGTATAAAAGTTTCAAGTGGACGCACCCCCTCAATATACCAAAACCCTAAAGCGCTGATTACTGTTAGACCAATTAACAAACTCAGGAAAAAACAATAAGTCTTCAAGGACCATGATTTCTTTCATGTCCAATGTCTTTGTTAGCCACACAATTGATCGGTTGCTTCGTACGAGTAGGAATAGTGACAGGCATTGTTCCTCAAAAGATCGTTTCGGAAGATTTCTGCAACGGACTCCTTAAATTAGTTAGTTGGTGATCTCTTGACCACGTGATGTATCTTGATTGAAGATAGCTTTGCTGGTCCCAGCCACTTACTTATGTTTCAGTGCAAGAGTGGCAAAGGACTAGCTCAACAGTTGTTTCCCATGGGCACAGCCGTGCTGTGCTGTAAGTCTAGTGCCGTGGATGCAGATCGTACCTTAAGACTCCAGGCACTGCGTGATCTGCGAACAGTGTGTCTTTGCTTCTTGATGGAAGTGGTGAAACAGAGAAAAGATTGCTCAAGGGTGCAGAAAGATCCGAAGAAGATTTCAAAGACAAAGCAGCTGTCTCCCCAGGCCCCACTGGCTCAGGAAGTATCTCCGACACACCCTGGATGTGGTTCTAGACAGAATGATCACCAACGAAAAAAAACAAGTGGTTCCCTTCTTTTCTTCTTCGCCAATTGGCCAAAGGATAAGGTATTTTCTTGATGTGTGTCGATCCAGTGTCTTTTCCCAGCTACTCGTACAGCAGTCTGTGTGGCCAACGAGACCTGGAACGGTCCTCTTCAGCGTGGTGTGAGACTGGATGCTCTCTCAAATGACTTCGGGAGCACCCATTTACCTGCTCGAATTCTGTGACCTGGCCCCTTGTACTTAACTGGGAGGGCTTCTCGCACCTGTTGATAAATCAAATACAAGTTTTGAGTTAACTGGTCACAGTATTCAGTAAGAAGCAAATACTCCACATATTTTAACACTTTAGGCTTTGGCAGGCTCCAAGTGTTAGCTAGCCTCCCCACCATGATTTCCTCCAGGGAGAGTCCAGTTCTAATCGGTGGGGTCGTCCACATGGAAAGTCGTGCTATAGGTAGGTATCTGGTTATTTAATATTACTGAGATGTTTTGCATTTACCCAGACAGGTTCTAGCATTTTACAGATTTTCCCAGCACATATGAGAGTGGGACCATGAGCCATTGTGCTCATGGCAGTGACATATGTATTGGGTAGCATCCATCTTCCCTTCAAACTGTCTACCCAACACCCTTCCTCATCCAAACATGCTAAAACCCACAGCCCAGTGTTTAAACTCGTTTTCTTTTTGGAGTGGCATCAGCTTGAATATTCTTTTATTGAATCAATCCCTTCATCTACTGTACATATGTTTGTGGTTTCTTTCCTGACATACATTTCTGAGTATAAATCAATAGAGGTCCGTTTAGCTATCCTGTCAGCAAAAGTGTTTCCTCTCCCTACCTCATCTACTACCTTTTAATGTGCGCCACACTTCATGATTGCTAGTTGAGTAGGCAGCGCAAGTGCTGAGAGTAGCTGAACTATCAAGGTGACATGTTGGATTTGTGTTCCGTGTGAGGTCAAGAAACCTCGTTCTACCCATAGTCAATTCAAGTTATGAACCACCCCAAAGGTATACCGGTTATCTGTAAATATATTTACTCTAAGCCCTTCTGAAAGTTCACAAGCTCGAGTCAGTGCAATAATCTCTGCGGCCTGCGTGGAGTTATGCAAAATTCTCCTGGTTTCCACAATCGTGCTTAGTATAGTGATGGCATAAGCAGCAGTGGATGTACCATCCGGAGATTTGAAGCAGGAGCCATCGTAAAACAGCTCCCCTTGTGGATCATTCAAAGGTGCATCATTTAAATCAATTCTGCCTTTAGTTTCTTGTTCTGTAGTATGAAGGCAGTTGTGTGACATTTTGTCATAGCAAGCAATATCTTGCAGAAGAGGTAACAGTTCAGCCGTATCCAATACGCAACACCTTTTAATTTGAATATGCGGTGCAAATAGGATCAGTTCATATCTTGTTGATCGTGCGGAAGTAAGGTGTTGCATTTGCGTTCTATTTAATAGAACATCTACAGAGTGAGGTACCAACAAGGTTAAAGCATGCCCTAGGACCATACCCTCGCTCTGCTTTACAGACGCAACAGCAGCAGTAACAGCTCTCAAACATCTCGGCAAAGTGCATGCAACAGGATCAAGGGTGGAGGAAAAAATAACCGCACGGTCTATTCTCCCCCCTATGTTCCTGCGTTAACACAGCCAAAGCATATTCATCACATTCATGCACATACAACACAAAGGCCTTATCATAATTTGGTGTGCCCAAAGCTGGTGCTGAACACAGTGCAGTCTTGAGCAGATCAAAAGCTTTCTGGTGTTCCAAGTTCCACGGTAGTGGCAAAGAAATGCCCTTCTTTGTCAATGCCAACATTGGTTTTGGGATCCGCTATCTACAGTAAGAAGCCATTTCTATCAAGGCTCTAATTTCTTTCTGTGTATTTGGGACAGACATGCTAGAAATGCTTTTTTATTCATTCAGGTGTCAATCTTCTTCCCTCCTTTGACAGGAGATAGCCTAAATAGGCGACCTCCTGTCAATAATACTGAAAGTTTTTTAATGAAGCTTTATGTCCGTGTTCTGCTAGATGAATAAGCAATAACACAGTAACCTCTTTGCAAGCACTCTCTGAGTCTGTAGCTAAGAGAAAGTCGTCAATGTACTGCAACAATGTACAAGCAGAAGGCAACTCAAGTGTATCGAACTGCCCTTTCAAAACCCTACTATAAATGCTCAGACTCTCTGTGGTGCATGGGTGAATGTAAACGAGCGTCCCCCTAGGGTGAACGCAAACAAATATGTACTATCCACGTCTATGGGAATAGTAAAGAAGGCATTCTTAAGATCCACAACACTGAAATGAGTAGCAGAAGCTGGAATCATCGTTAGTATCGTCATTACATCAGGCACAATTGGAAATTGTGGAGCAACAATCTTATTGATAGCGCCTAAATCGATAATGAAACGGAAAGGAATTGCATGATCCCCTTTCTTATACACCGGTAAAATCGGACTATTGCACAACTTCCTGCAATTTCTTCAATTACCCCACAATGTACAAAATCGGAAACTATACACTTCAAAGCTTGCTCACCATCAACTGAAATGTTATACTGTGGAATTCGTGGCAACTTAACTCCTGGTTTCAAAATGTTTTTAACAGGCTCAATTTGCAAAATACCAACATCATTGTCATCAATCGCCCATAAACACGCCAGAACTTCACTGAATTCTGGTGGCAAAGGTCTAGTCAGAAACTATAAGGCAGAAAATTGCTGTGGTGAAATCGTCAAACGCACTCCATCCGAAGAACAATGAATTACCGCATTTAATTCCTTCAACAGATTCAACCCCAACAAATTCTTTCCACAGTTCGTTGTCGGAAGAATCGGACAGTGATCCATAAATGGACCCAGTGAAATCGGTACCGGCAGAGAAACCGGACTAACCACTGGCGTTCCAGAAAACCCTACAAAATGTTTTTCTGCCCTGACAGTGGAATGTCTGGAACCTGTGAATGATCAATGGAACGCGTCTGTGCTCCTGTATCTATCAAAAATAGATTCTACCTATTCCCCACCATCATCTCAACATAGGGACCTTTCTGATTAACGGGAGTAGGCGTCGGTTCCAGACTCTGCTTCGGGCTGTCCTAACAGAACAATATATAGTTGAAAACAAGATCTTTAGAAAGATAGGCAATTGAAGGATTATCGAAAATATTTCTGCTATCTATACTGGGTTGCTGATCATCTTGCGAGAATGACTGTGGATTTTGACCGAACTGGGTCCTACCAGGACCCCCTACCCCAGGGCGGCCTCCGGATCGTCTACCCATGACATCATATGTGTTATCCAACCTCTGCTGAAGGATCGGCATTGTGCTCTCCAATGACCCTCTTGTCTGCAATATGCACATTGGTTCACGTGTACGGAATCCAACTGCGCATTATTCTGTGGAATAGACTGACCTTGAAACTGTGCATTCCCACCTCTAGTTCCTCTAACTATCTGAATCTCAACTTTAAGAACAAATGTCGGAGGACCCTCCTTCATAGGCAACTGAGAAGTAGGCAACTCCGAACGTTTGTTGAGCAATAAAGCTAGATCGAGCACTAAAAGTGGTCGGAATAGTATTGAGTGGAAAAAGGCTCTCTATTAAACAATCAACAATTCTGCAGGACAACAAATCTCTTAATTTTATACACTCATCCTTCAGGTATTCTACCATTACCTGTAACACTTTCCTCTGTATTTCTGGAGTATACTGACTATACGTAGCATATACTTCTATGAGATATTGACACATTCAAAATCCATCGAAGCGCATCCCTTGTGCAAATTCGCGTTTCTTCACTCATTGACTTACAAGGAGGAAGGAACAATTTCTGCACATAAGAAGCATCCAGACTATCACCCTCTATTCCATTGTTATGTAACCGTTCTAATTCCCTTCTTAACTCAAAAAACCCTCTCGACATGCTCATGTACATTGTCAGCAGAATCCCTTGAATAGGCTAAATCATTCAAATCCCTCAACCCTTGTGGGACATCCGTGTCCGTCAATCTATTCCACATTACAGCCAAATGTATCCCCATCCCCTCAATAAAGACATTCTGATCGGGAATACTTTCTAGATTAAGGAGTGTAACTAAAATAGTAGATTTTTCACCTTTCTCTATACATTGCTTAGGATGTCCAATCAAAGGTTCGACACCAAAAGGATCGAATGACCAAAGGGTCGAGGTAATAGGACCGAAAACCAAAGGGTCGAATTTAAAAAAAAAAAATATATATATATATATATATATATATATATATATATATATATATATATATATATATATTTATTTTTGGTTTTCGTACAGTAAAATAAAAGTGGTTTTTGCACCAAAAACAGGGGTTTGGGGGGGACCCCCCAAAAAAATAAAAAAAATGTCGACCCTTTGGTTTTCGGTCCATTGCATTCTAACATTTGACCTAGAACCGGCTAGCCCATGCATTCAAATTTTTCCTCTTCTCTTTGGAAACCGTGTTCCACGTTACAATTTTTGATTCAGTACTCGCCCCTTTATCAACTACAAGCGGAGCAAAACTGCTTGGAAAAGAGAGATTCGGCAAATCCTGTACAACAGGTAGTGGAGACACTACTATTGGCAACAAAGACGGACTTACTGGAACAGTAACAGTCGGTAAAGGTGGAGGTACAAGCAGAGGAACAACAATAGGAAACAAAGCAATAACTGGTGACGGAGGAACAACAGGAAGGACAGGAATTGCTACGGGAGAAGGAGCGACAGCAGGAAGAGGTAAAACAACAGGAATAAGTACATAAGGAGGTGATGCAGTGGCACCAGGCCTACGTTCATTTAGGAGTTTATCAATTAGTTCATCTGAGACATGAAAATCTTTAGACCGATGTATTTTCTGTATAGCAAGATAAAAAGCCCTCTTGTTTCTAACAGACTATGACTGTTTTGGTTAATCATAAAATGATGTTTTTTCAAAATGTTAACACTGTAGGTCTAGTATTTTTATTTTCTTTAAAAATATAGTTTCTAAATACTCTATTCGGGCAATCTCAAAACTACCATTGACTGGTCACTGAAATTCCGAAACATGTCCAGTTTGTCTGTGCTAAATATCAACGAATACTATACTACCAAATGCTGTTCTTACAGTACATAGACATGGCGGCGAACCCTCCTGTGGCGCCGGTCGGGCAAATATCAAAGATTGTCTGTCTCTCCAGAATAACACCCTGGAACAGGCAGACAATTTCCCAGGCATATCAGATTACTGGTGTTACCTGGCATTGTTTATTCTCATGAGGACAAATCTGCAACCAAATATCAGGATACTTAGGAATCGGGGCACGACTCACATGATTCAAAGGACAAAGGGAGGTCCGATCAGATTACAAAGGGCAAAGGACCCTCGTGGTTGGTGATTTCGGCAAAACTGCCCGCCTCGATATATGGACCCTCATCAAGATGCTGTATCGTATCACGTGCTCACCGTCCAGGGATCGGATTGTGCAGTACTGTTGAGGTATCGCATCTCATCCAAAAAGGGGCCCCCTTTTCTCACCATCCGATCCCAGTCCAATAGCCGCGTCAACTCTTCAACGAGGTGGCATCATTCTTGAGGGTCCCTATTTGGGCGCCATCATGGGCTAAAAGATTCACAGATCTTTTATTACTGTACAGTTTACAAAGAAAAACAGATAGCTATCTGGCTCCCAACACCCCGGAATGTGTACCAGCCCGAAAGAGAGAGGTGAGAGAGTGCTGGACATCTAAACCTTTGTGCTATTATACAATTTTGAGTAATATTGTCCAGCCTCTCTTCACGTTAATAATTCGTGGTCTAGAGTTCGTGCCTAGTTCACATACGGATTATACAATATTATGCAAAGTATTACATAGGTTTGTATTTCCGTAGAGGCACAATGGTGATCTATGTTCGCGGATCCTGCGGTAAGCCTTATTCCACATTTCTACACAATACAGTTCAGCCTAAGAATACGCTCGAGGTTTGTTCTTCATTGTCCTAATGAGGCTTATGTGTGCAGACAACACTTAACAACAGTTCATATGAAGCACAAGGTCTCATTACTCAATCTAAACAGTTTGCTCTCGGACAGCCTAAACATTAACAGAACTCAAAGGTCGGAAGGCTTGGTTGCAAGTCGAAAACATAGTCCTCCATTTTAGAACGAAGAACACACGAGTAGAAATCAAAATGGCGGATGAATCTTAAAATGGCGGCGAAGTTAACCCAAAAATCGGAACTTTGCAACGCGGTTTTCCGTGTAAAGCGATTGGACTTAGGCCAATATAAATACTAAGGAGGCTCTATATAATTACTGTTTAACAACGCGAAGCAAGAACCCCAACATTAGTGACTCTCAATGCCCGTAAACGTGGGAGTGATCACTTTTTGCACCTCGGGTTACCCCTGGAGTGCAATTATTTGCTTTGTTTCTTTTTTAAATGGGTCTCTCTACATATTGCACATTCCGAATTTTACATATAAAAGAGAACAAAGATGGTCACCGCCAGGGAAAATAGAAAATAGAGTAAGTCTCGATTCTACTTCCATGACATGGGTGGCAAGGGAGAGCTCATGGAGCCCAGAGCTGAAGGTGGCAAAGGTAAGTTGGGAGGGGCAGTTGCGTCTTGTGGACTGGCAAAAGGTGTGGGGGCGAGTCAAAGGGGAAGGGCCTTGGGATGTACATGGGAAAATACATGGCAGGCATAGTGGAGAGGCACTGGAGGCCTGGAGAGAACATGTGCAGTGCTCGTTGATTTATGTCTGTGTTTCTGGCTTCCAGAATGGTTGGTGAGTCATCCCTGGGTGTGCATAACAAAAGTCCCCACAATAAATAGGAAGGGAAAAGTGGTTACTGTAGTTTATTGTATCTTTTTGGGTGGGGGAGTGGGAGTCACAAGTGGGGGCAAGGTTCTCCCACCTACCATAAAAGAAGGTGGAAATGTTAAGTTAAATACAAATTTATTAAAGCAACATTTGAGAATAATATGTTCTTTGAAAGGGGAACGGAATAGACTTAAGGGACCCCGCCAATGACTATATGGACTTCGTTCATGAGGTCTAAGTCAAAGCCTTATGATCCCACCAAGGCATCAGGTCATGTAGTGTTCCCACGTCTCTGCTAATCCTACAAGGGCTGAACAAAGTACAAGTGGTTAGCCTACAACCAGATAATCGACAGTCTCATGGATTGCTTGATCGCTGGCAGTAGAATATGCCCTCCAAGGTACCCGGCAATAACAAAGATCTGGATCATCGCCTAATGAGTAAGGAGTATGTGGCTAGCAAAACACCACAATGGGAGCCATGAGCATCACTTGCCTGGTGTTACATAATGTCCCTGGCTGGCCTGAGGGATCATGCCTTAATGAACTTCTGAGATATTGTAATTATATGAAGGCTTGATATAGTACACAGGAGTGATGCACAGATGTCATTACACTATTTATTGTTGGGTACTTCCTGCAAAAGGGCTCCTGCATTAGACAAAACTGCGACAGTGGCTCCGCTCAGGGACTTATTTGTATGTTTTGGTTGGAATAGTTGGATGAAAGGGCTTTGAAAACCTTAGAGAAGAAAGAGAAAGGTATTTGAGCAGAACGTTCCCGGAAACCAAACGTTTGATGCTGGGAAAGGTGGGAAATCAACCTCTGCAAATCCAGGGGGTCTGAGAGCGAGTGACACTATGCGCAAATAGAATCCCACATCCGCCTAAGCGTGACCTCCATAACCGGAAACGGCAACCCGCAGCAGGACGCACAGCACGGTAGAGCGCTCGCGCCCCGCGTGTGTACATATTGTGAATAAAACGGGGCTTTCACAGTGAGAAACTGGACGCCGGGGAGTTCAGAAGGCAGTCTACCGAAGCTCGGGTGTCCTGTTTCCACAAGTTCACAGAGGATTGTAAGTGTGCCCGCGGCTCTCGCTGTCAGTCACCTCTTTGATGAGCTGGGTGGTCTCTTTTGCTTGGAGGTCGGAGATGCAGCTTCTGTGGACTTGTGGCTTTTGAGAGGGAACCATCAACAGATGACGTGCTCATGGCATTCAGTGAGAACAATCCAGGGCGTCGCGGAACGTGCTCGCGCGCTTTTCTGCAGGGTATTCCCCAAATTCCTCAGCATGGAATGAAAAGCCCTCTGTTCCGGCATGCACATGTTACAGCCAAGGATTTGGAGAAAAAGTGGAGGTGTTTAGAGGACACTACAGGCTATATGACAAGTATATGTTTGTTACTTGCCTTTGGGCACTTTCATATAAAGTCTGGCAATACCATTGGTTAGAACTTAATATATATCACTAAATACATACTTATACGAGGACCGGTAACTACCTACGCATAACGAACACAATAGAGTTTCTCAAATGTGTGTTCGTTAGGCGTGTTTCTATGCTGTTGCTTTTCATCCACCTCTATCGTCTAATGTAGATACATGCATACACAAGGGCCTCCCTCCTTCCTTTCATTAGATTCATCTTATGGGTCCAATGTTAATGTTAACGGATATTTGTGCCGCGCACTATCTCTACCGGAGTGGTCCCCTGGCGCTCTGGCGGATCTGAAACAGAATAAAGAAGCGAAACAATCTTGCAGTCGGATGTAAAGGGGTGACTGGGTTGGGAGTGCGTTGGCTTGCTGCATTTATAGTATTCATATGCTTATGTTCGAGTGTAAATGTCTGATTTCTGAGGTACTGGAGCTCTCGTTATTGCGCATTAAGGAGTTACAAGAGCCAGAGGTGTGCATCTGCAAATCTGATTGTGTACTTCTCTACCTGTGCCAAGGGCCCCATACAATGAATGCTGAACAATGCCACCAGATATTCTAGGATATGCTAGGAATCTGGCTAGTAATTATGATTTCAATATCATACGTGTGTAAGAAATCCATTTTCCACTTCACTCCCACAAGGCCCCTTTTCCTAGATCGTACCTATAATTCGGGACTATTGCCATGGAAAGTGAAGAAAGGGGAAAGATGGCATGCGAGATCGGATACCCAAACTGTGGGTGGTTTTTGGCTTTTTACCCACGTGTGGACTGCACATGGCTATGCTAGTCCCTACTGCCATTCCAGACCACTTCCTGCTGCTCTACACCTTAAAACACATTCCTCTGGCATCTCTTTTACCTAGCTCTAAGCTGGTTGATTGTCCCTCAGGGGTTGGTAGCGCAAGCAGGTTTCTGGGGACATTTATTAGAGATTATTGCAGCAGCTGGTGAAGAACCGTGTGTTGCTGTTGTCATAGGAGCAAATTATTGAATGGGCAGATTATCCGGGGGCAACCTATTGTGGTGGGATAACAGCACTGTGGCATATCACAGGGGCAGAAAATGAGCAGGGGCAGAACATCTGCTGGGGTACAGTATCACTAGCAACCAATATAATAGGGGCAAAGTATCACAGGGGCAAAATATCACAGGGGCAGAACTACCAGTGCGGCAAACTATCAGTGGGACACAATATTACTGAGGCAAAGCATGACATTGCTAAAATATCATAGTGGCAGAAACAGCGACAAACGATCAGTGTGGAGGCTATTAGTGTGGCAATCAGTTTTCTCTTATGTCTCTTAGACATCAGTGGCCAGGAGAGAGAGAGAGAGAGGGAGAAAAAGAGAGAGAGAGAGAGAGAGAGAGAGATCAGATGCAAACTCTCCCCAAAAGAAGGAAGCTAGAAAAACAACCATATAGTCCCATTGCAGCATACATGTGAACTGTGCAACCCTCTTGAAATAACATAATTGAAGAAGATTCCATGTCAGGTTGAGAACTTCATTGTTCTACTTAGAGACAAGTAACAATGCACCAGGCAATCCAAGGCACGTTGGAGACCTGAAGCAGCTCTGTGCAGTTAGGTATCAGTCCCAGCCGTCACTGTGTGAAAAGCAAAGAAGGAATCAGAAGAAGAAATCATTTTGATGAATGGAGTCTTGTTCCCATCCATTGTGTGAAGAGCAGGATCTCCAAGATGGGGTTTAGCCGCTCGCTCAATGGCTCAGGGGTAACATCTAAAGTGACCTGATGGGGGAAAGCCTGACTGCAGCTAGAAACTGGTACCCAGCGCTCTGTATGCTGAAGTAGTGGCACTACAAGAGTTCCTGGCAACCATCCTGTCTGGGAAGCATGGACAATTGATTCACCTTTCCTCAGGGACCCGGTGTAGGGCCCTATAGCACCCGAAGGTTGAAAAGAACTTGCTTTTTAGCTCTCTTTGCAATTTCAAGCAGCTTCAAGCCACTGGGACTTCTCCGAAGGCCTTTGAGCCACTGCAAATAATTAATAGAGCTTCCATTGAGACACTTTTACCTTCGAGCTGGTTCGAGCACCTTTAAATAACCACGACCCAAACAATGCTGTCTATTCCGAGCTTCTTCAAGCCTGAAGCCCTTGCCACTTGTCCAACCACACCATTTCGTGGTGTCAGGTCAGGCCAGCTCAATGCTGAAACTGAATCTCTGCTTTCCTTGCATGAAAGGCATTGTTGCACCTTTGAGTGACGCAGGCGCAACATCCCCTGCTTGTCCCAAGCTTCTTCAAGCCACAACCCGTTGCCACTTATCATACTTTATCACTTTGTTGAATCCCAGTGAGCCAGTTTTCTAACTCAAACACAACTCGATGACCTGGAAAGTACACAAAACCCTGACTCGAAGTGGTTAAATCCCAGAAATAAGACAAATCAGCATATATCTGTGATTCTGTCTCCCTGGCCTTACTCTATGTGCCCTAGTGACAATAAGGACCCCGTTTTATACATAAAGACATATTCCTCAACTTGTTTGCCTTTTCTCCAAGACTATTTACCAGCACAGCCGTTTGCTCCCGGTCTGCAGCTTCTGTGCATATTGTTACAGGGTTGGGCTGTCAATATTTCTTAATAGTTTTTCCTTTGAGTTGAATTGGTTCCATGTAATAATGTCCCTGCAAAAATGTCGCCTGGCAAAAGAGGCGCCAGAAAATGTCAGTTTTTTGCAGGGACATTATTACATTGAGCATGCAGGAGACACCCCTGCAACCTCTTTTTTTTCAAGGGGTGTGGGGACACCCCCGTTGAATTGTAATGTCTTATTTGTATAGAACATTGACTGGGCAGTTTTATTCCTTATTTTGGTACTTTCTGTATTGCAGCTGTTTTGGATGCATCAATGCTGTTTCCGATCCTCTTGAAGAGTGTAAGGATGTACTCCATTCATGTTGTGTCAGTTTCTCCTTTATGATTGAGTTCACTGCTGCTCTAGTACAAGTGTGGTGCTGAGTTGGTGTTTAGAAACCACTATCCTCCTTGGGCAGTAGTCATTTCATCATACATACCATAAAAGCTCCCTCTTTTTAGCCAAAAGTGTATCAAACAAGAGGGCAGGTCTTAAAGGATAAACTGTGTTGTAATCCCATTCAAGGGCTTAGTATTTGCACTAGGGAAAATATTTTGCTTGTGTAAAAATACATTGACAGAATATGGTAATGCACTAGAGCAATTGTTGCCCTAGTGCTAATACTGTGAAAGATGCACTTGCACCAGTGCAAAGATTTTGTAATGAGGTCCTTGGTAGCCCCAATCAGAATATAATACGAAACAAAGTGCCTAGCCAGTTTGCTTGTACGTGACATGCTACTTGCCTACAGTTGTTAAACCTTCATGGTGCAGGGTGGGAAACGCTGTTTACATATACAGATAAGGGTACAACAGAAGCAATGTATAAAACATCTGAGCATAAGGTAGCATACAGACTAAAGGAAAGTTTCAATGTTTATTACCATGCAGTCTGCAATAGTAATCTCCAAAGTAATCCAGTAACGTTCCCAGGACCACCCACCTGTGTACCTAATCGACAACAGATATATGTAATTTGCTATATAACGATATGCCACACATTATGTAACCCTGTGCAGCCCTATCGCCCGCCATGTAACGCATCATGCACAACTAGTCCACAAACTTGCAATTGTAACTAAGTCGATTTCATGCAACAGCGCCACAATGTCTCTGGGCTGTTTTGTGTGCTTTATAAATGCAAATAAATAAATAATTATTTAAAATAATAGCATCATGTCCAGTCAATAGTACAGTTTTTGTATTTATTTTATCTTTTTGGGGATTTTTACAATATGATAGAGTGACACTCAGCAGTTTCAGATCACTTGGATGGGTAACGTTGGGGAAGAGCATGTCATTTTATGATGTCAAGCTATCTTTATGTCCTTAACAAGGACCATAGGCAATTTGAAATGGACAGACAATCGGGCTCTACTCAGAGGAATGAGGCTGGCATTTCCAAAGGACATATCCTTGATGGTCGATATATGAGCTCCAAACCATTTGGGCGTCCATTCGCCTGGGCGTCCAGAGCACAGGGAAGGTGGAGCTAAGGGTTGCTATTATATCCTTCCCTATTTCATTCTGTGTTCCCTGTTAGCCCCTTTTTGCCACAGGTTTCCACATAAATGCCTTGCATAGAACAAACAACATTCAAATCTAACTCCAATACTCCACTGAAACAACTATCTGCATAAACCTGGACCTGCACCTTTGAGTACCCCTAGCTTCCTAATCACTGTACTGTCTCTACACTGTGCTACTCACTGATAATGCATTCACTCCTGCTCCTCCTGCTGCTCCTCCTACTCACTTCTCCCTACAATTTCTCCAATCATGATACAACTTCCTCTTTTCCTATCCCTATCATAACTCGAAATTCCCACTACTACATCTCTCTTCCACTTCCTTCCAAAAAAGAAAGTCAACAAGCTAACCATACCTCCGCCAACAATTATCTACTTCGCCTCTCTTCCCCTGATACACTATACTCTTCCTTACCTCATCAATTGAACATTGGACTCTGGAATGCTCAGTCTGTATGAAATAAAACTTCTGTTTTCACTGACTACTTTCACTTTAGCCCTCCTCTCCTAGACCTTCTTGTTGTCACTGAAACCTGGATTTCTCCATCTGATTCTGCCACTCTGGCGGCCCTACATGATTCTTAACTATCCTTCATGCACTCTCCTCAACTGGCTGGTATAGGTGGAGGCGCCAGACACCTACTCTCTTTCCGTTGCAATGCCTCACAAATTGGCAATGTCATCTCCTCTCCTACCTCTTTTGAATTCACCATCTCTACTATTGCGTTGCCTTACTAGGTTCACATCATCTCCGTCTATTGCACTCCTCATCCCACTGGATCATTCTTTTATGATTCTCTTTCCACTAAACATCACCTCATTCTCTTAGGTGACTTTAGCCGTCCTTCTCCAACCACTTCTCAGAAATATGAACTTCAGTCTTTTCTTAGTCACCACGCACTCCACTCTATCCATAACTCATCTCCCCATACAGGGGGTAACTCTTTGGATCTCTTATAAAACTACATCTCTCTCTCATCCACTAATACTACCGTCACACCATCCATATCTGATCACTCAATTGTTTTCACCACCATCTTCTTTCCACCCTCTTACCTTTCCTCATCACTTGTTTCACCTATCACAAAAAGTACATTTAAACCTTCTGTCTTTCACCCCTTTCAGTCTGATCTATAGTTCTCACTCTCCTCCTTCACACTCAATTCCTCTTTCACCAACACTCCCTGCTCCAGCTTCCAATCCCTATTATATGACACATTCTCCTCTCACTTTCCACTGCTTACTTTCACCCCTAAGTCTCAGCATCCTCAGTCATGGTTCAACCCATTCATACGCTTTCTCCGCACAGACATGTGCAAATAGAGGTGTACCCACTCGCATGAGTACCTACAACTCTGCCTCTGTGGCCTCAACACTCTCAAGTCCACTCTTGGTAGAGTGAAAGGGAATTCTGCTTAAACCTCATTGACTCTCACTCTAACCATCCACACCGACTACAGGGCACCCTAAACTCACTCCACACTGCTCCGAAGTCTATGACTCTCAACTCCACTTCCTGAGCTTTCCTGACCTTCCTCCCATTCCCTCCTCCTATATATTACACTCTGCCTGCTCTGCCATCATCCTCTGCCTCTATCTCCCACTTTAGTCATACTAACAATGATGAAGTGCTATCTCTAATGATGAAGGCTAACCCCTCTTGTGCCCCATCAGACACTGTTGCTCCTCAGCTAGCCAAGCCTATTGCCGCTTTAGTGGCCTCTCACCTAGCTGAACATATCAACGGTCCATCAACTTCACCTGCTTTCCAAGCCATGGTCATCACTCTCCTGAAAAAGCATCAGGGGATGTTGCGAACCTACCGGCTATATTTTGTCCTGTCTTGGTCCTTCCACACTACTCTAAAGTGCTAGAAAGTGTTGTGTTTCACCGTCTTACCAATTTCTTAAACATCCACAGCCACTGAGACCCCCTACAAGTCGGTTGCTGCTCATGTCAATATACAGAAACTGCTCTCATGAATTTGTTCAACTTCACTCCCTCTGCTAAGCACTACAACTTATACTCTATCCTAATTCTCTTTGATCGGTCTGCTGCCTTTTACACTGTTTATCTCTCTGATCTCTTTAAAACTCTTTCTTGTTGGGATTTGCGATCGAGCCCTTGCCTGGATTGAATCGTACCTTGCATCTCACCAATTCTGTGTCTACTGGAGCAATAACAGCCCTCAACTCACTCCTCTAACTGTTGGTGATCCACAAGGCTCTGTCTTGGGCCCACTCCTCTTTACACTCTACACCTCTTTTCTTTAGGCACTAGTCTTCTGCTGTGGATTCTCATACCAACTCTTTGTGGCCGAGACCCAAATCTTCTTCTCTTTTGCTGAACTCTCCTCTGATTTCTCTATCAAAATTTCAAACGGTCTCTTTGCCATTAAATATTTGATGGCTTCGCACTCTTCTTTCCTGCCAAAAGCTCTCAATCATCTCTTCCTCTGCCTACCCAGTTCCCACATGACACTCTCCCCTACTCTTCTTCAGCTAGAAACTTTGACGTCATCTAATCCCCTTCTCACACATTCTCTACTTTCATCTCCAAAACTGGAACAGCAGCTCACCTCAAGCTCCTAAATGTTAGGAAAATGCGCACATCCTTCCATTCAACACCGCCAAGCATCTCTTAACCAGTCTTGTCTTCTCTAAACTGGACTACTTTTCCAGCATCCTCTTATGGCTCCCCAACAATGCTTTCTGTCCTCTTCACACCTACTTCCTCGTACCGTCACCAGGCTGGATGGCTGACAATGCAAAACAGGGCCAGATTTAAATGTCTTCTCCTGGTTCACAAAGCTATCCATGGTAAGGCACCACTGTATCTATCCTCCTCTATCAAAGACTACAAGCCTTCTCTTAATCTCTGCTATGCCTCCTCAACTACCCTTGTGGCTCCTCGCCCTCCCTGTGCTTCCTCTCACTTCAGCTCCTTCTCTCTTCTTGCTCCACGTGCATGAAATTCTCGTTCCTCAGACATCTGAGAAACAGTCCATATGGATTTGTTCAAAACCAAACTAAAAGTCTCTGAAGAGCAAGTGGTTGGAAGTGGTCTTGAAGGGTCCCTGAAGTATTTTCACTACTTTATTTCTGAGAGAAAGAGCCTACTCCCTGTGCTGTACCACATACTATTTAACCTTCATTGCACCAGGGGAAGCACGTGGTTGGAAGTGACCTTGCATGGTCCCTGAAGTCTTTTCACCAGTTTCCTGCTGAGAGCATGAGTCTACTCCCTGTGCTGTACCACAGACTACTTAACTTTCATTGCAGCGCAGAGCGGCGCATGGAGAATTAGTGGTTGGAAGTGGTCTTGTGTGGTCTGTCGGGGACGGGAGAGAAGGGGGAGCGGAACGCTGACTGAACATCACTTACAGCGAGCCTTCAATTGACCTTTTATCCTGGTAGGGAGGCTTCATAAAGACTGATTTTGTTGTGTGAACTCAGCTGCTTTTGCTGATTTTGCCCATTGACTGAGGAAAAGAGTAAGCAGTGTAGCATCCCTTTCTCCCCACCCCCTGCAATCATGCTGAAGTGAAGGGCACTTAGTATAATATCAACGCGAGCGTCCAAGCGGATGGCGGTCGCGAAGCAGGGAGCTACAAAAACCAAGCTCTAGACCTCCTTGCCACTTCACGAAGACGAGATGGAGGAGGACATTGCTGTATTAACTTGCATGGTTTGTTATGTTCGAACTGATGGGACTCTGCCAACTATGGAAGGCAGGTCTTTTTGCTCCACCCAAGAGATAAACTGCAGACAGTAACCAAGGTTTTCCAGAGCATGTCTGCAATGCACTGTTGTGTTAGAGGATGCAATCGAGGGCAGTAAAATAAATACTAAAATTACAGATTTCTTTCCAGTACAAAATTAAATTCAGTCACATAATACCACCGCTGTGGTTGAACTTTGTACTGATTTAATACAGGAACTCACTTCTTCCTTTCCCTATCTGGGCTCTAAGACCATCAAGACCGTAGTCAGGGCATTGATAAACCTTGGAGTTGGACAAGGTCCGGACTCTCCAAAGGCGATTGTCAGCTCACCACTACAGGGCACGACCTACAATAAGCTTTTAACTTAGTCCAGTTGTCTCTGCCCCTGCACCAGCTGACGGAGCTTCCCAGTCGAGTTGAGATTCAGCTCTATGCATCAACGATGAAGTGCAATCCTTTCACCTGGCTGAAGCACAACTCGAGGTTGAGGCTCATTCTGGGGGTGAGGTCTATTCTGATCTTGCCAGTAAACCAAACAGTATCAACATGTTTGTTATGCCAAGCCCAAAGTCCACCAGGACAGACTTGGATTCTGCAACATGGTACGAATGCAAGAAGAGGAAGGCTGTCAATCAAGCCATCATGTAGGAAGACCTCCATAATAAAAGAAAGAGAAAGGCACAAGACGCATTGCCTAACGGCGTTTCTTTCAACTACTGCATCACCCCACGATAGCCTAAGCACATGCCTCATCTACAAGGCCCATTCAAAAAGGCCCCACATCTGACAAACTGCCACAATTGTTACACAGATGATTCAGGATGAGAAACGACTTTCTTGATGTGGGTGCAAAACGTTCTATCTAGCCACCAAGGTGCCACTAAGTGTTGTGGACGACACCAACCTCAACTGCTACAGGTTAACAAATGACAGGGCACCAAAGAGCAACATAGTCACACTGAGGGACAGGAAAAATCAAATAAAACAACTGTAGAGGCTGTGGATGAGTCGTCATGCAATCTTGAGGAGCTGTTTGTTAATCAGACTCCTGTTAATACGGGAGCAATGAGGTGCATAATGAACAATGTCACGGTCCAAATGGAAATAGGAAGCATTGTACATAACATTTCATCTGTGCCTGCATATCCAATACATGGGGCCTCATCACGGGTTTGGAGGTAGCCATGCCGTCATTACCGGCATGGCTACCTCCAAACTCGTGTCCAGGTCCGGGTCCCGGGAAAAGGGAATTACCGGGCCTTTCCGACTTTTCCGGGTCCGGTAATTCCCATTTTCGGGACCCGGACCCAGTACATCCCCATTCCCATTTGAGCCCCCATAGGGCTCAATGGGAATGGGGAGGATGTTAACAATGGACCCATTAATGATGGGTTCATTGTTAGCATCCTGGACTGCTCGCGGGTGCCGGTATGCACGTCTGGCCAGACCAGACGTGCATACCGCCACCCGCGAGCAAACTCGTAATGTGGCGGCCCGGTATGAACGGTGCCGGTCCCTTACCGGCATCGTTCATACCGCAGCCGCCAGGGTCGCAATGAGGCCCATGGTGTTAAAATCAAGACTCTAAATTTCCAAAGCATTTTTTGTGATGAGAAAAGATTTTTCTTTAACAGATTACGGTTCATGCAACTACTACATACTGTTATTCCTCTTCGCTTTATTAGTAGTAGTGACATCTGTATTGTGGACATCTGTGAACATGGTAATTATACCACAGCTGTAGTTTTCTTTCATGCTGACGGTACTCTTGATTCTATGTCAAGACGGAGGCGAGCATTAAGCTTTCATCTTCTTTATTTTCTACTCTCCAGCAGTTTCAACAAATATAACTTTGTAAACTTTCAATTTAAATCTTTTCTTTTTTTTTAAACAAACTTCAAATCCCATCAATCCTGTAGTCCCCTAGTCTCTGGCCATGTGACCTAGTCCTTTCTGTTCCTCTGTCCTTCATCTTCTTTGACTGCTTGAACTGTCCTCTCTCTTTAACTGCGCACCCAACTGCTGAACTTGTGCTGAACTTCCTGCTTTGTGCTGGCTTGATTTCTCACATACGAACTTGCAAGTTTGTTCCAGGCAACCTGATCCTATTAGGGCTTTCAGCTGTTCTTTTGCTCATCCCCTAAAGTCAATAAGAAACAAAATTGTGTATGTTAGGGCGGGAATACGCACCCTATTCTGGAAGAAATAGCCATGCTAATTATCAACAGTACTTCACATCGTTTTTTTCATCATTGATTTCATTGTGTATTCGGGACGGGAATCTAATGCTCGCCTCCTTGTCTTTAATAGAATCAAGAGCTCCCTGCGCTATTAGCAGGGGGAATCTTCATTCTATGTCAAGACGGAGGCGAGCATTAAGCTTGTTCAAAGCTTCTTACTACTACTTCTGCCATTGCATTAATAGGTCGGTAGTAAAACATTCTGAATGTCGTATCACTAGCCCAGTCTGCGGCTTTCATGATGTCTTGTAATGTTGCGCCTAATCCTAGTGCTTTCGAGGCCATCACTCCTCTAACTGAGTGTGCCCCAAATCTTGTCATGTCTACGCCTGCTAAGCTCATGATGTTTCTGACCCAACGTGCTATGGTGACTGTTGCTACTCCTCTGTGCGGCTTTCTGCGCGCAATTAATAACTGAGTTGTCTCTGCCGGTCTTAGTTCGGCTGTTTTATTTTCGTATTCCTTAATACATGCCGCTATGCACCATTTCGGGTGCTCTTGCATGTATGGGTACGTGATTGTGCTAGAGTCAGTTTTAGTTCTTTTGTCTAAGCTGAACGTCACGCCGTCCGGTCCGTACATTCTCCTATTCACTTCTAAGACTCTCACATCTGCTACTCGCCTGCATGACACCATGCATAATAGCATGGCCAGTTTTTTGGACAGCAGTCCTAGGGACAAATACTTGTTATCGGGCCAGTCCGCAAATAGTTTCAATACTACTGCTATGTCCCATAAAGATTCATATCTCGGCTGCAGTGGTTTCCTGAATCTTATTCCTCTTAGTAGCCATATTATTGCTACGTTTTCTCCCACCGGTACTCCTTCCAATGGACCATTGTTCCTCTTTTTATAGACTTGGTTACAAATGTGCACTTATTGAGGTGGATGCCTACCAGGTGTGCACATTTACTAATTCTGGTGGCGGCTTAACAGCGGTAATGTGTGTTGTCTTGCGCCGCCTAACCATCCTCAAAATATATCACTGACTAACTCTATGGAAGCACTGAAGATAGTCGAGGGTACCAATTTTGTGGCCTCTCGTCTGAAAACAGGGCAATGGGGGGGTGAGTTCCATTGGGCCTGGTTGTCCAATATGGTGGAGCGGCATGGCCTATCACGCACCTAGCCACAACTTTAGCTCCTCCTCCCTGTTCTTATGTTGGAGCACCCGTGGCCATTGACACTTGCTTGAACAGAACAGCTTGTTGCACCATATTGACAGTTTCAATGTGATTGTGCTTCAGGCGACTTGGCTCACTAACTCTCTTGTGATCGATGGGTGGAACATTCTCACTCGTTTAGTTGCTCAAGGGCCTACGAGTCGCCCGAAAGGAGGTTTATCATTGGGTGCCAAGATAGCTTTGTGTCTTGTGGAAGTCCCCTGTGCATCTGAGAATGTTGTTATTGGCAATGTTATTCCCCCACAGGAACTTGCCCACTTGTACAGGAAAGACATCCTTATTTTAAAAATATACGACAACCCGCCCTACAAGAACCATCAAGTTGTGATTAATAAGGAAATAGAGGCATTTATTAATAATCTAGAGGGTGGCGCCTCTGTCCTTAATTATGGGGATGTTAATTCAAGGATCCCTCATGATGTTCCTTTTACAGCGGGGGAACAGGATCTACTCTCATCTCCTACGCAGGCCGTTAGTCCAATACGGCCTGCCAGTGGGGGATAAACTGGCCTAATATGTTGAATTCAGCTGGCTTTTCCATGGTAAATGATGCCTATCCCTCTGATATGCCTCCAAAATTCCCTCGAATTGTGACTAAACGTAGTAGTATACTCGACTACATCTTTGTAGCTAATTCTCCCTCCCTGTTCAAAGACGTCTGTTTGTCAACGTCACGAAAGCAACTACTATCCCATAGTCGCTTGTTTGAATTTGCAATCTGAGCCCCCAAGTCTTATTTCCAGTGGGCATCTGAATATTAACGTGACATCAAATTGAATTTCTTGGAGTGATAGTTGGATTCGGCAGGCATCGGTTGTGGCTCTTGACACACTTGACGCTTACTCGAGGGTGTGCCAATTGATTGAGGACAAAAATATCAACTGAGGCGCTGCTACAGCTATAACTCTATGAATTTTGAATGCAGAAAATTAAAAAATGCTCCATAATAAAGCCTTATTCATATCACAGGGTTGGTATTGGCTCTAACAAGCCAGACTGACTCATATTTGATAAGGATATTGAAGACAAAAAAGTGCCCTACGACGAGAGTTGTGAGCCTTAGCCAATACCGAATTATAACCGTTACAACACGCTCGTGAGTCAAAAGCCATTATAAATAATTATTACAAATGGCTTAAACGTCATAGGTTTTGGATTCAAAGTGTCAGTGGCAGGCATTGGTATATTCATCTCTAACTAAAAACACTACTGTGTTTTGGAAGATTATAAATGGCAATATCACAAGACTAGAGACATCAATGGTGTCTCAGAGACGAATTGGGTATCCCATGTGAAGCAGGTCTTTGGTGTGGGTGAGGTGGAAAATTCTACAGTGGCGGAGATCACCACCAGTTGGATATTTTTGAAAAGTATTCATAATATCCACAGTATAATAATGGCCAGTAAATCCTCCAGGGCCCCAGGCCCAGAAGGGTTTGTAGTGCATTAATCAAGAACGACCCTGTAGCTTGGGCAAATGCCTTGCACTGGCTTTTGCATTGGATCAGCGTGACTCAATCTATTCCTATTACCTGGCGGGACAGTATAATCGTCCCAGTTCTAAAAAAAGGAAACCACGCTCACCCACGCAATTATCACCTACTAGGATTGCTATATACTCCGGCAAAGATCTTTGCACATGTCCTCCTGGCTGGGCTTGAGGATTAGGTAGAGACACACAATATCATCCCGTATAACCAAACTGGGTTCTTCAAAGGCTCCCACACTACTGTTAACCGTTTAATCGTGATTACCATCAGGCATGGATGATATGCAAATGACCAGTATTTGTAGCATTCATCGACTTCAGCGCCACATGTGACACTTGACAGATGCAGGTTTTCGAGAAAACTACCTGATTGGGACATCCCTCTGGGTATTAAAAATAATTATTCACCTGCACAATCATAATAGGGTGAAGGTTTGCCTGGATCAACTTGGTAGGATGACAAATTGGATACCGACCCAGAAATGTCTAAAGCAAGGCTGAATTTTAGCGCCTGTGCTCTTCAATTTATATTTGTCTGATCTGGGAGAAGCCATTGTTAACCCGCTGTCTATCCCCCCGAAATTTGGTGATACACCACTGAAATGGTTGGGTAATGCAAACACACTCGTTTTATTAGACTTAACACCTGTAGTCGACCCTGAATAACCTAAAAATATACACTAAATATAATTAATTAATTGTGAACATTGTTAAAATGAAAATGATGGTTTTTAGTCCAACAGACAAAATTGCAAAAAAGGTGAGCTGAATGATGGACGGGGTAGCATTTGAAAGAGCCTCAGAGTTTACATATCTGGGTATTAATTTGAGCAACACACTACGTGGGGTACACCACTTGGAACAAGTAAAATTACAAATTGCTAAAATAGCTCTCTCTATTGGTTCCCTCGATCATAAGGGCGGAGGATACTTTATTGGCGCATTGATCCAGCTGTATCATGCTAAGATCTTATGCATTGATTGATATAGGGTTGAAATTTGGGCATTCGCAAATCTCTTTTTTTTTAAACACTTTATTTATGATTTCCACAAAATATATTACAACCATGCATTGATTCCGAAGAATGAATGATTACAGTAAAAATACAAAAACAAAACAAAACACATGCAACAACAAAGCAAAGTAAAGATCCAACATATCATTTTGAAATCACATATAAATACCAAGCTTAGATTCACTAAAGTATCATCGAAAAATACAGATCAACAAGAGAACAAGACAAATCAGGACAAAGGACAATACATAAAACACGTTCCCCCATCATTTGCAAATCTCTTTGAGATGCCTAAATTGGAATGCACTATACTAAAGACTGTTGAGACTGCTCCCTCGAATGGCAACTAAAATGATCTACCTGGGCTTCGATGTTGTGTTCATTTTCGTTAAGTTTCAACTTTGCTGCTTGGCTCCGATTTAGAAACTGGCAAACGCCCCAGTTAATTCATTGATGGGTTTCTTGCATGAAGTAATCTTGTCTAGAGCAAATCCTATGCCATCCAGCAATGTAGTGAAAATCTGGTTAACCACAGCTAAGTGGCTTCCCCAACCAGCAGAGCATGCTGTGGGCTGGTCACTTAGCAAATATAAAAAGTATATGAAAGAAAGGCTAGTCATGCAGAGTCGATAATGATTAATTGCAAACCTGGCCACAAAAAATCTTACAACGTCTTGTGTTGAATATTTTGTTGAACAGGACCTGGAATTAACACTGAGATATATCCAAAACTTTGTGGGGACCACCCTAATTTTGGTTTACATCAAATTTAAATTCAACGTTGCAAAGACTAAGGTGATAGCGGGGGCCTGGTCAAATATTCAAAGGGGAAGTAGGCAATGTCATTTATGTGGGGAAGAATGTTTGGAGTCCGTCAGGCACCTTTTGACAAGTTGTCTTTCTCTCCAGAAACTTTGGTTAAACCCTTTAAAAGCACTGGGTCTAATGGGGATGCCTTCAGTGGACGCTTTGTGTGGAAATCAGGAAGCGTGTATTATATTTTGTTGCCATTTTCTTACGAAAGATAGCAACTATATTAAACATATTGCCATGAGACAGTGACATTTGCTATTTATACTTTCTGCACATGTACATTGATTTAGGTGATTTCATACGTTATCTATTTTTGTTTTTACTGATGTTTTAATGTGTATTTTTGAAATTGGATTTTATGATTAGCCTGAGTTGTATTAAAAATACAGAAATAAAATTAAAAGCCTACCTCCTTACCTCTGAGTTACCCATTTAACCTATCTCTCATCCACCTGCTAGCTAACATTTTTCCCTCGCCTCTAGCCTGCCTCTGTCCCTCCCGTCCTCTGCCTCCACTCTAGCACCTCACCCATCATGGTCACATCCTGAGCACAGCTGTCAGTACTACCTACCTGCACTTAAAAATGTCCACTATTCATTATCTTTAATCTATGTATTTCTATTTATGTATTGTCCCCGGTGACTGTTCCGTTTAGTACACTCCACAACCTGGTCAAAATGTCCCTCAAAGTGACCCCATTGTAAGACGCTCACTGCATCCTGTCAAATCTGATTTCTTATCTATTGTACATTCTTTTGTGATCAGATCAGCATTGTTCCTCCTGTATATAAATACATGAATACACAAATAAATAAATGTGCTAGTGATGAAGAGAACAGTGTTTAAAAGCCGAGTTTAGGCAAGTGGTCTACTGATAGCATGAAAATACTTGTGTACAGTAAGTTGTGCCAGATCATAACATTCTTTGCAGGTTAAGCAGAGAGTTTGAAGGCAGGTGGGTGGACTTGAAGGCTGGGATGGCATAGTTCAAGCTCTTCATGACGAAGAGGAGGGTCGCAGCAAGGTTTGGAACTCAGTGCTAGCATTATTATGTTTTTATAGGAGGTTGCTATAAATCCCATGGCAGCAATCAAGCCTAGAGATCACAACTTCCAGGATTAGTGTGATCTTGTCGGCAGTCATCTGGCAGAGGAGTATAACTCAAAGGGCATAGCAGTAGTCAAATGCAAATTCTGTGAGTGCATTGACCTGCGGATTGCATTATACAGGTTCTTTCCAGGGTTATGGACTTATTGTTTTGAGATTGGTGAATGGCCCAGTGCAGTTGTCCTTTGAGAAGTACAACCAAGGCCATGAGCAAGATTTCAGTTTAAGGTGTGTGGTGACAAGAGCTGTTTCAGTTCATCCAGTCAGAGATGGTCATCAAACTCCTTGCAATTATATCTGAATAAAAAAAAAATGCTCTTCAAGCTTCACATTGCGTATATCATCTTCACACACATGGAAGCCCACAGTGAGGCTACTGATGGTAATGTCCAAGGGGGCCATGCACCATGCATACACTGACGAGAACTGATGAGAGGGATCACCACTGGAGCATGGTAGTTATAATCAGAATAAGAAGAATTGGTGATCATTGGTGAATGTAGTTAGAAAAAATGCAATAGACTTAAGATATATTACACTATAGCTGAAATTAGTCCTGATACCTTGGTTGCATCATTCAAATAAATATCCTACTCTCCTAAAGATGCATGCGCCATTTTATGATGCATTTATTTAGTATAAACCAAAATACTATTGATTGAGTGATTGATTGATTGAAGAATTAATTCAAAGATGTAAGACATTATCTAATTGAATGTAATGCTCTTAATTATATAATCCAGGCCCAGAATTGACATTCAATGAAATATCATGCAATTAACCAAATGCTTTACTGAACATTAAAATTAGCTAAAATAAAGGATCTTCTGTATGTATGCTGCCATGTTAAAAGAAAATATAATAAACTGTGCAACTTGTATTTTACTTTTCTACAAGGAAATGATGGACAGGATGCTAATTGCGAATCACATGAGAGCTTTGGTATATTTATGAACAAACTATTATTTGAGTGTTATCATAGATTAAAACAAAGTAAATAGCACGTGTATGTTACCTGGGATAAAATACATCTAATCCCTACACTTGCGCGATCTCAATGTCACTTGGGCTAGTAAGATTCTTCTCTTTGTCGTCCCTCTGTTCCCCTTCCCTTGCCTTGTCGTGCCTTGAAACACTTGTGTATAGGCGCGTTATAAATGCCATATCATATCATATCATATGTACTATGAATCTAAGCACTGAACATTTGTTCACCTAAACTGTAACTTTGTGCAATGGTCGGCATTCTTGAAACCAGATCAAGGCATTAAAGGCAATAGCACAGCTGTTTTTACTTGAGACAAGGATCTGTCTTCAAAATATGAAAAAAACAAGCCAAACTGAATTTAAAAATCAGGATTTTTATAATCCTATTTTTGTAAGCTTTTCAGAGAGGGGAAGAGATTGATAAATGCATTGTTACTCATTAATTGCGACTTCAAATTAGCAGATGCCTGCACTGGCTGGCTTCCAACATGGCATAGCAATAAGGCATAAGGAATAATGTCTGCCTGTTTCATTAAGCAACCTATTCAAATCATCCTTTTTTCATAACAGCTTGTGGGTCAATTGATACCAGGAGTGAACAACACATTTAATTCAATGTTAATTGCACAGTAAAAGGCGTTGCACAAAAACGATGTATTTAGTGGACAATTGTAAAATAGAACTATTATTCTGATTTAAAAAATAAAACTTAGATCTGAATTCAACAGAACACAGATCACATGCATATAAAAAGGATATATTAAAATGAATTGTATGTATTATGCATATAGTCACTTATTTTAGTGTATCTGTTATGCATCTATTCTCAAAAACCTAAACAATGTTCCTGGATTCAGAATATTCTTACAAATCTGGATATATAATTCTTAGGGGAAAAAAACATTGCAGTCCAATATTTATTTCACAATCCTAAAGTGAGGGTTCTATCATAGCCAACAGACGTCTTTAATGCACAAATAATTCAATGCCTCAATGGAAGCAAAGAGGCAGACCTTGGGGGTGCGATTAAATGAAGGGCACCTATTACAGGCTCTGTCCATTCCAAAAGTGTTGAATCAAATGATGCTGTATGGGTGGAATTTGCTGTTTATTTAACTCAAACACATAGATTGAGAAGAGAGAATTTGGAAAAGCATAAAATTAAGAAAGCCTGCTTGAAAGGAGAAAAGCCGACTGGGGTTCCACCCAGAAGAAGCAGATGGGTGGTGGGAGATCTCGTTAAGAAGGCCTTTGGCAGTAGGGACTGTATGAATAGGCCTTTCCTAGAGAGAAGAAGGTTACCAGAGGGGGGATTGTGGGTGCAGATGGACAGACTGAAAAGAAGATCCTATCTGGTGATGATACCGAAAGGCAGTTGATGACCATAACTGTTGTAGTTCTTTGGAAGACAGCCGAGAGTGAGTACAATAATCTCAGAGCATTTAGATAAATATCCCAATAATTAATTCATTCTTATGCCCTCACCATAGCTAGTTTGTAGTCTAGAGGTTACCAATCTCTAGTTAAAACTCTGGGGTTTATGGATGCCGTGGCTAGGGAGGTCGGAGCCCACAAGAAGATGAGAGAGGGACACCTACTAGTGAGCCCCACCTCGGGTCAATCCATTGCAAGTTTGAACATCTAATCTTGTTTTCAATAAAAACCCTTGAACTACACTTTGGAGTCTGTGAGTTTTTAAGGCCACCTGAGACATTCCTCCCTCATTTCAGAAGATTGTAGTGTTAAATATAAGATAAAGCTAAGTGTGAAAGTTCTTCCCACCATTGTAACTAGTGAGCCAGTTTTGAATTTACAAAATCTGTATAATTTCTTTTACAAAAGATTTTGTGATGTGTGTATTTAGAATGCTGCTATGTTTCTAACTACCTACGCGTCAGTAGGACATCAGCAGGACACTTAAACAAATATATTCTAGAACACTGAACTATAATCAGCATCACTAATCAGAGTCAGTTCTCGCCAAGTCCCTGAATGGATGGGATGCATGTTGTAATTTATTAAACTTTCTTCTAGACTACATGGATTCCTGAGTCCCCATCAAAACATTGAGATGAGGATGGTTTTGAAAAAGGCAAACAATGTCCTTATTAGTTTGACAGAGCCCATAGTGTCATGCTCGAAGAATTGAATATGAAGTTGTGGACACAGTGAGAGTAAGAAATTTAAGATATGTGGACACAGTGAGAGTGAGAAATTTAAGATATGTGGCCTAAGGACAACGTGTATATATATATATGAGAATACCTCTAAATTTGTAGATTAGACTATGGTGTCCTTTGTGACTACACTTCCATCTTATCTGAGAGACACCAAGGACTTTTTAAATAAAATTCAAACAACGCCCAACAAGGCTGAAACATGTCTGGGGATGCTTGTGGTCTCGTGCAGAAGGGATGTGACCTAGCAGTTCGGGCTAGACTGCCCCTTTTGGGGTGGAACCAAGCCTGATTTGCATATGGTTTTTCCCCTTCTGTAATGGCTTGGCAGGCTGAAAAATGATGGTCTGGAGGGTTGCCCAGAGCTTTGCCCGTAGTTATGATTAATTCAAAACCTTCCAGCCATCACCTTTCTGTTTTGCCAAAATTACTTGGGAACCTACAAACTTGCTTACCACCATAGACGCGTTGTCCCTATATACCTCCATCAAGCACAAAGATGGCCTGCAGGCATGTGAATATTTTTTACATACAAGGTCCATGAACTTTTTATCACACAGCCAAATGATACTAGATATGGCCCAACTCTGTCTGACTAACAACTGCTTTCTGTTCAACAGAGAATTCTATGTACAGCTACAAGGCACAGCCATGGGGACCACATTTGCCCCTGACTATGCCAACTTGTTTATGGGGCGGTGGAAAAAGTTTGTTGTGTGGAGGCCAGAGAATAATTGTGACACAGCCAAAATAATACTCTGGTTACGGTATATAGACGATTTATTCATTATTTGGGATGGAACCAGCATAGAGTGGCTAGAGTTCGTCAAAAAACTGAACATTAATGAATTAAATCTTCAATTTATGGAGAGCCATAACAAGACTGCTATCGTCTATCTGGATATTCTTGTTAAAGTGGCTCAGGATGAACTCATCACTGAACTTTATAGGAAGCCGACGAGTTCGAATATACCGCTACATGCCAAAAACAACCATCCCACCCCCCTCAAATGGAGCATACCATATGGCGAATTTATTCGCATTAGAAGAAACTACTCTAAGTTGGAGACATTCGTTCCCGAATGTGCACGTATGGCCATGAAATTTAAACAGCGTGGATATCCCAAAAAATACTTGAGAGAGCTTATCATAAAGCCAGGGACCAAGAACGCTCCTCGCTTCTAACAACTAAAGTTCTGCCACCTTCAGAAATGGGTAATAGTGAGACTCGACTTATTCTCACTTTTGGCAGCACTTCCCAGCATATACGACAGATCATGCGTAAACATTGGCATGTTTTACAGCTGGATGAACACCTGGGGTCTATTCTGGGAGAGAAGATGAATATTACATTCCAACGTTCCATCTCCCTCAAAGATAATTTAGTCTCTAGCGTTATGAGCCCACCTACCTTATCCACTGGCCAGACTTGGCTGAATACATCCACTACAGGCTTCTTTAGGTGTAGGAAATGAAAAGACTGTAAACATGCCAAAGATGTCTCCCACTATGAACATCCTATTTTAGCAAAATGCATTCCCATAAAATCACAAATCACCTGTGACACTGAGTTCGTGGTTTACGTACTCACATGTCCCTGTGGTAAGTGGTATGTTGGGAGCACCATAGGAAGACTTAAATTGCATATGCTCCAGCATATTCGGGCCATCAAGAAGGTGGATCCAACATACCCCATGGCTGTGCATTTTAAGGAAATTCACAATGGAAATTTGGATGGCTTTACTTTTTTTGGCATTCATACAATAGCCAAACACCCAAGGGGTGGGAACAAGGAATTGGCACTCAGACAACTGGAAACAAAATGCATCTTGGACCTAGAAACCAAAAAACCTAAAGGTAACAACTTATATGAAGAACTCTATACTTTTTTAGGAACCTAATCCTGAAGGACTGGAACATGAATGCGATCATTTCAGCCATTTAGATGACTTCTCTATTTTTTATATTTTGTATATTTTTGTGATGTTGGGTGGTCATGCCTTTCCATATCTTAAATTTATTCTTAACCCTAGCAAAAATTGGGTATATCACTATGCCTTATGTTAAGTTGTACATATTAGCATTAACTTTGTCAGATGCTTTTTGATAATTTATTTCTGTATTGACTGTGTCTTTCTTCTCTATTTGAGAGAACATGATTTGTTTCCCTCTCCTTACACTCTATCTTTTTTCTTTTCCGCTTTTTCTTTGGTTCTGTCTGTTTATGGTTCATTGAGGTCAGCTTTGACCCGATTGGTTGTTTCGGCGCACTTAGATTCGTCAAAGTATTAAGCATAGCTTTTCACAGTATTTTATAATATTGTTCACTTTTGATAATTCATTTTAATATTTTTGTTTCCCAGGTAGTGTATTCAGATTATTAACATAGAGGGTTCCATCCAACAGCCACTCTCCCCTTTATGTATTATTCTTGGTTTGTATTCCCGAATATTAGCAGGCTGAGTCAGATTTACAATATTTTAACGCTGTGTTTTTGTCCTGTTCATTTTCTGAAACACAAAGATTATTTTTTTAAGGACTGAACATGAGGCCTGGAACTATGTATAGCATATATATGTCAGACTCTAGTAGTCTAGAAACGTAATGAAGATTTACATCATTCTACTTTTAGGTCTTGTTAGTGACGGCCTTAGTGTTGACATCAAAGTGATAAAGTCATTACACTTTTGCAGGTTTTCACAAGTTTAATTGTTTACATAAGAGGTTTCCAGGCACTAAGCACTTTATTGTTCTGTAAGGGATACATATCCCAGTCAGATGCTGCTTTGCATATTTGCACATGTCGAATGTTTACAATGCTTACTTGCACTTGCACCATGCACTTTATTGCATATTTGCACGGTTGGAATTTTACCATGCTAATTTGTATTTGCACTATGCACCTCATTGACTGATGCTTACTAGAGTCTCTGAAAACTTATACACCAGTGTGGCCAGGGTTATTTGCAATTTACATCTAGATTAAGGCTGTTTGTAATGTGTAACATCTATATATATATTGTTTTGTAGTATCATTAATTATGGACATTACAGCACAGCATTTCTTTTGTGTATAAATGATTGGCAACAAGTGGTGTTTTATCATCATGCTAGCTGTCATGATTAATAAGGATGGCAATTGCGTGACAATAGTTAAATGTGCATGGATTATGCTAAATTGTTGTGCACTAAGCACAAATAGGCAACAAAACATTTGGTATTTTCAAGTAATTGTTTTGAGAGAATGCTAATTCTAAAAACACACAGTCACGAGGCTATTTACGCTACTGTGTGTTTTTTACTCTGTGGTGTTTAATCTTTAAACTTCAAAGTTACGCCACTTTTTGCCAGTGTTAAAATGTCTGCCAAGCTGGGATTACAGAGGCACCTAGCCTTTCAGAGAGACAGTCTATCTGACTCTTAGGGGATAGAGACTGTCAAGCCCTTTTAAGTTACCTCGACTATGTTTACACTATCTACGTGATCAAGCGGTGTGTTACCGCAAAACACGTCATTTTTGTTTGTTTTCCTTATCATGCTGACTGATATTTATTAAAAGCACTTTTCAGTCTGGAAAAGCGTTGGTGTCCCGGTCTTCATGTGGAGAGTCATCCAGACATCCTCCACTGTTCCAAGGAGTGCATTCCACCTACGTTTTGCCTGGTCTCATTGTGGATCAGTTCCAGAGGGTCTTTTTCTCAATATATATATATATATATATATATATATATATATATATATATATATATATATATATGTATATATATATATATATATATATATATATTACACGGCCCGCGTTAACCATAACTACACAGGCGTGTAGTTATGGTTAACTTGATAAACTCATAGGAAGAGCACTTTTTCTGCGGCTTATAACTTCGCTCCCCCTGGACGCATACTCACCAACCTTTGCAAAAACAGTATATGGCTGGCTCTGAATTTATTCACCAAATTGGGGGAGTTTTCGTGCGGGGGGGGGCAAAGTTATAGGGGAGTCTCAAAAATTTCTTTTTTTCCATACACTGAATGGGGAAAAAGTTTGCTGGATGGATTTTCACCAAAACTGCGGCAGGAGTGGGGGCTTGCGCCAGAAAGCGTGCTTTTGTGTGTTCGATGGAAATCCAACTAATACATTTTTTGCAAAATACTGAAAAGCACGTCCCAAAATACTAGTGATATCTGGGTCTGCTCTGCAGACCCATTTCCCTGTTTGCTCCACGGACCGAAGTGTCATTGGCCTGAGGTACGCCGTGGTGATGGCGAACAGTGGACACGGCCGGTGGTTGGCTGGAGGGAAGCGTGCTGTGTGTCAAACTTTTTGGGAAACGCCGCCATGGTGTATCGGAGGATAGTGGGGAGCCGAAAGGCATTGGAGAACATGGTTTGCAGGTTCGGCTGGGTGAAACCGAAGATATTGGCAATGTTTTGTGCTGTAGGCTACGGCTGACCGTGGTTATGTTGACGTATTGCGTTGTTTTGGGGCGGTGGGTAAGGCGTAGCCTTTTTACTGCATGGGTATGGTATGTAGGAAGAGCCTAGGGCTTGGCCACCCCCCCCCCATGGAATGCTTCCATTCATGGGAGAGCAGTGAGGCACCTAGCGGTTAGGTGTGCGGCCGAGTCTGGTCACACCGCTGCTGCAAGGGAGGCGACAACGACATGGATAAATGGAAGGATTGCTTGCCAGCACACTTTTGCGATATGGACCAATGTTGCAGCTAATGACATTTACTGCATTGGTGTTTAGGTGCACAGGGGACTATGATATGTTGGTCAGTGTAGGTAGACTATGTAGGGGATGGGGAGTGCATTGGAGCTAATATGAGGGTATTTTCAGTCAGTGTACTACAATGTGTTGTGCCTGCAAAGGCCCTACTGCATTGTGTGCATGTTGGAAATAGGTTGTAGGCAGGTAAGCACAGTGGAAAATGTTACTATGAATGCCTTTATTGGGTTCCAGTGGGTGTATAATAGGACTAGGCAATTGGATGTATGGGCGAAGGCCGTAGGCCTCCGCCTATGTACTGAAGAGCCTAGGGCTTGGCCACAGCCTTCGTTGAGGGAGGGTAGTCAGACATTGGCACATGGAAGGAATTTGTACGCAGGTACTTACATATACTTTATTGATGGGCAGCTGTGGACATGTCTATCATTTTGTGGTGAGTGCAGGGAGACTTCATTGTGGATGGGGAGTGCATTGGAGACAATATGAGGGTATTTGCAGTCGGAGTGGTATGTAGAGGCTAGGGTTTGGGCACAGACTTGCTTTAGGGAGGGCAGTGAGATATTGGCACATGAAAGCAATTTGTACGCAGGTACTCACATATACTTAATTGGTGGGCATTTGTGGAGGCACTGCCATTTTTTGGGTGAGTGCAGGGAGAGTCCATTGGGGATGGGGAATGCATTGGAGACAATATGATGATATTTGCAGTCAGATTGCTATGTTGTATTGTGCCTGTAAAACCCATATTGGTTTGTGTGCATGGCTGGGGCCGTTGGACATAACAGGGTAGGCACTGGTTGGAAGTAGGTAACAGAAAGTTGCCTTCAATGGGTACATTAGTGTACCCATATGTACTTGTGGATAGAAAAGGTAAGTGGTCACATGTTTCTATGCTGCCCACTGGTTGGAAGTAGGTTGGAGAAAGTAGCCTGGCGTGACTTTGTTAGTGTAGCCATACGTACTGGTAGGGAGTAAAGGTACGTGACCACATGGTACTATACATGCCTCTACTGCATTTTACTGGGTGTGTTGAAGGACTAGGCTATTGGGTGCATGGGTGGAGGCCGTAGGCTGTAGGCCATGCACTCAAGAGCCTAGGCCTTTAGGACACCTACTGCTGTAATGCATTTTTAACTGTGCATCAGTTAGAGGGTGTTGACATGTAAGGAATGGTTGTGGAGCACATTTCACTTTTTATAGGCCAGTGTTGCAAACAATGTGGGTAGGTTGGCAGTGGCACAATACTTTGATGATATGCATGGTGTCATTCCATTGCCATGGTTGTGTTCAAGGCCTAGACTATTAAGTACATGGCCGAAGGCCGTAGGCCGTAGGCCATGCACTGAAGAGCCTAGGCCTTGATGACGCCCACTGCAGTATTGCATTTTTAACTGTGCATCAGTTAGAGGGTGCTGAGATGTAAGGAATGGTTGTGGCTCACATTTCAGGCATTACAGGCCAGTGTTGCAAAGAGAATGTGGGTAAATTGGCAGTGGCACAATACTTTGTGCATGGAAGTGGGTACGCCAATAGTATGTGATTGAAAGTGCACAGGGATGCAGGACAGAGTGTTTTTTTTGTATTATGGTAACTGCTGCAATTTGTTGCAGCATAGCTCCATGGCGGTGCACTGTGGTTGGAAATGCTGCAGTGAAAAGTAACACAGTGTGGGCGCTGGGTGCACTGTTGCAAACTGTCAGTATGGTAGCGGGTATGGTTAAAGGGCAGCTTATATGGGTTTGGATAGTGTGCTGTGTGCATAATGCTTGCATTATGGGCAATGTTGTAAATATTCTGCGGTAAGGTTGGCAGTCACACAATACTTTCTGAGTGCAAGTGGGTAACACAATAGTATGTGAATGAAAGGGTGTATGGTGTTGCATGAAACGCTGTGCATGTCCATTGCGGTGTGGAGGTTGGTTAGGAGTGCTGGTGCCAGTGGTGCGTATGTGCATAGTGGTGGATGGCGACATGCTGGAATGTATGGTTGCATTACGTTGCAGGGAATGTGTGCAAGTAGCACACCCACTGCAGCAATATAGGTTTGATAGTGCATGAGGCACAGGGTGGTGATGTTTGGAGAATGGGAGTGGAGTACATTGTCAACGTGCTACTGCACTACAAGCTACAGTAGTTAGTGTGCAGTAGGAGATGTTGCAGTGAGAAGTTGCGTAGTGTGGGCACAGGGTGCAGTGTGTATGTAATGTGTGTCTGGAAGTGGGAATGGTTGAAGTGCAGCTTATATGTGGTTGGTTACTCTGTTGTGTGCAGATATATTGAAGTAGGCCTAATGTTGTGAAGGTGTTGCGCATAGGTTGCTAGTAACACAATCCTTTCTGAATCGCAGTGCGTAGGGGTGGTGCAGGCGGTGGTATGTTTGTGGATTGTACTAAGTGTGACACATTTTTTCGTGAATGGGTTTTATGGTGTGGGGGAGTTTGGTAGAACTGCTGCTATGTATGTTACGTTTCTGCATAATGTTAGATGCCCACATGGTTGATTGCTTGGATGTATATGCTTGTGGTGGGTTTGGAAAGGGCTGCAACTGTTGTGTGCATGGCGAAAGGTGTACTAGGTGCGTATTAGGATGTGTGCATGGATGCTGCAATCGTGCATTATTTATGAGAAGTTTCTAATAATAATAATAATTTAGCATTTATATAGCACTACAAACCCTCAGGCATTTGAGCACTGCTTATTATTGGTGCTCTACTCGCTGTGCTATCAGACAGGCTACTTCTACTAGAGGGGCTTTGCAATGAAAAGGAACGTGTACTGAGAGTGTGTAACAGTAAATATGGAGGGCTCTATAGAAATGACAGTGTGCAATGCAGAGGTGCTGTATGTGATTGGTGCATGAGTGTTTGAAACTTTGACAGCATTCAATGGGGGAGTGCTGCAAAAATTACTGCAAATGGAAGAAGTATTGTGTGTGCTTTACTGGCCCGTGGCCTTCTCTGAAGATGGAAAAGCACACGTGCAACATCCTGTGATTATGAGCAGGGTGGAAAGGGAAATGGAATTGTGGGAAATGGGCAATTGGGAGTTTACGGTGTGGTTGGCAGGAAGGGGCGGTACCAAATCGTCCCGATACTGTGTTGTGAGGGTGGTGGACATGGAGAAACGCACAGTGCTTGTCGTCGGTAATATGTATGTGCGCCATTTGCACAGGTGTTGTGTGGAAAGAGGCATTGCTTGTCATTTCGGGTTGAAAGGAGTGGGTTGTAAATATAACTGCAGTTTCGGCGGAATGGTTCGCCTTCGCAGATATGTGGTCTCTGTCACGAATGTTGTCTTTGCTGTGGCGCACTATGGAAGTGTACATTTGGGTTACATGTCGTGTGGACGTTTAGGTTGCTAAACGCAATGATGCAGATTTCTCCTACTGAAAAGGTAGTTTTCTCATTCATAACACCAAGAAGAGTAGGGGCGCATGTCGGCGTTATTTGTCCGAAGCCAGAGGTTGGAAGGTGTGTTATAAACAAAAAAAAAGCATGTCTGAATTTACGGAAACTGCTGGCATGTTCTCCACGCAATATGAGATTATGAGGTTGCAAAGTATGCAGTGGTTCCGTAGAAATGGCATTTATTTGAGCGACAATGGCAATGCCATTTTCTTGCACAAAGCCTTGAGCAGAATGTGGTGAAAATGTGCAGAGAGCGAAACAGAAACGCATATAAAGAGAAAAAAAGAAAAAAAGTTGCTGGCACGCAAGTAAAAAAAAAACAAAAAAAAACCCTGAATGTTCTATCCTGCTCGATATTGCTTCCCCCGCCAACCCCCCTCACTAGTATCAGGAAAAGGTCATACAATATGCGGTACTTTCAGGATTACACATGCCACATGATGGGTGGCTATGTGTATGTATAGAGATGGAGAAGTCATGCATACTTTCATTGAACTTTGTAGTGCACCTGCTTTGGAATGGGACACCATTTGTACTGTAAATGTGTAACTGTACACTTGAAGTGTTCTACAGGAGTGACAGTGTAGGATGACGGTGGCTTCGTCGATGTGATTGGTGAATGCGTGTGCCTATTGACGCGTAACCCAATGTTGTACAGCTGCAGAGAAGATGTTAATGTTAATGTTAAAGGACATTTGTACCACACACTATTTATTTTTAAATGTTTTTATTGGCATTTATATTGACAAAGAGCAGTTAAACATGGATGCACAACAACATCCGGCTTGTCGCGAGTTCGCCCGATAAACATTACATAACAGCAACAAAAGAAAGGAAGAAAGAAAAAAAAGAGAAAAGGGAAAAAAGGGAGGAAAGAAAGAGAAGAAACCAGAAAGAAACAATGAACCATAACTTTGACCGTCCCGCCTCCCTCCACTGCGTGGGTACCTGCCGGCCCCGCTTCGGGCCTCGCTCCAGGCACCATCCGGTTGTCTCCTAAAGTCCCAGGGTTAGGGTTGTTGTGGATGTGACTATTAAGTTTGCATCAGGGCGACAGTTCGTGGCTGAGGATGCACTCAAGGGGGCTTAAAATCCGTCAGGTAGATCATGTCCTTCAGGAGGGTCTTCCAGGACTCCAGTGTTGCGCTCACGTCTTCGCCTCCCCGGTTGTTCCCCTCCTCCCAGGCTTTGGTCTCAGCGCTGGTCCATCTCTCCATTTCCCTGCTCCATGGTTCGTATCTGGGGCCTCCTGGGGATTTCCAGGCCATTGCTATCGTTCTTTTTGTTAGAATGCACGCCATGTCCATTAGTTTCACCGTGTGCTTGATTTTGCTCAGTCTGGGATATGTGCCTAGGAGGCATTCCTTGGGCGTCCACTCGTACCCTTCCAATCCGGCTCCCCTGCAGGTCCTCTCGACAGCGGACCAGAGTTTCTTGGTTTTGGGACAGGTCCAGAACATGTGGATTAGGTCTGCATGCTCGCTGGTGCACCATGGGCACACTGGTGGGGTTTTCCTACTGAATGTGGATACCCTCTGTGGGGTCATGTAGGTCCTATATAGGACGTTCAGCTGGATGAGCCTGAACCTGGCGTTGCGGGACACTTCCTTCGGGTGTATCAGGGCCCTGTCCCACTCGCTCTCCGTGATGTCTGTCCCCAGGTCCGCCTCCCACCTTTCCTTCAGGATTGCGCTTCTCGGGTTGCGCCTGTCATTCAGTTGGGCATACAGCCTCGCCGTGGGTTTCCAGCCGTCGCTTAAGTTGTGCATCTCTTGCACTAGGGGGTGGGTTTCCGGTTCCTCTGGCCATGTACTCCATGTCTCCCTAGCGACCTGTTTCACCCTTTGGTACCATAGAAATTGTCCAGCAGCAAGCCCTTCTTTCATCTGTAGTGAGTCAAATTCTCTGAAGCTTCCATCCTCATACATGTCCCCCCATGTGTAAAAGCCAGAGTTCTCCCATTTCCGCATTGCTGGTAAATCGGTGGGTGTCTTACAGACGTTAGCGAGCATGGGGATTTCAGGCATGTATGGTTGGCCCAGGTCGAGCGACGTGCGTGCCGTGTTCCAGACTTGTCTCCCCAGCCTCACCAGCATGGGTGGGTCGGGAGGCCCAACCTTTGAGTTCCATACTACTTCTTTGGGGTGCATTGGGGCTATCAGCTGGCGAAGGAGGCCTGTCTCAGCTGTTGGTTCGTCGGACAGCCACTTAACAACGTGTGTCAGTTGCGCTGCGAGGTAGTATTTTTGGAATTCAGGCAACTGGATTCCGCCCTCTTTATGTGGGAGAGTGAGGGTGTGCAGTGAAAGCCTGTGTCTGGCCGGGCCCCACAGGAAGTCCCTGATGAGAGATTCCAATTTTCTGAAGAAGGGGGGGGGTATATAGTGCGTTATGTTGGTGAAGTAGTACAGGAATCTCGGCAATATTATCATCTTCACGATGGCCGCTCTGCCCATCACAGAGAGTGGGAGTCGGGACCAGAATTTGGTGGATTTGCGTACCCCTCGCATTGCTGCTTCCGTGTTGCTTTCGTGTGTGGAGGCAGGCGTGTGCATGATGGTGAGTCCGAGATAGCGGAATGCTGCCGTCTGCCATTGGATCCCTATGTCCGGTAGCTCTTCTGTTTCCTTCCCCTGAAGCCCGGCCAGGGGGAAGGAGCATGATTTCCGCCTGCTGAACCTTATCCCGGAGTATGTTGCGAAGTTGTCGAGGATGTCCAGCGCTGTGGGTGCGTTCATTCGGGGGTTGCGCAGATAGAGGAGGACGTCGTCTGCATACAGCGAGATGATGTTATCAGTCTCACCCGTTCTGATCCCTGCGTCGAAGAGCTGCTTCCTGAAGTAGATCGCTACCGGTTCCAGGCCAAGGACATACAGCATTGGTGACAGTGGGCATCCTTGCCTTGTTCCCCTTTGGATGTCCCAGGATCCAGACACCACACCCCCTGTCTTCACCCTCGCCACTGGGGCGTTGTAGAGCACCTTAATCCATCGTATAAAGCGCTCGCCCAGTCCGAACTCCCTCAGAGTCTCGATCAGCCATTCCCAGAATATTGAGTCGAACGCCTTTATGGCGTCCAGTGAGAGCACAGCCAGGTCTTCGTTGCTCCCTGCGGATTGTGCTATGACATGCTGGAGCCTCCTCAGATTGGCTGTGGTGTTGCGCCCCGGGACAAAGCCGTTTTGGTCCTCGTGTATTATAGACCCGATCACCCTGGACAGCCTCTTAGCCAGTATGGTTGTAAGGATTTTGCTGTCGTAATTCAGCATTGCCAGGGGACGGTACGAGTCGCACTCATCAATGGGCTTGTCAGGTTTAAGCATAGGTATTATGAGTGTCTCTCTCATGCTGCCAGGTAGTATGCCGGTCTCATATGCCTCTACATATACTCCATGTAGAACCGGGGCTAGGATCTCCTCGTAGGCTTTATAGAATTCTGGTGTGAGGCCGTCAGTTCCGGGGGTCTTGCATGTAGAGAGGGACCTGATTGCTTCCGAGATGTCCTCCTTCGTGATGGCTTCTCCCAGCATCTCTCGCTGCTCCGAGCTCAGTTTGGGGAGACCCACTTCATCCAGGGTGTCTCGGATGTCTTTTATTGGGACTAGTTCATCGTGGGCATAGAGCTTAGCATAGAAGTTTGAGAAGACATTGTTAATTGCCTGCTGTGTCCTCTGGGTTACTCCGTGTTCGTCTTTGATTTCCTTGAGGGCTTGTCTTGGTTGCTCTTTCCTGCACAACCAGGCCAGTATCCTGCCCGGTTTTTCCGCCTCCTTGTGTGCCTTAGCTGTGCGTGTGGAGAAGTCGAATTTGGACAGCCTGTCCCAGGCGAGTCGGCATTTGTTCCTGATTTCTGCCAGCTTGGGTTCCCTCTCGATGGGTGGGGTCGGGCTGTTTTCCAGTCGCCTGATCTCCTCTTCCTTGGCCTCAAGTTCCCTCTTCAGTTGCCTCCTGATTCCGCCTGCCTCTGCTATCACCTCGCCTCTGGTTACTACCTTCATTGCCTCCCAGAGCGTGCTCCATTTCTCAACTGACCCAGTGTTGATTCTTACGTATTCTTCCAGTTTTTCTCCTAGGGTGTCCTTGAAGGAAGGATCCATCAGGGTCTCCGTGGGCATACGCCACATCGGTATGGGGGGCCTGGGGCCCTGCAAGCGTAGTTGCATGAGCAGGGGAGAGTGGTCCGAGATCGACCTGCCCAGGTAGTCCACAGAGTGCACCTGTGGGGTAAGTTCACCGTTAATGAAGAAGTAATCTATCCTGGTGTGGAGGCCATGCGGGGATGAGAAGAATGAGTAGGACCTATCGGCTGGATGAAGATCTCTCCAGATGTCGACCAGGTCCAGGTTTTCCACTGCGTTGCGAAGTGCCCTTGAGATAGAATTGTTAGTGGTTTGTGACGTCTTGGACCTGTCCATCTCTTCATTCATGACACAGTTGAAGTCGCCTCCCCACAGGAAGGCGTCTTCTCTGTGGTGCACTATTCTGGTGCATAATTGTTTCAGGTGGGAAGGGACCCCGTGCTGGGGGAAGTATGAGTTTACTATACATATCCGTGTGTTCTCCAACATGCCCCACACCACTACATATCTTCCGTCCTTATCTGCTTCTGTTCCCATTTGGTGGAATGGTGTGTGTGGGCTTATCCATGTGTATACCCCCCGTGCATATTTTGAGTAGGATGCGCCGCTGCCCTGCCCTCCCCAGTGGTCTGCTAGTTTGTGTGTGGCTTCCGCCAGGAGGTGTGTCTCTTGGAGCAACGCAATCGATACCTTCTTGCGCCTCAGGTAAGAGTGGACGCGATTTCTCCTTACATAGGATCCCATCCCCCTGACGTTCCATGTGATTATGTTAAGTGGTGATGCCATTGTTGGAGTACAGTTTCTGTCCTGGGCGGTCCCTTGCCTCTCCTGCGCTCGATCTCGTGTCGTTGGGTGCCGTTGCTTGCTCTAGTTCTGCGGATCGGCCGAGTGCTTCTCTCAGTGTCAGGTACTCATTCGTTACTTGGGTTGTTTCGGGTAGCGGGGCGGTCTCAACAGTAACACATACAAAATAACTATAACTGGTGCACCCAGCTCCTGCCGGTGAGGTGCAGTGCTCAGGTGCTGTCGTGCAATCTGGTCCCATCTGGGTTTCCGGCGCGAGCAGGGTCGTGCTGGCAACGGGCCAGCACTGATCTTTCGGGGGTTGTCGTTGCGTGTCCATGTGTGGGAGGCCCGGCCGGCCCCGTAATCATGTTGCACTCTCATGTCATGCTGAGGTCCAGCATGCTCGTTGTATTGTGCTAGATTGAAGTTCTGTGCGCGGATCAGGAGAAAAGGCGCTGGCTCCAGGTTATCGTGCTTTGCGGGCTGAGACGCTGTTGTCAGGGATAGGCTCTTCAGGGGCCTCAGCCAGATTGTTGTGTTCCATCCACATGGTGGCCGCGTCCGGGGTTTCAAGAAAAATCGCTCTCCCTTTGTAGATAACCTTTAGTCTGGATGGATACAGCAGCATGTATTTCAGGTTTAGTTGCCTCAGTCTGGCCTTGATTGGGACAAAAGAGTTCCTTGCCCTCTGCACCGACTGTGTATAGTCCGGGTAGATGGTGATTTTGGAGTTGTTTCTGTTGATCTCTCCGCCCTCCCTGGAGAATCTCAGGATCACTTCCCTGTCTCGGAAGTTGAGAACCTTCGCTATGATGGGTCGGGGATACGAGCCTGGCGGAGGCTTCTTCTGGAGTGATCTATGGGCTCTCTCTATAGCGAAACCCTGTGACAACTTCTCGGCCCCGATCTCCTGCTGAATTAGGGATTCTACATATGCGGTTGGGTCGGGAGTCTCTGTTCCCTCAGGGATGCCAAGGATCCTGATGTTATTTCGCCTGGCTCGTCCCTCCGCCTCCTACGACCTAGCCTCTAGTATGTCCACCCTCCTCCTGAGATCTGCCACCTCGGCTTTAAGATCTTTCGTATCCTCCATGGTGTCTTTCTGGGCGGATTCGATGTTAGTGACACGTTCTGTCAGGTTGCGAGCATCTTGACGGATGAGCTGAATATCGGCCTTTACCTCCCCTATCTTGGTGTCTATGAATTCCTTTAGGGCCGCTATTGCCTCAAGTACTTGGCTGTTTGCGGGGCTCTCCCCCTGAGTGTCCTGCGGCAACGTCCCCTTTGGGGTGGATTGGGCGGATGGGTGGACCTTGGTTGTGAGGAAGGGGTCCATTGTGGCCGCCTTGGGCTTGCTCCTCAGGGTGGACATTGTGGCGTTGTTCGATCGGCTGATACGCCTCTTCTGGCTGGGTTGCTGCGTGAGCCCCGCCAGTCCGTTTCGCCGGTGGCCCCACCTGCGGTGTTCCTAGTTGTCGTGGTAAGGAGTGTCTGCGGTGTGCTCCTCTAGATCTGGGGGATTCGTACTGCCCCAGGGTCCCTGATGTCTTGAAGTCAGTGGCGCCAGGTGCAGGGCCGTGCCCTGCCTGGGTGTGTTGGGCGTGATGTTGGCCCCGGGGGCCTGCTCTCCGCAAGGATGACGGGCTGGGGGCGGCGTCGCAGTGTGTCCGGGTAGGCAAGGCTCTCGGGGTCACCCCCGTTAGTTGTGGAGGCTAGTGGTGGAGGGCGTTATCCGCGGCCTCAGTGTGCTAGCCCCAGGGCGGGGGAGACAGCAACCCAGGTAGGCCCAGGGACGCGACTCACCGCCTACGGGAACCAGCGCTGGCCCCAAGTCTTGGCCGCCTCTTCATCTGTCCTCCGCTGGGGGCTCCACGGGCTGTTGCGCGGCCCGGATGGGCCGGGTTGTAGGGCGCTGGGCCGCTGGTTCGCGCTGTCCGCAGCGCCCAGCGCCGCGGTCCTCAGTCGGCGCCGGGAGCTCCAGAGGTTCCGTGCCGGGTCTCGCCAGGGGCGGTGTCGCAGTGTGTCCGGGTAGGCAGGACTCTCGGGGTCACCCCCGTTAGTGGTGGAGGCTGGTGGCGGAGGGCGTCATCCGCGGCCTCAGTGTGCTAGCCCCAGGGCGGGGGAGGCAGCAACCCAGGTAGGCCCAGGGACGCGACTCACCAGCGCCGGCCCCAGGTCTTGGCCGCCTCTTTATCCGTCCTACGCTGGGGGCTCCACGGGTTGTTACGCGGCCCGGATGGGCCGGGTTGCAGGGCGCTGGGCCGCTGGTTCGCACGGTCCGCAGCGCCCAGCGCCGTGATCCTCAGTCGGCGCCCGGGGCTCCAGAAGTTCCGCGCCGGGTCTCGCCGGGTCTCGCCCCCTCCAGTCCGCCGAACTCCTCCAGGCGGCAGGAGAGGGAGCGGCCGCTGATGGCGCTCCGCCTTCGCCGCTCAGGTCCGCAGCGTCAGTGCGCCGCGGCCGCCATCTTGCGCGTCGCACTCGGATTTTCGTCAGGCTTGGCTGGGAAAGAAGGGGAATCGTCCCAGCTTCAAGTGAGTCCGCTTGCATTCGGTTTTGCTGGTGGATGGACTCGCTAGTCAGGATCGGATTACGGGCTCGGCCGGAGCTCGGGATTCCAGCCTCCTCACTCCATGAGCACCAGACCACGCCCCCTTGTACCACACACTATGACCACTGCAGTGGTCCCTGGCACTCTGGCGGCTCTGAAACAGGGGAAAGGAGGGGTGAGTTAGTGGGAGGAAGCTGGAAAAGTGCAAGGGAGCAGTGATGTGCTGTTTGCGGCTTCAGCCCGGTGGGTCCGTTGGCTGGGCTTGGGGTGTTTGCGGCCAGTAGTCATCGAGTATTGTTGTGTGAGTCTATGTGTGTTTTATGTTTTGTTGTTGCAATGTAGTGAAGTTTGTGCGGTTTGGTGTGCTATAGGTTTGTGGTTGTGTTTGGTTTGGAGTTTGAGAGGTGTATGCAGACGGGGAAATAGTGGATTGGTTAGTTGTCATTTCTGTCTCGAAGTGAGGCACTGGGTTTGCGTGATCTCCCCAGATGGGGTGTGGGAGCATTTATGCGCCTCTGTCCCGATCTGGGCTTGTCCAGTACTCACAGTCCCTTTCACATCTGGCCTCCACTTCCATCTACCTCCTTCATAACCTTACCTGCCTTCCTTTTCCACTCATACGTCCCGTGTACCTGGTAATGTCCACAAATCACTTTGAGTGTGGTGATTGCTAACATTTAGATAACTCTATAGCAGTGTGGTACCTGGTAGCAATTATGGGGCGGATGAGGATATTGGCTAGGTTTGTTGATTCTGTCTTAATGGATGTTGCTGGTGTTCTATTTGACTTGGGGTTACCTGTCTATTTCTGGTGGGAGTTTCTTAATCTGTTCTGGGTGTTGTCAGTGTCCTCTTCAGTTTAGTCATCCTTTTTCCTTTCTGTTGTTTAGGTTTTCACTTTGCGTCAATGGTGTTGAAGAGCCAGGTTTTTAGTAATTTCCTGAATTTTAGATGATGTTTGGTGTTTCTTATTTCTTTTGGGATGTTGTTCCAGGTTTCTGCAGCTAAGTGGTAGAAGTAAGTGCCTCCAATTTTTTTCTTAAGGTAAGGTTTTTGTTGCAGGCGGATTTCGTTGCTTGACCTGAGGAGTCTTGTTGGCTTGTAGATTGTTATTTTCTTTTGTAGGAATTCTGCTCCTTGTCCACTGATTGCCCTGTGTGTTATGCACATTGTTTTGAAGGTGATGCAATGTTTTACTGGGAGCAGTGTAGTGTTTTAGGGCAGGGGTATGTGGTCTCTTCTGGATAGTTTGAGGAGTAGTCAGTATTTTGGATCCTTCGGAGTTTCTTTAGGAGGTTTTCTGGTATTCCGAGGTAGAGGCTGTTTGCATAGTCGATTCTTGACATGATGAGGGCGATGATTGTGAGTGTTTTGTGCGTGAAGGAGAGAAAAGGTAGGATTCTTCTTGCCGCGAGGAGGAGGAAGAAGCACTTCTTGACTGTTGCATTTATTTGTGGTTCTAAGGTTAGGGTGTTGTCCATCAGGACTTCCATATTTTTTACTACCTTAGATGGTGATGGTGCGGCTCCCATTTCCATTGGCCACGGGATGGCGGTTTTGTTCTCTTGGTCGTTGGATATGATCATGATTTCTGTCTTTCCAGGATTCATTTTCAGATTGTTGGCATTCATCCAGTTGAAGACTTCTTTTAGACACTCAATTAGGGTTGAGTGATCGGTTTGGGTGTCTTCGATTTTGTAGATGATTTGACTATCATCTGCGTAGTTGTAGCATGTAATGTTGTATTTTTTGAAGATTCTGATAACTGCAGTCTGGTAGATGTTGAAGTACAGTGGTGATAGTAAGGATCCTTGTGGCACTGCACAGTCGTTAACTCGTGGGGTGTATTTGAAAGGTTTAATCCATACAATTTCTGTTCTGTCTGCTAGGAATGATTTAGTCCAGAGTAGTGCTGTGTCTGTTATGCCTATGTCTTCTAGTCTTTTGGTTAGGGTGTCATGGCTAACTGTGTCGAAGGCTGCGGAGAGGTTAAGCAGAATAATGGCTGAGGTTGTGTTTGAGTCTGCGTTAGTTTTTAGGTCGTCCCAGATGGATAGTAGTGCTGTTTCTGTTACTGTTGCGGGTCTGAAACTGACTTGAGCTTGGTCTAGCAGGTGGTGTTTTTCTACGGGTTAGTTTATATACTTCGGTTTCAAGGAGTTTTGCCCGGTAGGGAATGTTTGAAATCAGACTTTAATTGGAGAGGTCTTCTACGTCACCACTTGTGTGTTTTTTAAAAGTGGTTTGACATATGCTGATTTGAAGGTCCTTGCTACAGTTCCTGTTGCTAGTGATAGATTTAGAAGGTTTCCGTAATATTCTGCAGGCGTTCCTTGTGCGAGGATTGATTTGTAGATTTACGGGGGACAGGGATCCATGGGTGATCCTGCTTTCTTGCTGTGTTTTACCAACATGGCGAATGTCACTGCTGATATTTCAGGAAAGTTTTGGAGTTTGTGCTGTGGTTCTGTGTTGGGTTCGTTTGGTTGTGTGTTGTGGTTGGTTGGTCCGTTTTGTATGGTTTGTCAGATGTCATTGATTTTTTTCTTAAAGTGGTCTGCCAGGTCATTGCATGGTTTCTCTGAGGGGCTTGGGGTGTTGTCGCAGCCTGGTGGATTTCTCATCTCTTTAATGATGTTGAACATTTCTTTTTGTGCGTTGGTGGCATTGGTGACGCCACAGGTGGCAAAATAATGAATGTGCAGCGGTTAAAAAGAATGATAAGGAGAAAATATGTAATGGAGGGAGGCAGGGATGATAATAATGTAATTTAAGAAACTATGAGTGTTTAAAAATAAGTGAGAAATTAGCTTGAAGAGGAGCCAAGCAATTGTTTAAGTATCGCAATGAGGAGCCGTGATGATATATGCCCAGCGCCTACGCTTTAAAGAGTGTAATCGAAGGGACATAACCTAAAGTCCCATAGGGGAAGCAGTAGGAGACGAGTTGGATTAAAGACTAACTTAGAGGTCGATTCATGGAACAAATGTGCACCGAAAATCTTGGCGCAAGCGTGAAAAAGCAAGCGCATGCGTGCGATTCATGGAAGGGCCTGCGCGCTTTCCCGCGGGATGTGTGCCAAATCCGTGCATGGCGCACACAGGCGCACACCTCATTGCAACATCCAGAACACTGTGCGCACACCAAAAAGGGGGCGGAACACGGGGCGTAACGCGCGGAATAATGAACAATGCGTGAAAATAAGGGAGTAACTGGGCATGTACTGTTGGGAAGCACACGGAACGCCCACACGCACGCAAACCACATGTATTCATGGAATCGAATACGGGAAACCCGCGCACGGCCAAACACACGCACAGACCTAAACATGTCCGCCACACGAAGGCAGGCATGTATATACAGCAACGATGAATGTCCCATTCTGTGGTCCCCTGGGAGAAAAGACGTGTTACGCAACGCACAGGCATCCCAGAAAAGCAAGAAAAAGAGACCCCTGTTACACACATGCATGTAAAAAAAACACACACAGTATACTGTGGCAGCCAGGAACACAAAAAATATGTACACGATCAACACGCAGGCTAGTATGCCCATAAAAAAAGGGTACGCGACAAACATGGACACCCGCAGTGGGAAAAATAGCTTGTGCGACTCACCGTCTGCCTTGCATGTAGAAGAAGAACGCGTAGCCAAAACCCACCTGCTGTGAAGTAATAGTGTGTGAACCCCAACGCCTGGAAAAAATGTGCACCGCTTCCCACGAAAAGCAGAGCAATTTAAACCCATGTCGGATCTTCAACCTGAGCCAGGGGAATGCCCGCGCGTGTCACGTCACAGACGGGCTTACGCGCTAAGGGCCTTTCCTTGAATTACACGCTGACGTGCATTTTTTTCACATGCCAAATCGCTCCTGCCCTGAAGGCCATTCTCCTGCCCCCAGAGCCCCGAGCACGCTCCCATGAGCCAACTGCTGCTGCCTGCCTGCTGCCACCGTGCCCTGCCATTTGGTGCCTGCACATCTGCCATCTGCAGGGGTCCAGTTGCTGTGACCATCCCTACTGGAACAGAAGACTCCCGACTGGTGTTCCATCACTCCACAGCCCAGCCGCAGGTCCCAGTTGCCCACCCACACCTGCCTCGTGGGTCGTCATGTCGGGGCAAACACCATCAGAGACCACTGGCGACCCCCAGCCAGAGAGGCAGAGGGCTACCAGCTTCAGTGACAAGGAAGTTGGTATCCTGGTGGAGCAAGTTCTGGGGCATTATGATGCCCTCTTCACACCATCGCGCACCGACAAGGAAGGACGGGAGAGGATCTGGGAGGACATAGTGGGTGCCATCAACGCGGAGGGGGTGGCAACCAGCGACATCAAACACGTCCGGAAGCGCTGGGAGGGCTACAAATCAAGGACCGTCAAGAAGGCCGGTGTCTCTTGGAGGCAGCGGTTGCAGTGGGGCACTGGGCCCATCTTACCACCCAGCAGATGAGGGTCCTGGAGCGCATTCGCCCAGTGCTTCTCCACCAGATCCTCAGGATGCAGGCCCATCTGGAGTCGAGCAGTAAGTGCCCATGCATTCACGTTTGAAACAGTGCATGTTGAAGCGTGGTGATAGTTAGCTACTCGGCTGCATGTGTGACATGGGTCATGTTTGGATGTGTGTGTGCAGGGAAATGACGGTGCTGCATGTGAGTCTAGTCAGGCGTGACCCACATGGATGGTGTATGTGTTACAATGCATCATGCAGAGCAGCATGCAGAATGCACACATGTATGCATGCCTGTGTGTGTACCTTGACATGTTTGTGGTGTGATAGATGTGTGCTGCTGTCATGGACATGCATGATGTACATGTCCGTGTGTCAGAGTAGAGTGTGCGCCATGTATGCATGACACATGTCTGTGACAATGTGTTGAATCACTGATGCAGCCTACTCATCCTTGTATCCACTGTGTCTGTGGGCATACGGGCCACATGCATGACCCTCTGGTGATGCGTGTGCATGTGATAAGCATGTCTCATGATGCATGTGAGTTTCAGCCCACCATTGGATGTAGCTACGGTGCGGTGGACATGGATGCAAGTTTTTGTTGCATGTGCCATGCTGGTTCCTGCATGTGTGTTGCCTGCACTGGCCCATGTGTTGTTGGGAGACATGATGGAAGTGACGTTTGACAGTGCCACTCATGTAATGTTGCTTTCTGTCTAGGGGACTATTGTACAGTGTACCCTGATGCTTGTGTTCAGTGTATCCCTTTACACAGCGGCAACTGAAGAAGAGGGTGGAGCTGGCGCTGTAGAGGAAAGCGGCAAGGAGGCCTCCACCGGCCGGCGACGCAAGGCCCAGTCACCACCCCAGGAAATTCCATCATCTGGGAGCGAGGGGACTGGAGCCGCGTTTGCCACTCCAGCTGCAGCGGAAGGGGCGGATGAGCCCCCTACGCTGGAAGACAGTGTGGGGCCAGCCAAGGTTGGTGGTGTGTATAGAGGAGGAGGAGGCTGCTACAGAGCCGCAAATGCGACCTGGTGGGGGTGGTACCACTGGTGGAAGTGGTTCAGTCCAGGGGCAGGGGCAGGAGGCAGCACAGGTCACGATGGGACTCGTGACCGGATGGAGTCTGTCCTGATTGGCATCGTATTGCACACACATGACATTCGTGATGATGTGCGTGGTTCCTGGGGGGACCACGCACATCATCACGAAGAGCTGTGTGCCAACGTGACCCAGTTGGGAGGGGCCATGGTCGGGGGTTTCCTCCATGTGTCAGCCAGTATTGCGGCCCTCTCCTCCTCTGCGCACACTATACGCCAGTCGTTCTCCGTGTCGTCTTCCGGCCAGATGCCACCAGGGCCCCCTGTGGATCTGCCCCAACCAACGCAGCCAGCCAGGTGGAGATCACATCCCTGCCGCAGTCGGGAGTCGGAGGTCCAGCAGGGGTGGCCACCCCACCAACTGGACCCCAACGGATGGAGGATGTGCTGGCATCATTGGGCAGGGCACGTGCACGACGGTGCCGGGGGAATCCATCAGCCCGGATGCTGTCGTGGTGGCAGACGCAGTTGTGTCGGAGGCAGCAGCAGGTTCAGCGTGGGAGGCATCATGGCTCGGGGCCATCAACACCCCGGGGCAGGCATCGGCCGAGGGGCAGGAGGTGTCAGGAATCGGTGGGAAAGGCGGAGGAGATACTACAATTCCCAATAGGCTTTTGGATTTTGGTAGTTTTCTCTAACGCGCGCTTCACCAGCTGGTCATTAGCAGCAACGGTTAAAACCAGCCGCCGCATGTGCCTCGGTGCAGGTAATTACTGATTATCGGCATGGGCGGCGGCAGCATCGGAGCAGACCTGTAGGAAAACGTTGGACGCCGAAGGACTTGTCGAACTTCTCCCTGTCTCGGGCCTCGACGACAACGTTGAAGAACACCAGAAGGCCTGTCAGGGGCTGCGGCGGTGTAGCGGTTCTCTCTACACCGGATTTGACATCGCTCTTCAGGGTCCGGATGTCCTCGTGAGGCATCCGGGCCATCAGTTAAGTAGATTTGGCTCTCAGTGTTCATATTGTACGATCATGATATGTGGGTGTTCCTGCATTGATTTAGCATCCAGTAATACAGGGAGTGTGTGAGGTAACACGCTCTAAGACCCGTTTATTCACGCCATTCTGAGAGGAAATCTATAAGAACTATGAACTGATGACTATTGGTTCACGCAACACTCTGTCTTGTGGGTTCATGGCGCCCATCGGGCCTTATGTCTTGTATGTTCACGAAAAAGAACCATCCTAGGGTGGTCATGTGGCTTGTAAATCCTCTAATGTGTTGTTGTGAGATTACTGTCCCCAGTAACAGGTTAAGGTCAATGTTTGTGTTATGTTATGTTTTGTGATGTGCAAAGTGAAGACTCGAAAAGTCCCCAAGGTTATGTTCACTCCATGATTATGAGATTAGGCTAGGTGATCAGGAATTAGAGTTACAGGAACAGGAGTTTTGTTGTTGTATGTATTGGTATGTTATGTTTCCCTCCTTTCCTTTGTCACTCCATCCCCTTTCCCTAACTCCATCTTCCCCCCATTGGCTGCCACGTGGCTTCCTGTGAAATACGTTCAGGCGCCCGTGCCAACCACGGTGGGAGGGGTCAATCTATTTGGCTTCTGTGGTTCGGAGGAGAGGATCGAGGTCCCCTACTTCCTTTAGACTTGACAGGAGGACTCCGGAGTAGGAGTGTCTTCCATGTGGCAGCGGTTGGGCCAGCAGATAGATGCGGAGAGGCAGCGGGCAGAGAGGGCACGGCTCAGGATGGTCAGGGCAGAGAACTCCATGCACCGGGCTTTGAGGTGGGCAGAGGGCCTCAAGAAAACTCGCAGGGATTTGAGGGATTCCATGGCTGCATCCCTGCGAGACCTCGAGTCCAGGGAACAGGCCCGCCTCCAGAACATCGACATGGAGTTATGTACCTGTTCCCCGTGGTACCTCTAAGCATGATGCAATATCAGCATTCCTTGCAGGGATCTTGAAGCCACATACTTAATAAGGTCTTGGGTCAGAAGGTGTGTCGGAAGCGGCTGTTTTTTCTGTTCTTTCTCTTCTGTTCCTGCTCGTCTTGACAGTGCGGCTTGACACACGCCACTCCAGACGCCATTTGGGCTTTTCCTCTTGTGATTTTCGGGCTGAATACGGGCTCTGCACGGCGGCAGCGGTAGGATCTGGCTTCACGTCCTTCTCGTCCCCGACTCCCGATTCCCGACGCCCCCAGTGACAAGTGGAGCGGAGCCGCCGTCTGCAGTTTGAAGTCTGCCTCGTGTCTTTTGCCTCTTGGTAAGCAGACCTCGAAAAGTGAGAAGCGAGTACGTGCTGCCTGTTTATTTAGTTAATAAACGTGATTTTGGATACTGTGCAGTGCAGGCAGTACATGTCGTACACAAAGCACAGTTTTGCACATCTACTTAGAGGAACGTTTAGGAACGTTTCACAACGGTGACTGTGGCGGGGTGTCATGATCTCTGCTTCCAAAAGGTCAGGGTTTTCCCAACTCCCTTGGAAGCAGATCCATAACCCAGGTTCCGAGTGCCAACCAGTCCCAATTGGGACCTTTTGGACCCAGTCCTGGCGCCAGTGGCACCAGGCTCATAAATATGCCCAGTCCCAGCGCTGGAAGCGCCGGGCTCATAATGCTTGGGTGGACTTACCTGCAGCAGACCATGCTGCTTACTTGCCTGCCAGTTGAGTCTCTGATCCTCTTCTGTTTGGAACTACTTTCCCTGTTGGGTGGGGCAGGAGCCACTCCCTAGATTCAGAACACTGGAACTCTTCTGGAAAGCAGGAACTCTTTTCTTACCTAGGCGTGGCTGTGGAAGGAGACACCTAAGCACTACAGGAGGCTATTTAAACCACACCCGAAGGATGAATCTTGCTTTGCGTTATTCTGCATCCTCAGCAGCAGAACGCTCATTGTGTCTTCTGCATCTGATCCTGGGCCTAAGGAAAAAGGCTTACCATTCTGAATCCAGTCTTCAGCAACACCTATAAAGACAAGAAAGAACAGGTTAGCATTACGGTCTTCAGTGACAGCTCTTCACTTACCTGGTCCATCGGCTGTCACCAACGCCTCGCGCTGCATTCCGGCATCTGAAAGACAAAGGCTTACCTACTCTTCGTGCGCTCCGGAAGTCTTCACACTGCATTCCGGCATCTGAAAGACAAAAGCTTACCAACTCTTTGCACGCTCCGGAGGCCTTCGGCGCTGCATCCCACATCTGAAAGACAAAACAAGGTGCGTTTAAAGACATTGGGGAACTTTAATACTCACGTGCCATTACCCCTTTCCACATCTAACCCAGTGGGTATTCCGGCACCCTGCAGCCGCCCCGAACTTGTACCTGCAAAATAAAAAGACAGTTAGAGCGCATCGTGAAGCAGGCAACAAGCGCTTACTTACGTGCTTCCAGGCGCTTCTATTCATCACACGGGCTCCATCTTCAACTCACTTCAGCCCGCCATCCGCCATCGCCGGAACCCTGCAAAACAAGAGACATCATTACTAAAGACTTTAAAGACATTAGAATTACTCGAAACTTACCGTTCGTGCAGTAAACGACGGACAGCAGTCCTCTGAAGTCAAGAGGCCTGCTCCCCTTATCCAGTGAAGAAACTGGTTACAGCACCCTGCCTCGAGGCAGATGGAGAGCACGGCGTTCACTTACCTAAGGTGAGAGCGTTAACCTTTGGGGTTCTACAGGAGAAGAGAAAGGGAAGAAGAGAGAGACATTCAATAACCCAGTTCATTAATCCCACATTTTCTATCTGCAGACATCTTACCCTTCAAGCCAGACATACAGTGCACAGAGGTCCAGCCCAAAGAGCCAGCCGTGTGTTACACATCACCTTTGAAGATACGGTATACGCCCAGTCAAGACCGGTGCCTCTACGGGAATCAGGTGAGCGTTACAGAACGCAAAGCCTACCACAAAACTCCCGTCCAGGCGCTATGGAAACCTCGGATACCGACCAGCTAGCCCAGTTACTTGGGGAACTAAGGGCAGAAGTGCATGCAGCCCGTCAGGAAACGAACGCTCTAAGAAGGGAACTGATTATTTCCAAGGAGCGGGAAAGGAGAAAACAGTTGCAATTATGCCTCTATTGCGGAAACTCAGGACACTTTCTTCGAGACTGTCCGGTGAAACCTGCCAAGAAGGCAGTAGGAGCTGCAGTTACCAAAGTTACAAACTCTGAGCAGGGAAACGACCTCGCCCGACAAGAATAGAGGTCCTCTTGCCGAGCGTGAAAACCAGTTCCGTGACCTCGCATTTCGTGATACCTATGGTCCTCATTAGCCATGATAATCCAGATCGATTACATGCAATTGAAGCTTACGTCGACAGCGGTGCCATCGGCAATTATGTGGATCATGAAATGGTTTTGAGGATGAATCTAACTCTTTGTCCCAAGGCTGTAAAGGACGTCATTACTACGGTGGATGGTACGGAGATAGCCTCCGGGCCAGTAACGCATACCACTCAAGAAGTGACGCTAGTAAGTCAAGATGGACACCATGAGAAGATCGTGTTCGATGTGATCAAGGCCCCTCAGTTTCAGATTATTCTAGGAATACCTTGGTTAGAGAAACACAATCCTCTGATCGATTGGCGAGCAAGAACGGTCCAGTTTCCAGAATGTGTCTCTACTTGTCACCCTCCACCTGGTGTTGCACTGGCAGCAATTTCTTCAGAGACTCCCCAGTTACCTCCCGAATACCTAGAATACCAAGATGTTTTCCGGAAGGATCAGGCTAACTCTCTACCTCCTCATAGGTCTTATGACTGCCAGATCGACCTGATACCTGGATCTACTCCTCCTTGTAGTAGAATTTATGCCCTCACCGAGCCTGAGAACCTTCACCTTCGACAATACCTGGATCAATACCTGGCAAATAGGTTTATTCGTCCTTCCAAGTCCCCTGCTTCTTCAGCTTTGTTCTTCGTTCCAAAAAAGGAAGGAGACCTTAGAACTTGTATAGATTATCGCTCCCTGAACCAGATCACCGTTAAGAATAGATATCCGTTACCTTTGATCCCTGAACTCCTGGACCAAGTCAGAAAAGCATGCATATATACAAAGCTGGATCTTAGAGGAGCTTACCACTTGGTACGAGTAAAAGAGGGCGATGAATGGAAGACGGCCTTCCGCACCAAGTATGGGCTATTTGAATATCAGGTCATGCCCTTCGGACTTTGTAATGCCCCGGCCGCCTTTCAATATTTTATGAACGATGTCCTCAGAGAGCTCATAGATGTGTGTGTTGTTGTTTACATTGACGACATCCTCGTTTATTCTTCATCGGAATCTGAACACCGGAAACACGTGAAAATGGTCCTCGAAAGATTGCGCCAACACAAACTTTTCGCTAAGTTGGAAAAATGTGTTTTCAACGTGACTGAAGTTGAATTCTTGGGATTCATATTATCACCTGGCGGAGTGCGTATGGATTCAAAGAAGGTCGATGCAGTTCTCAAATGGCCATCACCATCCTCCGTAAAAGGTGTGCAAAGCATGTTAGGCTTCGCTAACTTTTACCGCAGGTTTATCCCCGAATTCTCTCGAATAGTCCAGCCCATCACTGCCTTGTTAAAGAAAAACAAACGTTTTGAATGGTCTACCGAGGCGGAACAAGCTTTCCAGGATTTGAAGACTAAATGTATCTCTGCACCAATCTTAAAACACCCTCGCCCCGAACTCCCCTACATCGTGGAAACTGATGCTTCAAGCCTTGCCATGGGGGCAGTTCTATCACAAAAGGACCCGGTAACCAATCAGTTGCATCCCGTGGCATTTTGGTCCCGCAAATTCTCACCTCCTGAAATCAATTACACGATTACTGACAAGGAACTTCTGGCTATCAAGTCTGCCTTTAAGGCTTGGCGGCATTATCTGCTGGGGGCCCGACACACCGTTACTGTGATTACGGATCACCGAAACCTGCAATATTTGAAAACTGCAAAAGCCCAATCCTCTAGACAACTCCGTTGGGCATTATTCTTTGCCGAGTTTGACTTCATAATTACCTATCGACCTGGTACAAAAAACGGTAAAGCTGATGCCCTTTCTCGGATGGGAGTGGAAGAACACTTGATCAACCCTAAACCTGTACCAATCATCCCCGAACAAAGAATTCTGGGTGTAATCGCCACAGAATCCATAGAGGAAGTTAAGGATAAAGCCAGGCAACTTGTAACTCCAGCAGACATACAGAATTGGCATCTGCAGGGAAAGGACTTTGCAGTAAAGGACAACTTATTGTATTTCCAAGAACGATTATACCTACCCAGCACAGATTTACAGAAAAAAGTAATCTCTTGTTATCACGATTCTTTAATGGAAGGACATCCCGGTATGGCCAAGACCTCAGAAAAGATCAAGCGCTACTTCTGGTGGCCGTCTTGGAAAAAAGATATCAGAGACTTTATAATGTCCTGTGGAGTATGCGCCCAAAACAAGAGTCAAAAGGAAAGACCAGCAGGCCTCTTACACCCTATTGACATCCCACCTCGCCCTTGGCATACGCTTTCTATGGACTTCATCACCGATCTACCTCCATGCTCCGGATACAATACGATTCTAGTAATCGTGGACTTATTCTCCAAGATGGCGCATTTCATTCCGCTCAAAGGCTTGCCAACAGCAGCAACTCTGGCCCGAGAATTTCTCGAAAACATCGTCCGACTGCACGGTTTTCCTTCGGTTCTAATTTCGGATTGAGGTAGTCAATTTATTTCTCATTTTTGGCGAAGTTGCTGTCGGTCGGCTCAAATTGATGTGAGACTATCGACCAGTCACCACCCTCAGACCGACGGACAAACCGAGAGGACCAATCAAACTCTGGAACAGTATTTACGCTGCATGCTGCAACAAACTGAAAAAACTTGGAAAGACATCCTTTGGATAGCCGAATATGCCTACAATAACTCTGTCCATTCGGGAACTGGGAAAACCCTGTTTTTTCTTTTGTACGGCAGTCACCCTCGAACCTCGGAGTTGGATCCCCTCCAAGATCTTGAAACACCAGCAGTAGACTACCTGCATTCTACAATCACCCAAGCCTTTAAGGAAGCTGTTTCTCACCTTCAAAGGGCTAAAGAACAATACAACAAAGGAGCAGATCAACATCGGAAGGAAGCCCCTCAATATCAAGTAGGGGATCAAGTCTGGTTATCCACCAAATATCTACCTCTAAAAGGGCCACGCACATTCAACCCAAGATACCTTGGTCCCTATTCCATCACTACCATAGTAAACCCAGTAGCGGTCAAGTTGGACTTGCCCCCGCACATGAAGATACATCCGGTCTTCCACGTCTCTCTATTAAAACCCGTGCAACCTCAAACCCGACTAACCAAATCTCCAAAACCTATCCTAGTTGATGGAGAACTCGAGTTTGAAGTCAAAAGCATTCTGGACTCCAACATCTCCAAATCTAAACTATTCTACCTAATTGACTGGAAAGGCTACGGCCCCCAAGAGAGATCCTGGGAACCTGCTGAATATGTCCACGCTCCTCGCCTAATCAAAAGATTTCATCGAACATTTCCTGACAAGCCAAAACCCCCGGAGAAGCCCGGTTTGGGAGGGGCCTTGAGGGGGGGTACTGTCATGATCTCTGCTTCCAAAAGGTCAGGGTTTTCCCAACTCCCTTGGAAGCAGATCCATAACCCAGGTTCCGAGTGCCAACCAGTCCCAATTGGGACCTTTTGGACCCAGTCCTGGCGCCAGTGGCACCAGGCTCATAAATATGCCCAGTCCAAGCGCTGGAAGCGCCGGCCTCATAATGCTTGGGTGGACTTACCTGCAGCAAACCATGCTGCTTACTTGCCTGCCAGTTGAGTCTCTGATCCTCTTCTGTTTGGAACTACTTTTACTGTTGGGTGGGGCAGGAGCCACTCCCTAGATTCAGAACACTGGAACTCTTCTGGAAAGCAGGAACTCTTTTCTTACCTAGGCGTGGCTGTGGAAGGAGACACCTAAGCACTACAGGAGGCTATTTAAACCACACCCGATGGATGAATCTTGCTTTGCGTTATTCTGCATCCTCAGCAGCAGAACGCTCATCGTGTCTTCTGCATCTGATCCTGGGCCTAAGGAAAAAGGCTTACCATTCTGAATCCAGTCTTCAGCAACACCTATAAAGACAAGAAAGAACAGGTTAGCATTACGGTCTTCAGTGACAGCTCTTCACTTACCTGGTCCATCGGCTGTCACCAACGCCTCGCGCTGCATTCCGGCATCTGAAAGACAAAGGCTTACCTACTCTTCGTGCGCTCCGGAAGTCTTCACACTGCATTCCGGCATCTGAAAGACAAAAGCTTACCAACTCTTCGCACGCTCCGGAGGCCTTCGGCGCTGCATCCCGCATCTGAAAGACAAAACAAGGTGCGTTTAAAGACATTGGGGAACTTTAATACTCACGTGCCATTACCCCTTTCCACATCTAACCCAGTGGGTATTCCGGCACCCTGCAGCCGCCCCGAACTTGTACCTGCAAAATAAAAAGACAGTTAGAGCGCATCGTGAAGCAGGCAACAAGCGCTTACTTACGTGCTTCCAGGCGCTTCTATTCATCACACGGGCTCCATCTTCAACTCACTTCAGCCCACCATCCGCCATCGCCGGAACCCTGCAAAACAAGAGACATCATTACTAAAGACTTTAAAGACATTAGAATTACTCGAAACTTACCGTTCGTGCAGTAAACGACGGACAGCAGTCCTCTGAAGTCAAGAGGCCTGCTCCCCTTATCCAGTGAAGAAACTGGTTACAGCACCCTGCCTCGAGGCAGATGGAGAGCACGGCGTTCACTTACCTAAGGTGAGAGCGTTAACCTTTGGGGTTCTACAGGAGAAGAGAAAGGGAAGAAGAGAGAGACATTCAATAACCCAGTTCATTAATCCCACATTTTCTATCTGCAGACATCTTACCCTTCAAGCCAGACATACAGTGCACAGAGGTCCAGCCCAAAGAGCCAGCCGTGTGTTACACATCACCTTTGAAGATACGGTATACGCCCAGTCAAGACCGGCGCCTCTACGGGAATCAGGTGAGCGTTACAGGGGGTGAATACTGCGGGTCCTTGACCTTTGACTCACCTCCTTCACCTCCTTCACAACCACTTCACGGCCCGCTGCTCACTGCCTCACCAAAAAAAAAAAAAAAAACAACTTTTAAAAATAAAAAGCCTCACGAGTCTTACGTGCCTGACCTCAAACTTACCTTGGATAAATGAGGTTCAGTTCTGTTGACTTTTTCCTCTTGTCAGCGGTCTGAGGAGAGGCTGTGGCTGTGGTTGTGGTTGACAAGTTAATTAAAAGTCATCTAACAAGGGCCCCTAGTCAGACACACGCCTTGGACACGCATGGAGAATGACTTGGATCTTGTTGCTGCCATGGAAGACTCCTTCTCTGAGGATAACCCCACGGTGTTGGGGGAGGGTGGGAAGTGCATTACAGCCAATGCCACTGACAATATAGAGGTTGTAGGTACCATGCCCCAAACCTCTCAACCCCCCCCACCGACAGTCCTCAAGTGGCCACCAGTCTGGAATGCACTTGACCCCTACAGTGCTAATATGCAAGAAAACACAGAGTTATTGTTATTGTTATTGTTATTTTGCATTTATATAGCGCCTTATATAGCATTGGTATGGTCTGAAGGCGCTGGTAGGTTGAACGCCCTTGGGAACCGAAGTTCATATCAGTAGAGAGAGAGAAGAGAGAGTCAAAAAGGTGCGTGTGAGCACCAGGTATGTGTACAGCTCGTGCAGTATCAGTGTAATAGCTGCTTTCTAGCGGTAGGTGTGGTGGTTGAGAGGTCAGAAGTATGTGTTCGTTCTGGCAGGATTAATCCAGATCGGATGTGGCTGCGTTAGGCCTGAGGAGAACGCCTTGCTGGGGGGTGTGTAACCAGCAGTGATTATTTAGAATGATGTGGAGTGAGCAGCGAATGTTGATATGAGAACAGTTATACCGAATGGTGTCATAGTATCTCTGTGTTCTAGTTGAGTGGTGATGTAAGGAGAGAGTCAGCGTGTTGGTGAGATATGATGGGTTTCATGCCCTTTCAGAGACTTCTAATTCACAGGGAGGCTATTGGGGACACTTCTAAATTCAACTTCATAGAGAGGCTATTGGGCACATTTCTAAATTCAACATTTCACAGCTATTGGGTGCACTTCTGAATTCAACTTTCTAAATGTACTTCTAAATTCAACTTTCCACAGAGAGGCTATTGGGCACACTTCTAAATTCAACTTTTCACAGAGAAGCTATTGGGTAACTTCTAAATTCAACTTTCTACAGAGAAGCTGTTGGGTACACTTCTAAATGCGACTTTCTAAATGTACTTCTAAATTCAACTTTTCGCAGAGAGGCTATTGGGCACATTTCTAAATTCAACTTTTCATAGAGAGGCTATTGAGCAAAATTCTAAATGCAACATTTCACAGCTATTGGGTACACTTCTAAATGCAACTTTCTAAATGTACTTCTAAATTCAACTTTTCGCAGAGAGGCTATTGGGCACATTTCTAAATTCAACTTTTCATAGAGAGGCTATTGAGCACAATTCTAAATGCAACATTTCACAGCTATTGGGTACACTTCTAAATGCAACTTTCTAAATGTACTTCTAGTTTCAACTTTTCACAGAGAGGCTATTGGGCACATTTCTAAATTCAACTTCATAGAGAGGCTATTGGGCACATTTCTAAATTCAACATTTCACAGCTATTGGGTGCACTTCTGAATTCAACTTTCTAAATGTACTTCTAAATTCAACTTTCCACAGAGAGGCTATTGGGCACACTTCTAAATTCAACTTTTCACAGAGAAGCTATTGGGTAACTTCTAAATTCAACTTTCTACAGAGAAGCTGTTGGGTACACTTCTAAATGCGACTTTCTAAATGTACTTCTAAATTCAACTTTTCGCAGAGAGGCTATTGGGCACATTTCTAAATTCAACTTTTCATAGAGAGGCTATTGAGCACAATTCTAAATGCATCATTTCACAGCTATTGGGTACACTTCTAAATGCAACTTTCTAAATGTACTTCTAAATTCAACTTTTCGCAGAGAGGCTATTGGGCACATTTCTAAATTCAACTTTTCATAGAGAGGCTATTGAGCGCAATTCTAAATGCAACATTTCACAGCTATTAGGCACACTTCTAAATTCAACTTTCCACAGAGAGGCTATTGGGGACATTTCTAAATTCAACTTTTCATAGAGAGGCTCTTGAGCACAATTCTAAATGCAACATTTCACAGCTATTGGGCACACTTCTAAATGTAACTTTCCAAATGTACTTCTAGATTCAACTATCCACAGGGAGGCTATTGGGTACACTTCTAAATTCAACTTTCTAAATGAACTTCTATATTCTACTTTCACAGAGAGGCTATTAGAAGCCATCTAAGTGTGGCATAAGCTAACAATCATTCTGGCTAGATGAGGGGCAGGGTAATCAGTGTGGTTCTCTAGGGCAATGGTGCTGGTTAACATTAGACTGCAGGCCATTGAAAGGTATGTGAGAGTGGCAGGAGCTTTCTGGAGTAGAGTAATTGCTCTACCCCCCACCCAAGCCAGCACTTACAGTTTTGTCGGTGTCTGGTGGCTTCCTTGGCTTCCCCTGCGGACACCTGCTGACACTTCCTGGAGCCGCCCTTGGCCTTGGGGCCCTTAGCCGCTGGGGCTGCCGGGCAGAGGGCTGCCCCTGGGAGGACCTGTGATGAAGGGCTCACGGCCCAATGAGAGCGGGGGTGGGCGGGTCGGAAGGCAGGAGGGGAGCAGGAAACAGGAAGAAGGTGCGGGGTGGGAGAGGGACGCTCCGAGGGCCTGGGGGCCCAGTTGGCTCCAAAATCGGAGAAGAGTCATTCAATTCAATAGGCTAAGCCAAAGTCAGTAGGCCAAAGTCTTTGTATAGGATGCAGCACTTCAGGTAAGTAAATGTAAAAGTCTTTGCACAAGTTGTTAGGAGTCTTTGAGAACAAGAAGAATCAAATGTAGGGCCACAAGCTGATTAGACTTGTGAGTTGCAGAAGTTACAAGCACTTCCACCGTAAGAGGCTAGTTTTTATAGTACCTTATAAAAGAAGAAAAATATGCAGCAAAAAACTTCTGTTCCTGTACAGCTCTGCAGATCTCACTGTTCCTGGGCCTCTGTCGTGGGGACACCTTCAAAGCTGGCAACCCTCAAACTTTACTTTCAGTGGTCGTTTCGTGTTTCAGCTCCTTGTGGTACAGCAAATGGCTGTAAGCGTGGTTCCTGGCTGTTAAGGTGGACTTTCCGCACATCTGAGGTCCCGCACTCGACTGAGGGGGGGTCAGGCTTGGTCAGTCCTGCTTCGTGGGAGTCGGAGGATCTTCCAAAAGCTTTAGGCAAGCTTACAAGCAACGCACACAATCTTGTGTCCCTCGCCCTGGCTCGACGGTTTCCTGCAGCAACTCTGAGGAAATTCAACTAGCTCCGAGATGGGTGTCCAGGTGGCTTACTTGGGAGTCGATTGGTCCTAGCAACTCAAAAAGGGAGACGTCCTTTGCAGGGCTTCTGTCGATGCGAACTTGGCGAGTCACGAAAATGCCCTCCAAAAGAAAGGGAGCGCAAACAGGAAAGAAACACCAGAGGCAACAATGGCAACAATGGAGCTACCAATTGACATTGACTTGACTGTACCTCTATGCAAGGAAAAGAGCGATACAGGGTATGAACCAACGGCAGACAACACCGGACATAACATGAGGGAGGCTAAAACATCAGCAAGCCTCAACATTAAGAGCAACGCTACATCATCCCTTGAAGAAGGAGCAACAGGAAATCAAAATGCAGGAGAGGCTGCTAAACCATGTCAAGACATCCAGGAGATCCACAGGGGAACGATATTAACCCCCTCATATACATTTGGCACAAAGGCGAAACAGCAACTACCAAACCACTTGGATCAAGATACCCTGGGAACTGCCTGGAGACCCCGGGGAATCACGCCCATCCTGCTGAAAGGGAATCAGCGCTTCCACTACTATAGGAAAGAAGATGAACAAGGATGGGACTGGGGCCACATCAAAAGCTCCTTGATTACCAAGGACAACGGCTCATTGGCCATAGAAAGAGGTGGAAAGGGCAGTGAGCCCTTGCCCTGCCTTCCCCCTGGGACTAAAAGCAGTTTGCCAGAAACACTCCTTTCGGCCGTTCTGGACAAAGAATCAGACTCAAGGGTCCAGCTTGCTACTGGACGTTCTGGTGGCCTGCTGGCTCCTGCTCTGAAGCTGAAGGAACGAGTGATCTTGGACCCTAGTGTAAAACAATGTGGCTCAGTAGGCCTTAGTAGGCAAAATACAGCGGTCAACACTTTGCTCAATACCAACAAAAACATTTCCTGCAAGTAAACAACAAAGGTTTGACTTGGACAGAGAAACACCTCATACCCTCGACGAGGACTTACTGATGGACTTAATAGCTACTCAGGTTGAGTAAAGTAAAGACGAATCGAACAGCCAAAGTGTAATTGACCCCAAATTAATAGCAGCCTTTTCTTTAACGATAGCTCCTTTTATGAAGTTGATTGAAACCCAAAACGACCAGTTAAGAGACCAAACTACACTGATTGCAATGCTGCACAGTAAAATGATATTTGTAGAAGGTTTCATTATTTCATTACGGCCATCCAAACTAAAATGGACAAAAATGAGGAACAAACTACTAACATCTTGAAGAGTATCCTGGAGCCCGTAATCCAAGACAGAGAGAGAAGAAGATCAGAAAGATTCTTCTCACTTAAACATCCACAAGATCAGTCAGGAGGAGAATCCTTGATCACGGACGGCCTCAAGAAGAATTGACCTTGGGGAGCAGAAACTGAGACCTTTAACAAACTAGTTAAAACTTATGCAACTGTATCGACATCTACAGACTTTACGTCCCCTGTAACTATAGCTACTGCAGATACTGAGGCTCAAGGAATAAGTCAAACCTTAGCTCAATCTAGTCAACCTATGCCTGAAGAGATTCAAAACACTGTGTTGGTATCCCCAATGGGAAAAAACAAAAAATCAATAAATTAACCCCACCAGCCCTCGAAGAGCTTCAACATCTTTGATAAATTGGGTGAGGGTGATAAAGGGTCAGGCAAAAAGGTGGAATCCCCACAGTCGAAGAGACTAGCTTTCCGGAAAAAATTTGAGCAAGCAAAAAAAGCCTTGACTAAAAAGACACTGGCTAAGACGCAGCCAGCTACATCACAAAGTGATGTGAAGAAAACGGGGGGAACGGCAGTGCCCATTAAGAAGGGGGCAAAACTAAACGCAGGTACTGTTATCCGAAACATTCAGAGTCCCGAAACTCCAGAGATGTTTGTTAGATGGTCAAAGAAGCACACTACAAATGAAAGTGTAATAGAGATCTCAGACATGGACAGCCAAAAAACTCAAACACACTTATCTGATGTTCAGGGGCAGCAAGTGGACAGCAATGTAGACTTATTAAATTTGTCTACTTACTCTGACGACTTAGAGTCAATATGCTCAAATGAGGCGGTCACTCAGCCAGACTATGGAGAATATGACTCTAAATTCTCTGCGAAGAGGGTGGAGAACAGGTTGAGGAACTGGAACAGGAATTGAACCAAAGCAATAAACAAGGGTCCATCATGAAGAAGACTCTAAAGGTCAGATTCTCAAAAGACTGTAGAATCATTGAAACAGCAAATTTACCAGCTCAAAAATTGTCAAGTACCAGTGGTCAGTCAAACGAGAATCAAGACAAAACGACAACAGATGACCCCAACCCAGAGCTATTGGCAATAGAAGAGTATAAAATCTGGAACCAGAACAGATACGGAACCCGGGTAAGGAAGGAGGTGCTTCAAAGACCGACTGAAAGATCTGTCAGACAAGAAAAAGACAGTATCAGAATAACTATGGTGGTCGATACTCGCGATAACAGGTCTCCTCCGTTGCCCAGGTTGGTCGAGAACTGTGACAATAGGTCTCCCTCTTGTTTTTTGATAGAAAGGGTCTTAAACATGAAAGACAACTTGACCCTTAATAGAACCAACATTATGAGACTCATTGGGTCAATTGAGGAATTCAAGAAAATACAATCGAGGGACATCCTGTTAATCGAATTCCCAGAAGAAAAGTGCCTAGACAGAGCTCTGATCTAGACATCGGATCGTATAGCTAAAGACATCTTTATCAAAGAAGGCCATAGACTTCTCACTATGGATTTTTGGTTAAAAGAAAGAGAAACATTGTTTCCGACATCAACCTCTAATCTTGAAGAGGATCGATAACAACCTACTAAATTGGCCTACCTGGAGCCGACAAGCATGAGAGGCAGGAAGGCTCGTCCAGAAGAACTAATAAGTAAAAAGCAAGCAACAGGAGACAAACAAGCTCCACTTTGGGCTGGACTAGAAAATTTGGGAAGCGAATTGCCATCGCCTAAACAACCCAGAGCGATATGCCTGGGTAGCCCAAGAGAAGATTGGAGCTGGCTAGCGGGCACTCTAGCTAGGAAGTCATAATGCCAAAAGCTGTCAGAGACCGCCCTCTTCCAGAATCTGACCATCTGCTCCTGGAATACCAGGGGATTCATGCATTTATTTGGGGAAGGGGATCTCGCAATCGAGAAATATGACATACTGTGCCTCCAGGAGACTTGGCTGAAAGAGGAGCCGTCTCTGGAAGGATTTGAAGTTTTCCTGAACCCCGCTGTCAAAGGGAAACTTGGGCGACCCATGGCAGGACTGATTACAGCATGTAAAAGAACAAATGGTTGGTCCAAGCTTTGCGCACAGAACCCTACACCACTTATTCAGTTTGTGTTGCTGTCAAAATGTTATAGTCAACACACTCGCCACCTACTGATATGTAATATCTAATGGAACCCCGTATCACCACTTGCAGTCAATCTCCAAGAAACAGTTATGAACTACATCGATGAAGCTAGATCCACATAACAACATTGATGTCTTGGTATGTGGAGACTTGAACATGGAATGTTTTGACTCTAGAAATGAATTGATAATTAACCCACCAAGAGCTGCCACTTCGAAGATACTAAGGATTATAAGTTGGAGAGAAGATCTACAAAAAAGAAACATAAACCTGATGAATGGTAACATAAGAGGTGATATTCCACCAAAAGCGACCTGGAAAAGAGGTGCTCATACTAAGATACTAGACTACATTTTCGCGTCAGAGACTCTATCTGGCCAGATGAGTCATTTAGACGTGATATCAAGTAACAACAGTGATCGCAATCTATTGGAGATGATGGGAAGTCATGTCGAAGATACCGCTGGGCAGCCTTCACACTCCTTTAACGTTACCAACATTGAGGTTACACCGGGCCTAAACAGGCTAAGAATATCCTCTATGGACCTCAGTAAATTAACTACATCCTTGTTTAATGGAAAAAGCAGGGATGTTTCTGGCAATATTATACACCCAATCCATTATCCACTAGCCCTGAAAATCTTCCAAGCCAAAGTCGGAAAAGGCTTAAAAAGTGTGTTCACAAGGAAACCCGTCTTTAACAAGGACATTCATGAAAAGAAAAAGTCCATTAAAAAACTAACTATGCAACTCAAAAAGGGTGTGTTCCCTGACGTAAGAGAAAAGCTGAGAAAAGAGAAACAATCACTCACAAACTGGCTGAAAATACACCAATATCGACTATTGCAGACAGATGGGGAGAGAATGTTGGGCCTAATGGCCAATAAGAACACAGTCGAGATCTGGAAGCTGTTAAACTCCACAACGGCTCCACAAGACGCAATCCTTGAAAACTCAATACCATCATCAACTTGGGAAAAACATTTTGCAGGATTGTTTTCTAACAAGTTGGGGGTAGTATACGAAAGGGTTACCCTCTCTAACCTACCCTGGACTTTCAAATTCGACAGGGAGGAGATACTCACCCTAATAAAAAATGCAAGTGCTTCAAGGGCAGCGGGCCCTGAAGGCCTAACAAATGTTATCCTGAAGCAACACCCAGAGCACTTGCCGACTTCATGCTGTTCCTGTTCGAGGAAATTAAACTAACAAAGAAAATACCCACTTCTTGGACCAAGTCAATCGTGGTCCCAATCTACAAAAAGGGTGACAGGTCTGACCCTGCCAACTACAGACCAATCGCCCTTTTAGACGTGGTAGGAAAGCTGTTCTCAGCATGAAACACTTGAACATGTGGTCCAAACAATCAAACCACCAGGACCGATGACAATCTGGCTTTAAAAAAGGGACGGGAACTTCCCTAAATCTGTTCCTGATGAATTTGTTGAAATGCAGGGCAAAAGTAACTAAGCAAAATAAAATCTACATTGCTTCTATAGATTTGGCCCATGCTTTCGACTCAATAAACAGGAATACTTTATGGGGTAAACTGTTAAAATGGGGCTGTCCGATCGACCTGAGGGAAGCTCTGGAACTCCTGCACTCTGGAACAACACTAAGAATACGCTTGGACAGAGCAGGAACTCTGTCGAGCGAAATTGGAACATCAGCAGGGATAAAACAGGGCTGTAGATTGGTGCCGGCTATATTTAACCTCTACATATCTGACATCGAGGAGGCTTTTGAAGATGTGAGGTGCTTCTGCCCAAGGATTGCAGGCATCCCAGTAGGAAGATTACTCTATGCTGACGACCTCCTAATTATGGACCAAACTGAAGTGGGCCTACAGGGACAGCTGAATGCTTTGTCTAAATATGTGTGTGACAACTCACTAACCATCAATCCTAAGAAATTCAAAATTATGGTTATAGGAGAAACAAACGGAAACCACAGAATGAAAAGAAGTTGGAGTCTCTAAGGGGTTAAAATACCCGCGGTTACATCGATGCAGTACCTGGGGCTAACAGTGAACACTAGTATGGTAGACTCACACGGGGCAATGGCCGTGAAGTCCAAAGCTAGGAATCTAGCACCCAGGCTAGAATAATCAACGCAAGTATGGCAAATTTTCCCTATTACCCATCATTAACTTCTACAAACTGAAGGTGACTCCCATCCTGACGAATGGTTCTGAAACGCAGTTACAACTTGCAGGCTCCGTTTGGAAGCAGGTTGAGGGAGAATTTTGGCGATGAGTACTGAATATGCCAAGCTCCCTACCGGTAGAAGTGATCAGGAGAGAAATGGGAATGGTGTCACTGTACACCACTATGGTGTGGAGATCACTGTCAATGTTGAGGAAATGCTTACAACCACCAGGTGAAGGAGGGTATGAAGTCCTACAAAAAGCTATCTCCTTAAACAGTGAGAAATCTTTAACTGAATGGAGATCTACATGTGTGGAGATACTAAATAGTCTAGCACTGAGCGAAGAGTTTCTACTGCAAAACCCTGACCATGTCAAGAAGAAACTTTACGATCAGGACTGGATAGATACAGCTGAACGGATTCGGAGCATGAAAAGTGGTGGAGGGATAGCGAAAGACGCTAGGAAACGAGGTCAAGTTCCAAGATACTTGATAAAGTTTCCCTCTCCCACTCTCAAACAAGACTTCATGAGGTTCCGCTTCAACCTGTTCCCTACAAAAGAAGTTCTTGAGAGACGCAAATTAGCCTTAATGCGAAATTACACGTGCTGGCTTTGCAAGGGTACGCTTGAATCCCTAGAGCATTTAACAACTGAATGTGAGTCACTGAAGGATTTAAGAACAACACACTTGGGACACTTGTTTCAGAATTCAATAACATCATCTCCCAACACACATTGGGTGAGCCTGTGTCAAGGGAGGATAAATACAGAGATTCTAGCCCTGATGGCCTTCGTCAAAAAAATCTTTGAGAGATTAACGGTGGAAGAAGATGAAAAGAAGAGCTGTACTGAGTTAAGAGGAAAAAATTCATGAAGAATGGAGCACAACCAGACTTTGGGGAAAGGATCTGGGGGCCCTACTGATTTAGAACTTTTCTTGTTTTGTTTATTTTTTTTTATTTTTGCTTCTTTTTTTTCTTCTTTTTCTTTATTATTTTAATGAGATTTTATACATTTCATCTTGTAAGTAATTTTATGAAAGTTTGATTAATTATTATTATTATTTGTTTTTTTTTGTTTGTTTTTTTTGTAAATAGCATAAAAAGGTTTAAATGTAAACTAAAAACATGCTAATAAAAAAAAAAAGGAGTTTGATGATGCCCTGGGCCGGAACATCGAACAGTGAGCCGTGGGACTAGCCCACCGCCTTTGTAAATAGTTATCTAGTTGTAGGTTTCCTTTATTATATTTTTCCTTTGGGGCACATGGACTATGCCCCACCTTTTTGTTAATAGTTATTCATTAGGTAGGTTTTTTCTTAGGTTTCCTTTGAATTGTTGGGCACATGGACCCTTGATTATTGGGCCTCATTACGACCCAGGCGGTAAGTTACCGCCTGGGTCGTACCTTTACCACCATGGCGTAAACTACGTTTACTCCATGGTGGTTGGCGGACTTACCGCCCCATTCCGAGGTCGGCGGGGCGGTAAGTCCCCAATCCCCATTTACCCTTCCCCATTCCCATTTTTGCCCCATAGGGCATAATGGGAGTGGGGAAGGCGTTAATTACGCCACCGTAAATTACGGTGGCGTAATTAACAACATTGTCCCTTAGCGCCATGGATTTTAACACCTGCTAAAAACAGGTGTTAAATCCGCCATGGCGCTAAGGGACCTCGGAATCAGGCGGTAAGGGTCGGCGCTGTTTACGCCGCCGTAAACCCCTTACCGCCTGGGTCCTAATGAGGCCCATTGTATGTAGTTATGGACCTGATTTGACATATTTTTTTTACCATGGAGGAATGGTTTTGTATTATTTTTACTTTGGATTTGGTGCTATCAACGGACACTTTGGAGGCATTTTTCTTTGCATGTTATTCTATTCAGCATTAATAATTTTTCCTTGATTTCGGACATCCTTTTATTTATCATTTTATTCTTGTGTAAATTCGTTTCATTCATTCTTTTTTATATATAATACATTTTTTTAAAATTCATTTGTGTGGTCTTCTCTCATTGGTTGCGTACATGTCACAATGTGGGTTTTCTCAATCATGTGTCGCCATTGTGTGGGTCTGACAGACTTGTACTTGTGCGCATACTGGTTATTTGGCATCTATCATGACATGGGGATTTCAATTTGGAGTGGATGTAATGCTTGGTTGGGTGATTGCACTGGGGTGTCGTGGGGTGGGATTTTGGTGGCCATAAGGGCCATGGATCTGGATTGTGATGACATGTTCGGTGGAGTACATAGGTCGGGGCCTGCTGGCAGGTGCCCGTCACTGGGGGTGGGTGGGGGACATAAGTCGGGGCTCCCAAGTGCATGGCGCCATGTGGCCTGCCTGTTGGGCATGCCCAGGAGTGAAGGGCTGCCTGCGGGGCATGCCCAGGAGTGAAGGGCTGCCTGCAGGGCATGCCCAGGGGTGAAGGGCTGCCTGCGGTGCATGCCCAGGGTGGATGGGCTGCCTGTGGGGCATGCCCAGGGGTGAAGGGCTGCCTGCGGGGCATGCCCAGGGGTGAAGGGCTGCCTGCGGAGCATGCCCAGGGGTGTGGGGTGGTCCCCTGTGGTGTTGGCTGCCTGAGGGGCATTGGGGGTGGGGGGTGGGCACACTGGGAGGGAACACACTGCCAAATCACATGTGATACTTCACAGGCACCCCCGGAATACACGTACCCCGCTCGCGCTAGGCCAATAGCGTGTAGAACTTCACACGCACCCCTCAGAATACACGTACCACGCTCGCGCTAAGCCAATAGCGTGTAGAACTTCACACGCAACCCTCAGAATACAAATACGCCGCTCGCGCTAGGCCAATAGCGTGTAGAACTTCACACGTACCCCTCAGAATACACGTACCCCACTCGAGCTAGGCCAATAGCGTGTAGAACTTCACACGCACCCCTCAGAATACACGTAACCTGCTCGCGCTAGGCCAATAGCGTGCAGAACTTCACACGCACCCATCAGAATACACATACCCTGCTCATGCTAGGATGCTAGGCCGATAGCATGTGTAACTTCGAACGCACTGCCGGAATACATGCAGGCAGCCCATCCACCCTGGGCATGCCCCGCAGGCAGCCCTTCAGCCCAGTCAATAGCCTGCAGTCAGCCCGTACACCCTGGCCATGCCCCGCAGGCAGCCCTTCACCCCTGGGAATGCCCCGCAGGCAGCCCATCCACCCTGGGCATGCCCTGAAGGCAGCCCTTCCGCCCAGTCCATGGCCCGCAAGCAGCCCATCCACCCTGGCCATGCCCCGCAGGCAGCCCTTCATCCCTGGGCATGCCCGCAGGCAGCCCATCCACCCTGGGCATGCCCCACAGGCAGCCCTTCAGCCCTGGCCATGCCCCGCAGACAGCCACTCCACAGGGGGGACTTTTTCCATGTTTTACACACTATTGGCCTGGCGCGAGCGGGGTACATGTATTCCGAGGGGTGCGTGGGAAGTTTTACACGCGATAGGCCTGGCACAAGTGGGGTACGTGTATTCTGAGGGGTGCGTGTGAAGTTTTACACACAATAGGCCTGGTGCGAGCGGGGGACGTGTATTCCGAGGGGTGTGCGGGGAGTTTTACACGCGATGGGCCTGGCGCTAGCGGAGTACGTGTATTCTGGGGCATGCGCGGGGAGTTTTACACACGTTTTCATGGTTGGGGGGCTGTATGCTGGTTCACTGGCCTTTGTGCCTGGTACTGGATTTGTGCGATTTCTTTGGCACACGGGGCGGGATTGGGGGCGTAACTGGCGCTGCTGCAGGGTCGCTGCGCCACTCTGCACCACGGCTGGTTATGGATGTATAAATCCATGAATACGCTGTGCGCCTAAATGGGTTTTGGCGCACAGGGATGGCGCAGACTGCCGCACGTGCACTCTGTGCGCCAGCCCTGTGCGCCACTTGTGCGCCGAATTCTATGAATTACCCCCTTAATGAGGTCAGTTCACTCTCCGTACAGAGTATGTTAGGGGTTGAGAGTAAGTCTTATGAAGAGAAGACAGATTACACGTGGCCGGCCGAGTATGTCCGTTTGTCTGTTTGTTTCATGTGATTGTGTAAAGATAATGAAAAGATGAATAAAGTTGATAAACAAAAAAAGGACAACATGAGAGTTTGAGGAACTAAGCGTGTATTTTGGAAAATAAATTATATCCATGATACTTTTTAGCAGATTGAAGTAAGATAATTGTGTCAAAAAAAAGGGTTTAGAGCCTGCGACGATGGTGCATGCTCATATTGTGTTGTTTTGCATTGAATAAGTAATGTGGAATTTTGTAAAGAGTAAACGGTGAGTATAAACAGTCAAAGAGTGACATGTCAAAAATGGAGAATATTACTCTGCTTATACATTGCTGCAAGCACATACACCTAATCTTAGAAAAGATGATGAGGAATAAAGAGAAGAATCGGAAATGAACAATGCATATCACAGTGCGAAGAGTGATCGCCGTTAAAGGCAGTTCCGCAATGCGTGACAACATGCTTGCTTGATGCTGTTGCAAGAAAAAAGTTAGCCGAGCGGCTATTGAGTTGACGCTCTACTTAAATATAGATCAGGAGGAGAAGAAGGGTCATCTCTTAGCGATCATACAGTTAAAATGTATACACAAGAGGGGGGTGAGAAGCCTTTAGCTCCACCCACCGTGTCTGAAACAGATGGCAATGGTAACACAGATAAAGGGCTGTACCCATTATGGGAACCCAAGACAGTAAGAAGATATAGCACCTTGGCACACGAGTTGCCTGTGCAAGGGAACAACAAAGGGTCCCGAGGAAATATACTAAGGGAGATAAGAGCTCTAAAAAGTCCTAAGGGACAAGGAGAGATGTGATAGGAAAAGAAGCGATAACTGATGGGTTAGCACACATATAGTGCCAATGAAGGACGGTTGAAGTTGCGAAGACTCAGTGGTAAGAACATTGAGGACACAAGAGTATGCAACACTGATCGTCTGGAAAGAAGTAGTGAGAAACTTAAAAATCCAGTAGCGACAAGAAGAGAGGGTTTGAAAGAAGCTCTTGTCGACAAAAGAGTTGATAATAGATCTATTTAGAATAGATTTGGAAATAGAAGCAGACTCGAAAACCATTGTACGAGAATGATAAAAGTCTATCATGATACGAGGCAGATGGAAGCCCCACAAGAGAAGGGTAAAGAAAAATGATTGAGTCTGAATACACGTTATGCGTCATGAGGGAAGCCTTGTGCAGTGTAGGACCCAAAGAGTTGTCTTTTAATGAGACGGACTCTGAATAGAAATGATGAAACGGAAGGGTTGTACAGGATGAGAATAGAATGTGACAAAAGGGAAGAGGAAACACATTTATAAGGAGACGGGTAACATGTGTAGCCTTATAGAAAGCTTTGAAGGAATTGAGAAAAGTGAAACGGTCGGATTTAGACCTTCCTATATTCAGGCGTCAACCTTGGTGACGCAGCTAAATCGACCTTAGAATAGGCAGTCCTACGGTCAGACGGGGGGCATGACATTGTATATGAGCAGGTTAAAGCCATTGCCAGGTAAAAGGCAATGCAGGATTATTGTATCTACCATGAGCAGAAGACGGTAGGTGACAAAATATGAGCTTTGGGATTTTTTATAAATCTTTATGCAAAGGAGAAAAAGACTTTCAAAGTAGGAACTTCCAAAATGATTATGGAAAGGAGATTAGAGAAATGTGCCTGCATGTTAGCAGTAGGACAGAGATGAGTGCCCACAATCAGAAGGTGCAGCAGACAAGTGCTGAGAGTGTAGTAAAACCGTAGACGCAGTAGTCATTTATGAAAACACAAGTTTAACATGTCTATATATAAAGAACAGATATGTTTGGGTTATGCTGTTGTAATTTATATATTGAAGTAAGATTAATGGACAGAATCAAAGTTAATGAGCTTATTTTTTAATGTATGAAGATATGGAATGGGTGTATTAAGAATGTATTAGTTAAATGAGAATGAATGTATTATGGTATATGGAAAAAAGATGAGTTTATGAGGAGCATTGGTAGAATTAAAAAGGTTTTATTGTAAGGGTGCATGTTATCATTTGTATATTTTAAAGAAAAAACAAAATTATGGCACTTTTTTAAGTCATGTTTAGTATGAATAGACATTGACAACTATTGCAATTTATCATTAAGAAAAGGCTTTATGATAATAATTGAAGAAGAGGTATTACCCACCATAAGGGAAGAGCCTTAGCGAATGCCGGTAACCTGGAAAGCTTTGGCTATGGGGTAATTGCATTGACTTTAACAACTATAATGTTCGGATATAGAGTAACAAACCATGTCATGTTTGTATTGAAACCACTGGCATAGAGTGAGCACACGCATGATTGGTTGAACTATGACGAGTTCTAGGATGATCTCCCCAAGGGTAAAAGGAAATGAATTGATAATTGAGGAGCTCCTTATAGAGCGAAAAACCTTTGAGAAATTAAGTAATAAGTTAGAATAGAGGATCCGCTGGGGTATAACACGGTCAATGGAGAGTTTTTGAATAGTAACAAGTGTATGACTGCCGTCTCACTGTTCGGCACAAGCTGCAGAAGCAGGGGTGCTGATTGTCGTACTCGAGAAATGATGCAGACCAGTGTACAATGACACTTTGTGTTGTCAATGATGTACTCGAGGATAGCACTTTGAGAAGGGGAAGAGCCAATTTAAGGAGGGCGGCTCTCTAATGAGGCATGCAGTATTATTTAACAGACAGCTGAAAATACTACAACACTCAGAGATCATTGCAGTTATACAAAGTGCAGTATATATTTAACAGGTAGATTTAAATTCATGTGGAAATTAAATTAAGTAAGGGAAGAGAATAGTGGAAAGGGAAGAAGGATGCTCTAGCTTTAGAGGGGTGCGGCGCTCGCTCTACTTTGGGAGGTGCCCGTGCCAAAATCTGCCCTTTACACCACCTTGGCTAATTGACATGGCAGTGTGAGGATTAGTTAATGAGGTATTGTGGGTGTGGTTAACAGGAAGGGGAGGTGAAACGGTTGCACATTATATTCTGCGTACTGAGGGTGGCTGACATGGCGAAACTTATTGTGGTGACTGTAGGTGATCCCTTTGTAATAGATCTGCACAACTATGCCCTGGAAAGAAACTTTGACAGCAATTTTGGTTTGGAAGGAGTGGACGGATTGTGGAACGCTGTGTATGAGTGCAATTTTGCCGATATGCATGCACCTTGCAAAGACCTTGCCAATTTTGCAGTAGTAGATGTTATCGTCATCTACTACGGCGCTATGCATATGGGTTACCTGGCTTGCTTACATTTGTTCCGTAGACTGAGGAGATTGCTGGCTGTCGTGAGGATGCATTTTCCCACCGCCAAGGTGCTTTTCTCATCCATAATACGATGAAGAGTATGGGCTACTGCGCATGGATGTTGTTCCAAGCCATATGTAGGAAGCTTGTATCCTTTTTTGTGTGCTCCTGCAACGTTACTCTGCAACACAAACCTCATTAGTTGTGGAAATGCAGAGTTTCTCAAATAAAATGGCATTTTATTGACACAAATTGTGAATGCAGTTTTGTTTGCTCCTGTACAGGATGCTGTGAAGAGTTTACTGTACTAATGGTAGCACAAGACAACACAAAAGCTAATAAAAACAAAAACAAAGGTGTTTCTATAGAAGCATAACAAAAATAAATTAAAAAGTAATTTACCGCCTGGGTCGTAATGAGGCCCTATGTCCTTTGGCCAATCAGGTGGTCAGGGTGTATGTTACAGAAATGAGCACCAAAAGGGAGGAGTCCTCCTGCTTCACCGGGACGCGTCCCTCGTTTGGGGAAAGACACGTGCCACATTTTGCCCTTCTCACCATGTTGACCAATGGAAATGGGACTATGGCCTTTGGCCAATCAGGTGCTCTAGGTGTGCGTCACAGGAAAGGGAGGCATTCACTTTTCCATAACATTGTGTACTGCGGCTGGTAAACATGACAAGATGCACAGTTTTCGTCGTGGGTGATTACTTTGTGGAAGATCTGTGCATGTATGCCCTCCAAGAAGACTTGTCTAGCAATTTAGGTTTGGAGGGATGGGACGTTTTGTAGAGGGGTATGGAATCGTGCTGTTACGGCGGGCTGCTTCTAGAATGTCGACGCGTGGCCTCTTCGGCAACTGTATATGTTGTGATTGTGCACTTTGGAGGCTTCTTTTTATGTTACATGCCTTGTTCCTGTGAGTTCAGTCAACTGAAGATTTTGATGAAAGCAGTGCAGCACATTTTTCCTACTGCTAGGTGCTTAACTCATGAATACTGCAGAGAATTGCGTGGCATTATTCCAAAGCTTCATGTCGCCAGCCACAGGTTCGAAGGGGTCTCATCAACTGAAGCGTGTGTGACTTCTGGAGTGCTGCGGGGATGTTCTCCTGTGAGAATGAGAACATTGGTTCCCCATACATACACCTTTTCAAGGCAAATGGCATGTCTTTGTCGACCATTGGCAATGAAATGTTTGTTCACAATCTACAGACTGCACTGAAGACCCTACTTTAAGAATGTGCACTGAAGTTCAAAACACACATTCACATATGAAAACCCCCAAAAAAGTGTTTCTAGGGAAGCACCTTTAAAAAAAAAAACAACAACAAAAAAAACAACAACAAAAAACAAAGGTTCTTTTAAGAGCCACCAAAACCAATGATGTGCACTGTCCTTGTAGAAAGTTATTCCCCCACTCCCGTGTGCGTCCAGCACGGAAAGACACGAATATTGTGATATTTGCTGGGTGGCACGTGGTACATATGCCCCTTTTGCAGATGACGCCCATAGAAATGGGTCTGCAGAGGCTACGGGATTGGGCAATAAAGTTTGTGGGTGTTGTGTGTACGGACCGACAGTGCTACACTATTTATTTGTTCACAGAAATGCAGAGGGTGCCGTTATGACTGTGTGTTTTACGAGGCACATGGTGCAGATTTTAGGGTATGCTGACATACATTCAGTGAAAGTGAATTCAAACACTGTGCACCCGCTACTCATTTACTAATCTATAATGTGCATGTGTAGTGTTATGGAATAGGTACAATGAAGTGCCTGATTTTGGTTTATGTCTGTGCTATGCAATCATGACGATATTATTGTTGTTCATTGTGAAGGGAACATTGCACAGCATGCTACACGGGTTTCAGTGCCTTTTGCGATGAAGGAGGCACTTGCCCAGTTCATGTGTTTCTTTCCGACCTCTTGCATAACTTTCTATCACAGTATGCAGCCACCGGTGTGGCAGCATCATTTTCTATTTGGTCTGTCAATGGAGACAGTGCGGTACATTGCAAAGAAGTGTATTTGTGCATTTCTTTATCATGTGCAAATGCCATACTTCTCCCATGGCATTATGATGTTTCACAGCACAAATACCTTTCCCTAGCTATAACGTTCATCTTATTGTGCCAGCTATCTCGATTTCTGCACAACCCATCTAAATTGGCTTGGTTCCTTTCTTGCAAGTAGTGATATTTTCTTGTAGAAAATGCTGCGCTGTGACTCTCTTGAAAACGCTCTGCAACATGTAAAGAAACCTCTTTGTACAGCGCACTCCTTTCTAATTGATTGAAATACAGTGATCTCCACAATGTCAGGCCTCCCGCCCTGCATGCGTGCATTGGCAATTTCGTTGTTGATCTGTGAAAGGTGCATTCTTTTTGTTACCTTTTTTCGTTCCCCAGCACATTTTTATTTATTATCGTGTTCTCACACATGACACAGTAGGACAGCCAGGAAAGGACCAGTACATAAGGGGCTGCACCTATCTAGATACTATAGGGGACGTGCCCGCAGACAGAATTATTGGGTGGCCCTCAACTATATAGGCGGCACTCATTGTAATGCTCCTGTAATGACCGTTGCAATGCACTTCCAAGTACCTTTCCTGTCTACAGTAGCGCATTGCACTACATGTACAATACAATGCCCTTTGCCGGGTAATGGTCTGTAGCACAGCATATGCTTTGGAAAGGTTGTTTTACAGCTCTGCTGCCCTACCCGAGTGCCCCTCTTGTTGCCCGCAGCAGATGTGGCAAATGCTGTACATGAAAGTACCCAACATCATTTTTCGAAAGGCGGTAGCTGACCCACTGCTCCTTTAATTTGAGTTGTCGTCACATGCAGTACAAACACTTTATGCTTCTCCACTACTGTTAGCGGTACAATTCACGGATATACATACATTGTGGAATACAAGAATATTTACAACAATGCCAACCACAGCTTCTTTACGTATACCACAAAGCCATTTATTCTTTGCAACCCATGCACATACAGCACTTTTCTAACCACCAGTAAGATTGTTTGCGCTCTGCATATTCTGCTGTTTCATTACTTGCCTTTACATGCACTAGTAAGTGTGTGAGGAAGGTGCACCAGCTTTGCAGTTTTTCAGCCTTACTACAAACTGTCCCACTTGCAGTTACATGTTTTCTACAATTGTATAACCGGCATGCGACCTGTTCATACTTTCCGTCACACTGCTGAGTGCACTCACAATGTATTTGTTTAACAGGTCATGGAAAGGGGAGCAGCAGACAAATCAAAGTAATGCCACATTTAACACACCCATGTCACAGTGCAGGTTGCTGTTCTTTATTTACCAGTGGCCGTTATACACTCTGCTCTGGTGATCCCGAAAAGACAAAGAGACGAGACTTCAGACTGCGCATGTGTCGGAGCCAGAGCCCTCTTGCTTCCTTGTCACTGAAGTCTTGCCTCCTCGGCTGTCGACCCCGTGGCGGCCTGTGGACGGTTTTTCCTGTAACGTTGAGGACAGAACCACAAAGTGCTCACTGTTGCAGTAACACTAACAACAAGGCACACAGAATGAAAACTGGGTAGATGCCACGGATGCCAACAATTAATGGTTCACCTTTGAATTACGAAATACAAAAGACATGATCAGGAAATACAGCTCATCTTTAAACTACACCAGTAGATGACGTTTGCATCATTCCACAACAAGAAGGGGTGTTTGAAGTCGTAAAGACACAGAGAAAAAAGAAACCAAATGAATATATTGTTGCTTTAACTGTTGATTTTGAATTATGATTACGACAAAGAAGTATTGTGTTTTAAAAGGGAAAAGTTATTGCTCCTGAAGAAGAGAGGCACACTCTCGAAACGCGTAGAGCTCTGAATCAAGAATGTTTTTCTATTTTCTTGAATGTTATAGATTTCTTTGAGTGAATTGAACTCAAACATTTGTTAACACATGGTATTAAAATACTATTATTTTGGTACAAACATTTCCTTAAAATTTTTTTGTGTACATTTAAATAAGTTGGTTCACTAAATGTTTATACTTAATATTTTCACAAAGCCAGTAGACTGAGTAGTTAAATATCAGTAAAAGATTGACATAAAATTATATGTTGTTTGGATACTGCAATCCAATATTTAGAGGTGTGCAGAGGACGGGAGTTCCTATTATCAATAGGAACACCATTTTTTCCATAGTATTACTGACCTATGATACCAAGGTCGATTGTTTTCTCCCCGGCACCCCAAAAGACTATTTAACATATTGACAAGCCAGTGGAGCTTTGAATTGTTGAATCAAGATAACTTTCTCACTGAAATTCAGGGTGTGCAATTTCCCTTTTTTGTTCTTGAGGAAAGCTACTATGCCATGTACTTTGGGGTTGCAGAACTATTGGGAAGTCTAGTGTGAACAATATATGGACTGGGCTTGTATTTTTATTCTACAGGTTACCCTGGTGGGGGCGGATCTCCACACAGAGCTGTGTTTAATGGTAGTGACCAGTAGTCTGCCAATTGTTCAACCATCCTGCTTTCCTTCCTCTCTCTACTGCTGGTTTCCTCTTTATTGATCTGTGTGACATTTTGACAGTATAGTTGATGCACTTTAATGAGATCTGATGATATTTGTGGTACCACTGTAGAACTGTATATATTTACCATTGTTGATTTTCTGAGCACAAAGTGTGTTATCGTGATATTGTATATAACCTTGAATATTAATGATATAAAGACTGTGTTTTAACCGATACAGTGTGTGGACATTCCTTTGTGGGTGCTTGGGGACTACACTGTACTAAAGAATCAGCCTGTATCACCTCCTCAGAAGCTAGGCCTCGATTGCTCGTCGATTGCTACCACAATAGAGAATCTTGGCTGGGGTCCTCTATGCCTCTCCTCTACCATATAGAGAGCAGAGGTACAGACCCCCCCCCCCCCCCCGGCGTCTTTACAGGGTGACAGTGGTAATACCCATTCATGGAGTCTATTGTGAATTCAGAGCATTTACAGCAGGGTTGTGATTCCACCTGCAGTACATCCTTCATTTTTTGGAGATAAATTGAAGGAAAACCTCCAGCCAAGAGTAGGAAGTGGAGGACGAAGATGAGCCGTGACCACCTGAGATGCAAGAGGGAGAAGATATGGCTTCAGCTCAGCAACAAAGAGAGCAAACCATGGGTGAGGAACAAGGAGAGAGAGTCCTGAACATTCTTACTTTCGATTTTCTTGAAAACAGATGACAATGAAGACATGACAAAGACTGTTTTAAGACCTTTAATTCAAGATAGAGATTCTACTTTGACAATTACACAGATAACGAAGGAGACTAAGAGACAGAAGGAGTGAGTGCAGGCTTTGAGGAATCCACAAAATTGTCAAGTGCAAACACTGAACACAGGAAGCAAGTGTGATGAATTTGACCATCTGCACGGCGGGTGTGCGTTCGACTGGGCTTTTTTTTAACATTTTAAATGAAATCGAACGATGGTGCATCAACCTCCGGAAAATATGTGGGACTAATCTGGACACATTTCCCCATGTTCATCGCACGACATATGCATAGAACCATGTTCTCTGGGTGGACACAGCCTACAGACACAGTCCCCCTGTCATATTTTGTTGGCATATGACAGCCAGGAGTACACCATATCATCTCAGAAAGGAGAGGGCCAAACCTCCCCCTGCCATGGTCAGCCTAATTAACTAACAAAGGATCCATGTGCATGCCCTGTACTTTTGTTGAGCCCTGTAGCTGGTGGCAGAATTTGCATACTCATCAGAGTATACTTCGAACAGGTCCACATGGGGCCTGGCTGCAGAGGCTAACAAAGGAGACAGGAAAACCCAACACCCTTTCATATGCACTGTGTCAACCTGGTGCCAGCTCTCCCGCACAGCATCAATTGACAGTAAAATGTAATGTCTGGGACAGCGTGTTTACAGTAGTCATCCCCACAGGGAGACCCCATTCAGAAGGTATGAGTATGTGGATTGATGGAGCCAGAAAGTCTGGTTTCGAAGCAGCTTCAAGGGCAACCTGACGCTTTAATCAGGAACCACATAAGGAAGAACTCATCATTGGACCCTGGCCTTACATTTCCACCAGTCAAGGATGGACATGACCTCCAAGAGTGAAGCAAGATCCCTCCCCTAAACATTGCCTGGGAACATAGGGAGATACGGAATACAGAGAACCCTCCAGCAGCTCCACAACGGGTACCCATCCAGCACACAGCATGCCCTGCTAGGCTCTGCAACAAGCTTCGTAGGTGCGAAGTGCCAGAGAGTCTGTGAACCAAACCAAGGACAAGGCAGCTGCCTGCAACAGTCTCCTCAGCTTTGAGCCATCTTCCTTAAAGGACGACACAAGCCCAGTGAAGAAGCTAGGAAGAATGCATCAACAAGCATCTACCAACATCCACCTTAAAGGACATTTTCTAGCCAGTGGATCCCCTCGAGCTGCATTGCTGAAGACTGAAGTTTGCTTTTGTGTCGACCAGTGCTTCAAAACCGCCGACCACCACTGATACAACGATTTCTGAACCTGAGATGCTGTGTAGGCCAGTCTGCATCCATCCATCCAGCTTGGCTCACCCAACTGCATGCCGCCTGATACGCGTAGCTGTCTCCCATCTTGAACTCTGTCAAAAAAAGCTACAAAGCGTCCTGAAACCGATTCCACTCTGTTGAGCACCAAGAACACCTATAGCACAAGGTACATTGTGATTCTGTCCCCCTGGTCCTTCTCCGAAGACCCTATTGACATTTTACGACCCATTGCTCCCTCTGTGTTGAAACCAAGTATCCTTGAACTATTGCAATTATTTACAATACCGACTACCCTCCTGCCAGTATACAGAGTGCATCCCTTTTCCTTCTTTGAAACTGTCTGTTCTCTGTATTCCTTAATAGGGTGGGTTGTATTTGGTAGTGTGCTAGAACTGTCTGTTGTGAAAATAATAAAGTAGATATTTTTTATGCAACCTTGACTAGACAGTCCCTTTAATCATTGGGTAATAGTTGTATTTTTTGCTGTGTTGCAACAAACCAACGATCCACACCCTTTCACAAATAAGCCTGCCGTTCCGCCCACGTTACCAAAATTGGACAAAGAGGTTTGTAATTTGCTTGTGTTTCCAATCCGTTTGGATCCCTTCTGGTGTACTAGAGGTGTGGAGATGATTGTTGGCTTAGAAACCGATATTCATCCCTGGACCACTGGTGCCCCCGAAGGTGATTCGTCACATTGGTGGCAGGCTGTCAGATCGAATTGGAGCCCTGCACAAACTTTACTCACCCAATGATAAAAGTACTGTTGCAGGCAATGTTTAGACAATGAAAGGTATTGATAAATGATCATGGATCTTGACATAGAGACTGTGAAAGGCATGAGCGAGGATGTCATGCACATCCTATTTCACGATAAATGACTTCCCCCAAAGCATGTTGGTTAATAAACCTAAGTTGCTGACCATGTTCCAAGCTTGGGTCGAAGTGAGGGCAGTTGGGGAGAAGACCCCAGAGGATGGGTTAGACCCTATGTACCTGAATGAAGAAGACCTTCCAGGAGGGGTAGTGGAAGATGATGAGGAAGACAGCATGAGCAGTGTTTTTCGCCAACCATCCCGCTGGGGGGCAAGCAGGGTTTCTCAAGACTTTAGAGTGTCATGGAGGTCAGGGGCTAGTGCCTCATCCTTCAGGTCCCAGGCCTCAGCACAGTCTCTAAGTGGCCCAGTAATCGTCCCGGCTGTGAACGATATAGCAGCTAGAAAGCTCCTGTTGGAGAAGAAGAGACTAGCACTAGAGGAACAAAAAGAGCAGAACAAGGTGGCAATGGAGTGGGACAAGGTCACAATGGAATGGGACAGGGCCGACATAAATCTGTGCAGACTGGCACTCGATGAGAAGAAGGAGGCCAAAAGATCCACCTCTAGCGAAAGCAGCAGCAGTGGCTCAAACCCAGTGCCACAAACCCAAAGACATAGCGCAGGTTTATAAAGTGGGTAAGGATATTCTTGACTAGTTTGAAGCACTCAAGCTTGCTTTTCAGCTACTGGAGGTGGACAGGTTTCTGTGGGGTGCAGCCCTCATGAGTTGCTTACCGACACTATGCAATTCTTCATTTAACTCCAGAGGAAACATCCTTTTATAAGAGCATAAAAGGCCCTCCTCAGGAAGTTTTGTAAAACCCCTGAACAGTATCTCAAGAGCTTCAGAGAGCTTCAGAGAGCTTGGAAAGAAAAGTGGATACACATTTAAGGAGTTCACACACTTGTCTGTGAAATATCTGAGTGGTTGGATGGCTGGTAACACAGTTGACACATTTAAAGGGATGTACAATTTGTTTGAGTGTGAGCATGTATTGAAGAATTATGAGGTTGACCTACACCAGCATCTCGTGGAGAAGACAATCACAGACCCTAGGAAGCTTGCAAAGGGTGCCGACAGGTTTTTGAGTACTCGAGTCCAGAAAAAGGCTCAGGCAAGCACACCCAAACCGGAAGAGAAATCTTCTGACAAAAAAGTTAACAAGGATGGGAAGGACACCGGTCCAACCCAATCCTCTTCAAAGTCAGATCCCCAAAAGAATTAAGGGAAATCCCCAAATTTTAGTTCAGCTGTACACCCTGAAAAGAAGATCGCAGGCACCCCTAACACTGGGACACTTCCGTTCTCACCACCCAAAGGTTGTTTCATGTGTAAGGAGCTGGACCATAGGAAAGGGGTTCCTGCTTGCAAGGGCTTACCCATGCAAGCCATAGTGAATGTTGGACTCATGGAGGAGGCCCTCATTATTGAGCCTACTAGAGGAGGACTTCCCGCTAGGCCAAGGAGTGGCTGAATGTGGATTGTTTACACTGAGTGGGAAGAGTACCGGGTCTCCAGAAGAGTTGCCAGTTCCCAATAATACACAACTCTATTTAGAAAATGTTTATATCAGTGGTCACAAAATTTAAGTCCGACACACTGCAACTAGCCTCACTGCTGTCACCCGGCAGAGGGTGGAGCCCGGCCACTATATTGATGGGCCTCCTTTTAGCATCAGCGGGTTTGAAGGAAAGAGTAAGTGCCTCTTGGCAATAGTAGAGTTCAGCTGGCAAGGTGAAATGGACCAGCGCTGTGTAGCTGAGAAAGACTCAATTCCCGTCCCATGTCTTTTGAGTAATGATCTTCCTGATCCCAAGATAGTCTCAGCGGCTACCCGATCGAGGGCCAATGAAGTCACCAGATTGACCACTCTTAGAGCCTTAGGGCCTGGAGTGCTTCCGGAGGGCTTATTGTAGAGCCCGGCATGGCCGGTAGCCCCTAGTACAGTTCCACAGTCGCCTACTCCTGCAGGAGAGGGTCCAGTAGCTACTAACGACCCTACTTTTGTAGCAGGGGACTCAGTGGCTTCAGAGTTGCCTGGCACAGCGTGGGAACCCGAGGTGGAGGGCCAGGTGAGCACAGATCTGAATGGTCTGCCCAAGCTGAATGAGTTTGCATCAGCTGAAGGCCCGGATCACACTGACTTCTCTAAATACCAGAAAGAGTGTCTCACTCTGGCGGGTCTGCAGAAGCAGGTGGAGGAGCAGGCTAATGGGGATGCCTCTGGACTGCTCAAAGTCTACTGGGAGGATGTACTCCTGTAAAGTGAGTCAAAAGACTCTGACGGTGAGGGCACAAGAAGGTTGGTGATTCCACAATGCCACATAAAGTTTCTTTTGGATTTGACTCGCCGAATTCGTTTAGCTGGTCTCTTGGGAGTGGCTAAGACATTGGGCTGGTTGTCTGTGCACTTTTACTGGCCACAGTTTGGCGTACAAGTTAAGGAATTTGTCCGGTCCTGCCCAACTTGTCAAGCTTCAGGCAAGTCAGGTGATGCCACAAAGGCCCCCTTAATTCACCTACTTGTAGTTGGGCAGGCTTTTGAGAGAATAGGCATGGACATTGTGGGTCCTTTGGATCCTCAAACCAGCTCAGGGAAACTGATGCATCTTGGTGGTGGTAGACCACATTACAATGTACCCTAAGGCTGTCCCTCTGAGGAGCATTAAAGCCCCCATGGTCGCAAAGGGTCTGATTGGTATAGTCTCCTGTGTTGCATTTCCCAAGAAAGTCATTTCTGACAGGGCATCAAACTTCATATCAGCATATATGAAGGCTATGTGGGAAGAGTGTGGAGTCACCTACCGTTTCTCTACATCCTTCCATCCACAAACAAATGGGCTTGTTTCAGCGGTTCAACAAGACGCTGAAATGCATGATAGGTGTCTTGGAAGAGCACCTGAGGAGAAAATGGGATATTCTCCTGCCATGCCTTCTGTTCACCTACAGGGAGAGGTCACAGAAGAAGTAGGGTTCAGCCCTTTGAGCTTCTGTTTGGACAACCTGTATGAGGTCTCCTCATTCTATTGAATGAGGGATAGGAGGGCAATCCCGCATCCCCTATGTGTGATGTGGTGGGCTATGTACTTGGCCTTCAGTTTAGAATGGCAAAGTACATGGAACAGTTGACCAGAAACCTAAAGACCAGTCAGGAGCTGATGAAGCACTGGTAGGACAAGAAGGCCACAGTAAGAGTCTATTCTGCAGGCCAGTGGGTGTGGATTATGGAGCCTGTCAAACCCAGTGCCCTTCAGGACAAGTGGACTAGGCCTTACTCTGTGCTGGAAAAAGTCAGTGAGGTGAATTTTCTCCTTAACGTGAAAGGACCTAAACAGATGTGCAGGGTATTTTTCATCAACTGGCTGAAACCCCATTATGGCCAGGATGACTATTGGTATTAGTGACTGACAGACCGAGGAGGAGACCGATCCTTTCCCAGACCTCCTGGACACTGAAGCCACTTATGGGTCAGTTGAAATGATCAAACTTGCAATGGACATGACAGAACAGCAACGGACTGACTGTCACCGTTTACTGGGACAGTTTACCAGTCTGTTTACGCTGACTCCATGTCATACAGATTGGTGCACCCATGATGTGGACACAGGAGACAGTAAGCCGGTGAAGAGTAGCATTCACTGGTTGTCTGATAAGGTCTGGGACACCATCAAGGAGGACGTTTCCAAGATGTTATCCCTAGGAGTGTAGGAGTGATAGAGCAATCCCACAGACCCAGGGATAGCTCAGTGGTACTGGTCCCTAAAAAGACCAGTTGTGGGAAGACTGAAGTTTGCTTTTGTGTGGACTACAGGGGCTTAATTCTGTCCCAAAGATAGATGCTCACCCCATTGCTCAGGCAGATGTGCTCATTGACAAGCTTGTTGCTGCCAAGTACAGCAATACCTTTGACCTCACAGCAGGGTGCTGGTAGGTCGACCTGACAGATGGCGCGAGAGAGAGGTCACAATTCTCAAACCTAGAAGGACATTATCAGTTCACTGTGTGCCCCTGCCACTTTTCAACGGATGGGCAACCAGGTTTTGTCTGGGCTGTAAAACCTCAGTATCGCCTATTTAGACAACATTGCTGTGTTCAGCCACACCTGTGATGATCACTTATCCAACCTGAAACAAGTGCTTCGGGTGCTGCAGAATGCAGGTCTGACTATCAAGGCTACAAAGTGTCAGCGAGCATACTGCACAGTGACTTACCTAGGCCATCTGGTCAGTGGAGGTAAGAAACAACCTCTCAATGCGAAGGTACACGCTGTGAAGGATTGGGACATCTCCACCACACAGATACAGGTGAGAGCCTGTCTAGATCTCACTGGGTACTACCGGTCATTGATCAAGGGGTATAGGACCATTGCCATGCCCCTGAATGAGGTAACTTCCAAGAAAATGCCAAAGAAGGTAACTTAGACCCCCGCCTGTCAAACCTCCATTCAGGATTTGAAGGATGGATTGTGCACAGCCCAGTTCTGAAAGTGCCAGCCTATGTTCTGGAGTTCATCATCCAGACAGACGCCTGTGATTATGGGATTGAAGCAGTGTTAACGTAGCTGAACTCTCCAGGGGTAGAGTAACCTGTCGCTTACATTTGCAGGCGATTGACCAAAAGCTGCAAAGCGCCCGGACCGACTCAACCCTATCGAGCACCAAGAACTCCTACAGTACAAGGTACATTGTGGTTCTGTCCCACTGGTCCCCAAAGGCCCCTATTGACATATTATGACCCATTGATCCCTTTATGTTGAAACCACGTATCCTTGAACTATTGTGATTATTCACTATATCGACTACCTTCCTGTCAGTATCCAGAGTGCACCCCTTTTCCTTCCTTAAAACTGTCTGTCCTCTGCATTCCTTTACCGAGTGGATTGTATTTTGTAGTGTGCTAGAAGCATTGTTGTGATAATAATAAAGTAGATATGTTGACTGGACAGTCCCTTTTATCATTGGGTGACTTATTTAATTTATTTATTGGTTATTTATAAAGCACCTATACATCAAATGGTTGTTTGAGGCACCACAAGACAAAATGTTGGGAGGGGACAGGGAAGAAAACACCAATAATGGTTCTACTAGGCCTTGTGTCAATCACATTGTGCAATTAACAAGAAGTGCAGGGGAGGGGATTGGGGGAGGAGAGAGAGTGCCGGTCGGGGCGGAGGGGATAATGCTAGTGTGGGAGGGAAAAGAGGGTAGAGTGGTGGCATACAAGTGCAGGGGGGAGGAGGAGGGAAATAAGAGGGTCCATGGACCTAGGCAAGTGCTAAAGGGAGGCCAGCTGGGCAAGTGCCAGGGGATGCAGGGAGTGAGGATCACAGAGTGAGGATCACATGCTAAATGCGAGGGCAGGGGTGGACCACACTTAGTAGGGATGCAAACCCTGCCGACCTAGTCAAGGACAGGGCATTAGCAGGGGGGAGAGGGAAGGAGAAAAAAGAAGGTCTTGAGAAGCTTCTGGAACTTAAGGAGATCAACGTCAAGCCTAAGAGGGGTATGGAGGCCATTCAAGAGTGAGGCTCCTGCCAAAGAGTGAGATCTACCCCCCACTCTCTACTTGGAAAAGCGTCTGATCTGCAGAGAGTTGGAGCTAGAAGATCAAAGGGTTCTAGCAGGGAGGTATTTAGAGAGAGAGAGATGGATGTAGCAGGGTCCCAGGCCCCAGAAGGCTTTGTGGATGATGCAGAGGGTCTTCAACTTGTTCCTTGCAGCCACCGGAACCAGTGAAGAGATTTTAGGGCTGGAGAGATGTCGTACCTGGGCTTCAGGCCAAGGATAAGTATTACAGTCCTGTTCTGGATTAGTTGAAAGGGGTGAAGGGAGGATAAAAGTAGATTGAAAAAGATGCTGTTGCAGTATTCCAGCTTAGAGAGGACCAGAGCTCTGGAGACATTGAGTTTCTGGGATAGGTTGGGGAAAGGGAGATTGCCTATGAGGAGGTGCAACTGAAAGTGGGGTTTCTTCGCAAGGTCCACGATGTGAGGGGAGAGAGGAGTCGAAGATGACCGCAAGGGTATTTGGCCTCACAAGAGGGTGAGGGGAGGGGACCCATGGAGGGCGGCCGGAGAGTAAGAGGGAGAGGGGGTCCTGTTGAGAAAAATCTCAGTCTTACTAGCAATAGGGCAGAGATTTTAGCAGTGCACCATGCCAGAACACCAGTCAGACAGTTGGGATGAGAGAGGAAGAAGAAGAGGAGAGAAGGTGGAGATCAAGTGGGCCAGAGGGGTAAGGTAGATGTTGAAGAGCCACAGTGAGAGGATAAAGCCCAGAGGGACACCACAGGTGGAGAGTGTGTTGGAGGGGAGGACAAGGCCCAGTTGGACCTGGGAAGGTAGGTCATATAGGAAGGAGATCAACCAGTCCAATATCAGGTCTGTGATGCCATGGGTATCACAGAGACGATTTATCACAGTGACATGATTGACGTATCAAAGGCAGAGAGCAAGTCTTCACAGGTGTTCAGGAGAGCAGTTTCTGTGCCTTTGGCTGCTCTGAATCCAGACTGGTGGTCGTGGAGATAACCAACAGATCCAGTATGGTGGATCAGTTGGGAGAAGACCAACTTCTCCAAGAGTTTGCCCAGGAAAAGGGTAATAGAGATAGGGTGGTAGTTAGCCAGGCAGGAAGGGCCAGCAGAAGGCTTTTTAGCAAAGGGCACACAGAGGAGTGGAAATCAGCCAAGGCTGGAGCAGGGAAGGCAATGTTTTCCTTGATAGTTCTGCAGGAGCAGGGGAGCCCCTTTTTGGAGGAGTCTTTCATAGCGAGGACCTGTTTAGAAACCTCACCCGGTGCTATGGGCGAGATAGAGGAGAGTGGGAGGGAAGGGTGGAGAGGAGCCAAGGGAGGCCTGAGAGCAGGTGAGGGAGGAGGGAGGGGAGTAGAGGAGAGTGAGGACAGAATGTCCTGAGTTTTTGTTGTGAAGTGGGAGGCCAGTGCAATGCAGAGGGTCTGGGATAGCAGAGGAGAGGTGGAGACTACAGTAGGAGTTCCTTGCAGATTTTAAACAGTTCAGCCGTGTTGTTGGTGGCACCAGAGATGTGGTCTTGGATATAGGCCCGCTTCTTCAAGTGGATGGAGAATCTGTAATGTGTTTAGAGCAGACGGCAGGCCAGTATGTAAGAGGATGTGCCTGAAGCCAGCACTTCTGTTTAGCAGCTCTGCACTTGTGTTTCAGAGAGGCTAGGACAGAATCAAACCAGGTGCTGCGCTTGGAGTCAGGCTTCATGTGGATACTCATGACAAGAGCAAGAATTTCCAGGGTGCTGGAGATGGAGAGTTGAAGGTTAGCAAGGGCTGTGTCAGTGTAAGAGTCAGTGGCTGGAGTAGGAGGGGGAATGAAAGTGACGGCAAAAGCAGCAACTGACACTCACTTCAGCAGTTGAATGGCAGAGGAGACTGGGAGTGCGGGCAGAGGCTTAGACACAGGACACAAGAGATCCAGATGAGAGGATAGGAGAGCATAGTCAGACCAGAAAAGAGGTGTAATGAGAGGGTTGGAGATGGGGATGTCTGCTGATATGAGAGCATCCGGGGTGTGTCTGCCTGAGTGGGTCGGACCAGAGGGTAGAATGATAAGGGAAAGAGAGTCACAGACGTGGTGGAAGAGAGTTCAATGACCGCATTAGGAGAGTCAAGGTGAATAGTGAAGTCTCTGAGGAGGAGAAACTTGGAGGTAGAGGTCAGGAGAGAAGAGGTGAGGTCAGACCACTCCGAAAGGAAGTGGGGAACCGTACCAGGGGTCCTGTAGATGGTGGTGAGAGTCATCGAGTGGACAGCAGAGACACCAAGCCTGCAAACGAGGCATTTGAAGGAAGAGTAGGACTGAGTGGGTATGATAGTAGCAGGGACCCATTCAGGGAAGATCAGGGCCACTCCGCCTCCAGACCGTTAGGCTTGGGCTTAGTGAGAATCTTGTAGCCCTCAGGAAGGGGTGTGTCAAAATGAGTGACAGAGCTGGCAGTGAAACTCATCTCTGTGAGTGCAAAGACGTTAAGTTCAAAGTCTTCAAGGAGGTGACAGATGTCAGAGGAGTGTTTAACAGCAGAGCGAGAGTTGAGGGTAGTTAAGTGATGCTGGTTGCCACCTTTAAAGGTCGTCCAAGGTGGGGTACAGGGATGAGGTACACCCGTTGGTGGTGGCGAAGCAGCCAGGCCAGGGGTGTGCCAGAAGGAGGAGTGGCAGGAGAAGGGGGGGAGGTTGATGAGGTTTGGAAGACACCTATCAAGGAGGAGGAGGTAGGGCTGAGAGCCCTTGTCCATGACAGTGCCATTCTGGTAGACATTAATCATGCACTTAGAGGATGGGAAGTGTGCCAAAAGTACTTCACATCTGGTTCCACCATTAATGGGCGAAGAAGAGAAAGGGGAAAGGGCCGAGACTATATGGGGTTTACATAGGTCTGGAGAGGTAGCAACAAAGAGCATGTCAGTGACATTCTGCCTGGAAGAAGCATTGACATAGGTGTCAGCGATAGGCAAGCCTGGGTTGGAGACCAGGAGATATTTCTTGAACTGTATTTTTGCTGTGTTGTGTCTAACCAACAATCAACAACCTTTCGGGGATAAGCCTGCCGTTCCATCCACGCTACCAAAATTGGACAAGGAGGTTTATAATTTGCTTGTGTTTCCAGTCTGTTCGGATCCCTTATTGTGTTCAGTAGAGGTGTGGCTCTGATTGATAGTGTAAAAACCGATATTCATCCCTGGACCACTGCTGCCCCAGAGGTTGATTTGTCACAGCAAACTTCAAACATTCACTCTGAGCCAGTCTATGGTGTTTTAAAAATTGGGCTAAAGAAACACATGACGCTGAGTACAACTTCGCAGTCAGCCACATCAAAAGCCTGGTTCCTCAGTCAAGAGCACACAAAGCATCCACTACAACAAACATATAGCAGACCCATGAAGGAGGAGTGTTGAGGGCCCTGCGAGGAGAAGCCAGATACCCAATACGACCCCTCTTCAGTTTGGCCCACATGAGATGGCATCATCTGCATGTTTTGCAAAAATAAAGGGGGGCAGTGCAGCCGCTCAGAACTCTTCCAGTTCAGGTAATTGGTACATTTGAACCCCACCACATCCCACACCACTACACTGGATAATAATGTTGATTCTCAGATTTTCACAAGCTCAATCGGAACACCATCTTTGCCTGCAGTTAACATGGCAGTCAACTTGTTATTGCTACGCATTGTGCAGGTCCACAGTTTGTGAGGCTTTTGAGCATGTTATAAAAAATCACAGAAGACACAAAAAGCTCTGCCTGTTCAATTACAAGCTTCATGTCATGTTGGCAATGGATTTACTGCTCCATTTTTTTGTAGAAAACCATGGATTCAGGTGGCTCTTTGTCCAACCACCGGAGCCGCTCTTCGAGGCCTAGTACCGCATTGACAAATTGCAGATACTTCCTCAGTTTAATCGGCGCTAGTAACCTGTGCAGCCACATAACATGTTCTATATAGTGGTACATCCTGACTTCTTCAGTCTGGTTAATACGCGCATTGGATTCAGCTGTGGTTCTGCCTCATTTTATTTGACTCTTCTAACCAGTAGTGCCCCTCTCCAATTTCTCATACAGTGCTGACAAATTGGAGGTTCTCCCTCAATTTATTTGGCTCAACCAACCAGTTGAACCTTTGTTCTGCATTTTCGTGGTGCCCTATGTTCCCCCTTTTACCACCTTCTTGTACAGTCATATAGAAGATGGGTAGGATTGGCGGGAACATGTGCTTCTCCATGGCATTCCCTGCTAGCTTGCCATTCAACTCACACTGATTGACAGCCCATACAATGCATGCAGTATGTTCCTGTCTTCCTTAATACTCTGTCTTGTCTCTATTCCCCAAAAGCTACTGCACCCCGAATACTCCCACCACTGCAACTGGTGGTAGAAATGCTCTGTTTGTGGATAGTGGCACTGGGTCATACATGGAGGATCAGGGAGAAGTTTGGGCTGGACCAACGTCATGGGGTGATGAGATAGTGTGCTAGTGCATGGCGGGAGTGTCATCCCCCCTGTGGCTACCGTCACTGCTGCAGAAGGGTGCTGCACTACCTGCATCTGTGGCATGTGATTTGCTGTTCTTGAACACTTCATTGGGATCAAGCCTAAAGTGATTGGTCATCGAGGAGGCGCCCAAAGCAATTCTACCTGTGTTACCCAGATGAAGTCCCTTCTGTGAGAGGTTGCATCAGAGGCGTAAACATGGTAGGGCCAGGCCCACCTAAAATCTCTAAATGCCCACTCTGAAGCACTGTGTGCTCATTTACAGATGTTAATGTCACACAGTGGCCATAACTACATTAGCTTCAGGCCCTACTTGTTAGACAATGCCAGCTTCACCCCTGGGTTGCATATTACACTACCTGCCTCTCTCATTTCGTCACATGCTACAGCAAGCTGTAGTAATCCCACACCCGTGACCAGATGGATGGTGATGTCATACAGTCGGGATTTCTTTCAGCCTGTCTTTACCCTCTTGAAGAAATGCCAAGCCCCTGCTGCCACCTCCACGAGGCATGCGATGCTGCAGTGGCCGCAGTCTCCTCCTCTCGAGCCCGCTGCTGCTGGGGACCATCTCTGGCTCCTCTAGCTGGTGCTCTTTGATCTCCTGCAGCACTTGCACTTAATCTCCCCCTGCTGTTCTTCCCACTGCATCTCTGTGACAACATCTTCCTGCTGCTCCTGGAGTACCCCCACCTCCCAACCAAATCCAGGGTCCAGGTACTCGCTCTCCTTATGCAGGTACTGCTCTAGTAACTGTGCCTCTATCACAATCTCCTCCAGATTGGTAGCCAGATCATCCTCCAGCTCATGCACCACCTCGCCCTCCTCAAACACCATCTACACCTTTTCAGCCATTATTTCACCTTCCTCGACCACCATTTCCCCTCCTCAACAACGATCTGCCCCACCTCACTCTTCGTCTCTACCTTTGTCTCCCCCTGCTCCTCCTCAAGCTATATTTTTCCCTCTCCTGCCTGGCTTCCTGAACTCTAGACGTGCTGGTGGAGGAATAGTGCAGCTTGTCATGTTGACCACTACACTCCCTCCAGAAAACTGTACATGATGCCTAAGGTCTCAATGTGCAAAACAAATGCGCCCAAGGTGCCTAACGTTCATAAGGTGCCCAATGTATCTAAAGTGTCTATGTGCAAAACAGAAAACAAGTGACAAATAAACAAAGGGATTCTCACAAGTCCGACTTGATAACGAAGGGTTCAAGAAACACAAACTTACTAGAAAAGGTATCCGAACAGAGCACAGGATGACTTCTTGGGCTCACACACAAAGGTTTCACAGCAAAGGACAGGTGCAAGGAATCTTTTTTTTTCTTTTCAAAGTTTTCTTTTAAAGTATGGGTAAAAAGGGAGGATTACAGAGGGAGCCTAAAGACAACTTTACAAAAGGGGATAAAGCATGCATCAAGAAACAACAAAAACACCACTAAATCTAACAAATTGCCCCAAAACACTCTAAGAAAATAACCAAAAGCATGCCAAACACGTCCAAACACCAATTTGTTACCTGTCCGAAAAGAACCCATGAATAAAGCAAGTTAATGTTAATCCTGTTGTAGGGGGCGGGGTGGGAGTCCGCGTTTAGGAAGCTCTGAGTATTAATCACATTATAAATAACTAATTATAATATAATGGCTCAGTGACTGATTGGCTAGTTAAGCATCTCTTTCAAGTATCAGGACTTTCAATTGGCCAGTGGTCCTGGTACCCCTGTGAGATGCACAACAGGGTTCAATCTTCAGGAAATACCATAGGAATAGTGCTGAGCAGGTAAACCAACCCAGCAGAGCATGACTTCTAGTAGCATGACATTTTCGAAAGTTCAGGCTCACCTATTAACAACGTCTGCTCACCATTGTTAATTCTGATTGTAGCAGCCAGCAAAGGCCCCCAACTAAACCCTGACCGGTCATGTTAGCGCAAATTTTTTAAGGTGGTCTGTGGGTGTAGTGACTGTCATTTACGCCTTACGTCCCGCAAGCGCGGACGTAAGTCGCATCTGAATAAAGGGCCCGCCCTGCCGGAAGTCAGGCAGTTCCACGGGCACGAGCTACACCAGGGGTGCACAACTGATTTTGACAGAGGGCCGAAAGTACCTTACATGAGGGCTATAGTGGGCAGAAAAGTAAATGTGGGCGGGGCGGTAGGAGGGGCGTGGAAGGAGGCTTTTTAAACCCCCAATTTGTGCTAATCACATGGGAAAATAATGTTTTTGAGGGGTAACGATTTTTATTTGCATTTCAAACTTACATTTTGTACTACACATTTTCCATTGTTATAATTTATTTCTATTTAGTTATTGTATCTCACCTGTTTAATTAACTTATATATATTTTATTGACCCTAGATTATACATGCCGTTATTTTGGACTGCTACAGTTTGCTGTTTGGGTTGCCCAAGAGGAGTATGGCCTTCGTTGAGTCAGGTTTCCTCAAAAAAGCCAAAGATGAACATCTCCTAACTGTGCCTGTTTTAGATTTCTTATTGGGTTCACTCTTGGAGTGCAACACTATGCCCCATGGCCCCCCACATCCCCAACCAAACACTATGCCCCATGGCACCCTCACCCCCCACCAAACACTATGCCCCAGGGCCCCCTTACCCCAGCCAAACACTATGCCCCATGGCCCCCTCACCCCCAACCAAACACTATGCCCCATGGCCCCCTCACACCCAACCAAACATTATGCCGCATGGCACCCTCACCCCCAACCAAACACTATGCCCCATGGCCCCCTCACCCCCAACCAAACACTATGCCCCATGGCCCCCTCACCCCCAACCAAACACTATGCCCCATGGCCCCCTCACACCCAACCAAACCTTATGCCCCATGGCCCCCTCACCCCCAACCAAACACTATACCCCATGGCCCACTCACCCCAAACCAAACACTATGCCCCATGTCCCTCATCCCCAACCAAACACTATGCCCCAGGGCCCCCTTACCCCCAACCAAACACTATGCCCCATGGCCCCCTCACAACCAGCCAAACACAATGCCCCATGGCCCTCTCACCCCCAACCAAACACTATGCCCCATGGCCCCCTCACCCCCAACCAAACACTATGCCCCATGTCCCTCACCTCCAACCAAACACTATGCCCCATGGCCCCGTCACCCCCAACCAAACACTATGCCCCATGTCCCTCACCACCAACCAAACACAATGCCCCATGGCCCCCTTACCCCCAACCAAACACTATGCCCCAGGGCCCTCTTACCCCCAACCAAACACTATCCCCCATGGCCCCCTCACACCCAACCAAACACTATGCCCCATGGGCCCCTCACCCCCAACCAAACACTATGCCCCATGTCCCTCACCCCCAACCAAACACTTTGCCCCATGGCCCCCTCACCCCCAACCAAACACTATGCCCCATGGCCCCCTCACACCCAACCAAACACTATGCCCCATGGCCCCCTCACCCCCAACCAAACACTATGCCCCATGGCCCCCTCACCCCCAACCAAACACTATGCCCCAGGGCCCCCTTACCCCAACCAAACACTATGCCCCAGGGCCCCTTACCCCGAACCAAACACTATGCCCCATGGCCCCCTCACACCCAACCAAACACTATGCCCCATGGCACCCTCACCCCCAACCAAACACTATGCCCCATGGCCCCCTCACCCCCAACCAAACACTATGACAGTTGGAAAAAACACCTTTTTGGAGGTGTACCGTTTTATTTGTATTTAAAACTTACATTTTGTACTACACATTTCCCCAAATCATACAGGATGAAACAGTGAACCAGACATAGTTGATCAGTGAGAAACATTGCAGCGTTTCTCAGCTGTCACTTTCTGGATCTCGGGCTCCAGTGAGGTTGTTCCTACTCTCAGGATAGCATGGACATGTTGGTCAGTTAGTCTTGTCCTTAGGCTGGATTTATGTAGTTTCATTTGTGAAAAAACGTGCTCACAAATGTAAGTACTGCCAAACATAGATACCATCTTTAATGCTTCTCGTGACAGATTGGGGAATTGAGCAGTGTCCAGAGACTGATAGAAGACTAATAAAGGCATCTCTCTGTGCTTATTTTTGAGGGCACTACAGCACTGAAGTTCAATCAGTTCCAGTTGCAGTTCAGGTTGCACACTGTCAACATCAGCCGAGAAAGGGTCTGCAAAAAGTTTAAAAGAGGCTCGTTGGGATTTGAATCGTGAGAAACGATTCTCAAAAACATTTTGCAGTTCCTTCAGGACCTTCACATGTCGATACCACCCTACATACTTGTCATGGGGGAAAACCTCTGCACATGCGGGGTAGTGTGCCAGCATCCCTTTCTCCAGTTGGGCTGTCAGAAGCCTTAACTTTATTTCAAAGGCACAAACTGCCTCAAACAGATCCGATGTGAGATTTTGGCTTCCTTGCAACTTTAAATTTAAATCATTGAAATGGCCTGTCAGGTCAGTCAGAAAAGCAAAGTCAGCTACCCAGTCAATATCTTGCATGACCGAAGTGTCCATTCCCTTTTCATCAAGGAATGCTTTTATTTTGTGCCGTAAAGCAAAGAATCGTTTTCGCACACGCATTACGTGGCTCGTAGGAGCGACGTGTTGGGTGTGTGTGCTGAGCCAATGAGGGCCAGTGTTTTGTCCAGCCCGGAAGACAACAAAGACTTTCCTAATGGAGGGCGGCCGCGGGAAAGTCTTTGTGCCTCGCGGGCCGGACAAAAGAGCATGGCAGGCCGCAACTGGCCCGCGGGCCGTATGTTGTGCACCCATGAGCTACACGAAGCGTGTTGTGTCTTTGTTCATCTTCCCAGCACGGCCCGTATGCAGGCCTGGACTCTCTCTCCCTCCGCTGGCTGCACTGGCAGGGAGGGACATAACAGTGACAAGTCCTGCCCTGAGTCAACTATTTAGCACAATTCAATCACACTTAAACACACAAAAGACACCCCCACTCATTTGTCAATCACCACTATCACACAATACAGGACAGTTGGTCCCCTTCAACCGAAGTTACAGGCATGAAACGAGGTGCGTGTATTGCCGATACGCACATCAAAGAATCAAGGACCCACATGTTGATTATTTTCAAAGCACAGAATATCTCAAGGGGGAGGCGTATTATGTTTTACTATGAGGGGAGGTGCACGAAAAGTGCTATCGTGAGCTGGAGGTTTGAGGCACATTCACTGATGCACACGTTTGCAACTAATAGCATAAGGCAATGATAGACGCAAAGCCATCGGGGTGCGGACCTTGCCTTACTTTGCATTCCCTAACTGGTTGCATATAAGTACGTAACAGAAAGGAGAGGTAGGCAGATGAAGCACTTATTTGGGGATCACTTAAGTAAAAAAAATTAAAAAAAAGTCAAAATTGAAAATTGTGGAAGAGGCATAAAATAGATTTTTGGTGCCACTCTTAATATTTCGGACAGTCGCACAGGAAGGCATTTCTAAATTACTTCCTTGGCCAATGTCACAGAGCAGGCACTTGGCACGGGCAGTAATGTATCCATAATGCAGCTGCCCTTATCACTATGGCAACAACGCTGCTACTGGAGTATACTAACATATACTGTGTGATTGCAGCCTAGCAATGCAAAGTACGGAACTTGCGACATTGCGACAGTTTTATTTTTATTTATAAAAAAACGTGCAAAACCCACACCATACAATTCATTGTTTTTAGGTGTTTTGAATAAGATGGCGTGATGTAAGAGTGGGTAGGGGGTAGGCTGGCACGGTCTAGGACGTGATAAATAACCAGGTCCTCAAGAGTTTCCTGAACTGTTACGGGAAGATGATTGGTATGTCTATATGGATATTGAGCATCATCACGGGTTAGGCTGTAAGTGGTAAAATTGGCGGTAACTGAGTTACAGCTGATTGTACTACTACGCCCAATTATGAGTTTGTATTTTGAGTGGAGGATTTACCTCCAGCAAAACCCTGGAGGTAAATCTTTCCACTCAATGCCAAAGAATCAGCAGAATTGGCAGAATTACTGCAGCGGTAATTCCACCATGGTAATTCCACAAAAAAGCCCCATTGGGTCCAATGGACCCAAAATAAATGGTGAATTACACAGCCACCATCACGTGCAATCAGGCGGAATTTCCACCTGACCAAGTGGCGGTAACACTAATTCCTCAGGGCAATTTTTGGGAGGATTTAGCTCTGATTTTCCACCTAACTCGTAATGAGGCCAAATTGCTCCTTATTTAGCTGTCAGAAATTCAGCTGGTTAAATGACAGGGGGCAAGGCATTCAAAAAAGTCTGTTGCACGTGTGCCCAAATGTCAGAGGCATAGCCTGCACATCACCCGAGGCCCCCCAGTGGTGGCAGCAGGCACTGCACACATCAGGAAATGAAATACCTGTCCTGAAGCCGTTGCCATGTTGCAACATTTCCGTTCACATTATTTGCTACCTATGTATCTGCCCGTCGGGCAGTTGGACATTTGTCAAAATTATGTATGGGTGTTTAATGCACTATTGATGCTATCCTCCATGTATGTACGAATGCATTTTATTTGTTTTGAAATCTTTTTATTATAGTTCAAGAACTGAACACAGGAAAACGAAAAAGAACAATTGAAACAAAAGTAAGCACACAAACGAAACCCAACAACCGGGCAGACTGCGACTGTATTTTACATTATACCATCCTTATGCACTATGCTATCGAATATAATACGATCACTTTATACTATACTATCGTTTTCTAAACCAAAAAATACTTACACAAAATATCAGTCAGGTTTCTTTTCTTTTCATAATAATTTCTGTTCGCACAATCTCATTTGCGGCACCCGATATTCACCACAGACAATACTTCCACGCACAAAAGCAATATTTCAAGAGGCGGTAGGTCAGGATTTGCATCGAAATGGATTTCCCCAGGCAGAACACAAGTGTGGTTCTCCGCATATATTAAATATTAAAGAATGCAAATCAACAAGGGCAAAACACCTCACGGACAGCTGTGGGTTATTCTCATTCTGATTGTGCAAATAATTCTTGAAAAATGGATCTCAAATATGAAAGCAAGGATTGACTACCGAGCAACAGGAACCCATGTGTGACATGTGAATCCCTAATTGCAGACAATACTGTAGCATGTGGGCCACGCCACAGTATTATGCTATACATGCTAGCTTTTGTGTTTCTCTGCTAATTTGTGGGCGCTCTAAAACTGCTACAGTGTTGATTCGGCACGGTGTGAAACATATTTACATAACACAACATTTCATCGTGTGAATTGCCTCTTAGGTGGCACCTACCTCAGATAAATGTCGCTATTTGTTGATTATGTGCCACCAACATACATTAGTGTTGGGCACGTCGGCGTGGGAGGTAGGTACATTTATGAACTGGCCTGTTATTTTTTCAAAACACCCATTCTTGCATTTTTACCTGGGCGGTTCTAGGTACCAATATTATCAACCGCCAAGGCAGCACCTCTGCACCAGTCTGGACTGGACGCCATCAGAGACAGCGGAATTGCCATGTTGGTGGTAATGCACATTTTTCCGTCAGCTGCATTGAAAGGTGGGACTACCTCCTTCAGTAGGTCTTGGTGCTGAAGGAAGCAGGAAGGCACGCAGCTTCCGTGGGGGATGGTTGGAAACACCAGTAGTAGTAATGCTCCCAGTGCGGTATTATTCTGATCAAATCAGACCCAGTGCCATTATCTAGCCAGAGTACATTTCTGCTGAGTCTTTGCATGATGTGATGAATGCCTTTTTCTCCATTATGTGAAGTAGACAAAAGTGCATGACATGATGTAGCACAGAGAATGATAAGTAGAGTGTGGCCAGAACGCTAGACAATACAAGCACCCGACTACTGCCTCGGTGACGGAAACACTGGGAAGTTCAGAACACAAGGGATGAACCCAAGTCCTAAAGAAAATAGTTGGGGGCTCATTAACATACCAATTGAATGTGGTGTCACCAGAAATTAGCATATCCAGGTGCCATCAGAAAAAAGTAGGGGGACTTCTGAAAAAAGTGGGTGACTGTCCACCTGCGTGTACTCTTGACTTGAGCCCTGGACAACCCTCACCACTATCAATAAATGCATGGCAGACGGGACAGGCCTTACAAAGGAACACTATGTCAAACTTGGCTGCACCACGGAAGCTGTGAACAGGAGCGGAAGGAACAAAAAGACTGTTGATGGGAATGAATTCTGAAGTCTCTGGATGGAATCTGGTCTGCCCCAGCCAGGCTGAGAATAATTGTCCTATGAATTAGTCTCCACAACCTGGGCATATGGGTGGCTTGATCTCCTTGAGGGCCTAACGTGTTGGCACTAGAATGTGAGAGGGATAATGTGGTCTAGCAGTGTCAGGATACAGATGGAAATAAATAAGTGTGATGGCCTAGTATACAAGGACATGTGAACCCAGTCCATGCCCACATGCCTATTCTAACAGAATCCATTTCCAGGGATGCATCCCCCCTCCTGCACTATTCACTTGACTTACAGTCACACGCTTTTTAAAGTCTTGATGGCTTCACCTCAGTTTGATTATTTGTGCAGATATTGTGACCCCCTGCCCACTTACCTTCCTTGGCTTTTGGTATGTAGATCTAGCAAACACTTACAACCAAGTACTTGTGATTCCCCCTTGCCTTAAGGGGGACCCACAGCAAGTCCAATTTGGAATATCTCTTCCCTGCCTTAGGGCTTTTCAAGCTGTTATTGTCACCCATGCGCCAAGGGTTGCTTTCTTAGGCCTGAGCCCACAACAGACATTCAATGTTCTCCTTCACTTTATAGTTCTCTGGAAACACCATGGGCGTAATTTTAGGAGGAGACGGGGTGTTTGTCCCCCCCCCAGTCCACAGCAGGGTCGAATTAAACTCTTTTCTTCTCAGGGTAATTCTCTTTATGGATCTCTGGCTCCCACCACGTGTTGGGTTTTGACCCAGGAAGGCTCTTTGGCATGTGCTTTTCTTCTGTCTTGACAGGGGCCAAGCTGAAATGCTCAGTCATTTGTGCATGTTATCTTGCTCTCTCTCTCTCTCTCCCTCCCTCTCCCTCTCTCTATTTCCCTCTCACTCTCTTTCTCTCTCTCTCTCTCTCTCTCTCTCTCTCTCTCTCTCTCTCTCTCTCTCTCTCTCTCTCTCTCTTTGTATATGTATTTGCATTTATTGAAGAACAGGGTGTCATTTCAAATCAAGAAGTAGTGTAAGCAGTAGAACACAATAGAGGCAGCCTTGGCTAAGGTGCAAATACAGCAACAATAAAAGGCTCTCCCTCTTAACCCTCACTTTGTCACCCTACTTGCTTATACATACTCATTCAGCAATCCCAATCGTTCAAATAAAGCCAAAGATTGGTTGGGTCAATTCCTTGAATGCCCCTTGGCTCAGGATTGCTTAGGGTCCCTGTGTCAATGTCCCACAGGTGTTTCTCTCTTCTCATCATTGTACTCATGTAGTATGGATCTCTGTCATTTTTGTGTTCACTAAATGCCTGATCAGAAAGGAAAGTGCTTGCTGAGTGAGTACAGATTGCTAAAGCAAACAAAACCGTATGTTGCCACATGGTAGCCCTCATATGCACTCCTAAAGGGGCAAATAGTCCCAGGTATAGTCACATAGAATATAAACCTGATGCTCGGTCTCGCAGATACAATCAGGGATATAGACTCAAGTACGCAGATATACATTAAACGGGTACATACATTTGGAAATGTAGTGTTTCAAATTACTCATAATGAGTGTTAATCCCATGTAAATCATACCAATTAGATCTGTCTTTGGACAAAACTGAAGACCCAATTTAGGTTCGTGATTGATCAATTTTGTATCTCTTAGCCGTCAACAAGATCAGGATAGGAATACCTAAAGAGTAATAAAAGTGATCATTCCTGGATGTTCAGTGTGAAGGCTCAGCCCAACATACACATAGATATGAACATTACTAACCTACCAACTCCTAAGCAGAAGAGCCTCTAAGCAGGGTGAAAATCTATTGTGCAAGAGAGGACCTTGTGAGTTTTCACAGTCCATTAAATTGAGTCACTAATTGCAACTGGCTGGGTAGTAAATATGGGTCGTGAAATTACTTTAAAGCCACACTCACTGTGCTGGAGTGCAGTAGAACCCTGTATCAGGGCACAGAATCATGGCGGGTGGTGTATCTAGGACTCAGTCTCCCTAGACATAAGAGGAAAAAATAGTGTGTTTAAATGTAACCAATACGACTATCTGCCGGTTCTGGTATCCCTCCATATGTAAATGTTAGGTATTCAAGTTCGTAAGGGCTAAGGGCAGGATGATGGCTTACAGCGCCTGCCCGGCACGAATGCGTGCTGTTTTCCCAATAGATGGCTTCTATAGCCATGGCGACACAGAGTCACTGTCTCGTGCTCATCGTCTTCAAATGCAGCCTCGTGGCAGTGCCTATCTCTTCAGCACTATTACAAGTCGAGTTAACCAAGTACAGAGTGTGTTGGCCCCCCTACTATGTTCAACGAGACATTGTAGAGAACGGGCTGACAATCATTCCAAGTTAATTACTTACCTTTATGTGTTGTGCAGAGGAGGACAACTACCCAATGCAAGCGTGCGCGGCTGCATCTCCGGTTGTTGTCCATGGTGTCCATGGTAAACCCACGCATGGGCGTAGGGGCCCAGGCCACCATCTTGGTGTGGGAAACCATCACTCCAGTTACAGGGATCGGTTCACACTCACGAAGGTCATACGAGGGTCTAGTCTACCCTAAAGTGGGAGCGGCCAAATACCAACCTATTTCTTCTGAAGTCAGGGAAAGGCTCATCAGATCTAACTAGCTCTAGTGTGGACATTTAAGCAAAGTATAGCGGTGGGCATGGGGGAAGCGCAGACAAAATTTGCTCTGGCCCCCACGTACGCCATGATATGATAACCCAGTCCAAGATGGATACTGGGTAGGTCATTTCTCCTTGTAGTGACTTTAGAGTGTAAGCCTAAATTCTCACTCTTCCCCATTGTGTGGCCCACATAGTTCATAACATTCATAGAATTGGCGAAATTCGCAAAATAGGTCAGAATCACATTATTCACATCGTTCACAGGATTGGCAAAATTCACAGAGTCCATTCCACATGAAACATTATACATGCTAGTAATGTGATGGATCAAATTAACAGATTCTATGCCATGCACACATTTCCAGGGATCAAGGGACCTATGTCAAGGTTGGTAAAATTGAGGCACACGTTGTTCATTCATAAATTATCACAAGTCAGCGCTGGCAGGATTAACCCACGTACAATCTGATTAGGTCGTGCGGAAAGTGTCTGAGGTCGCGGGTCCTAGTCCCTCTTACAACTCATTATAACTGCCTGAGATTGGCACCTGAGGTTGGCACCTGAGATTGCTTGAAGATTGCTGCCACCATTTTGGGGTCAGGGGCAGTAACATGGTAGCTACGCAGATCTGCGGTCTGGCTCCCTGCAACTCTAGGGTGGATTACCTCTCAGTATGATCACTGGAACAAGTCATCCAATCTCCTCACTGTCTCGGGCCTTAATGAGGTAGTGAATGGAGTGAAGCACTTGCTATGTTTTGTTAGTGATCTTGTATACTGCATCCATCCTCGCCATAGTGCTCTTACAGCACCAGGGTTTGTTCTGTAAGCTGCGCATTGTACCCCAGCCATTGGTGACGAGATCATAGCCTTTTGAAGAACAGGAAGAGATAAAGATGTATAGAGTAAGGAATAGGGAAGATGACACACTTACTAACAGCTGGACAAAATAGGAGAGCGTCGAGGGTCAGGTTATCTGATTGTGATAGTAGAGATAAATGGCTAATATATCTTTGTGGTTGAGATGGAATGCTATTGAGAAAGAGAGAAAATACACCTTTCTGTGATAACAAGCATTTTCCAGTAATGGCAGTTTCTATTAAATTGAATGGTGGTGCTAGAGTTAGTCAAAGTCCTGGCTGTGCACTAAGCCCCAGATGTGCTCAGGCGTGCCCCTGAAGTGTGGAGGCTAGATTGTAAGGGAACATCTTAAGGAACCCCCTATCGATAGCCAGGGCAATAGTCTATGCCTACCAAGCCAATTGTCAGAAGTGGGTTAAGCCATGAATTGGCAGTGTAAAGATGAATGGGTAAAACACAAGAAGAGTCGGAATAGTGAGTCAGTGGTGAAGCAGCCCCCCAAGAGCCATACATGCATTGACCCTGATTGAGGGGGAGATCAATAATGTGGTGTTTGAGAATTAGCTGTAAGTGCATGGGGGACAGGCTGTATCGTGATATGAAGAAGGGCCTATCCCTCTAAATGAGATGTCTGTGACATTCCTTAATATGATCTGGTTCCGTTACATGGCCTGAGATTCTTTAATCATACATTTCTTATTTTAGATGTCTTACCCCCTATTCTAGAGCAGCAGTTCAGAAAGTGTGCATTGGTATGCCATTCACTTTTCAAGTACAATACCAGACCGAGTAGCTCAGCCATCAATCACTTGTGGGGTCTCCAGTGGCTTGCAATCAGCTCCTTTCACCACGCGGTTCTGCTCTTTATGGTTCTATGGTTCCTACCAGGCTCTGGATATTGCCCCCAGCACATCATGTGCTTTCCTCTTGGCTCAGTCTTGACAGGGACTGAGCTGCAATACTCAGTAATCATCTTCTCTCACTTTCTTCTCCATTTGAATGTATTGATGAATAAAGTGTAATTCCAAACGGAGATTACTTAGAGAGTAGTCGATAAAAGAGAGAGGAGAAGAAGCAGTGCTTGGTTAAAGTGACCTTTACAACTATACCATTAAAAATCCCCCCTGCTAGTTCTCACCCTGTCAGCCTCATGCTGTATTTTTCTTATACTGTTCCAGCAATCTTAACTGCTCCACTGATGCCAGGGATTGGTTGGTTAACTTTCATTTTAGACCTGGGCCACAGGATTGGTTATGGTTCTTGGTTCCTCCACCTCCCCCGGGTGTTTTCCATTGTCCTATCATTGTATGCATATGGAATGGCTCCACTCTCACTGGCATGTTCACACATTTCTTGAGTGTAAAAGAGAATTCTGACTGAACACTTAAAGGCTGGTCTTTCTGACAGTAGCACAAGGCTGCTTCTTGTCCATCTCTGGCATAATACATATTCTGCAAACCACTGGTTGTCTCAAAGACCCTTGTATGCACAGTGAGTCTTTCACCTCCTCTGGGGTTTGTGTACACATTAAGTTGGGGAGAGTCAATAGGCTCTCAAGGATCCATCATATCCCAATACAGGGGGGGTGTCAGGTAGTAGTTGGCTTCCTATGTCTCCCCCAACCCACCCTTAAAGGTGGCTTTGTCATATACGTTTCTGTTAATAGAAATATCTACAATAATGTTTCCCACCAAAGCTTATGTAGATACGTATATCCATTCAGCACTAACACTTCATGCCTCTGCTCCCTTGCAATACGGATGTGATTACAAAACAAGACATCCTACATCCACTGCAATAATGCCCCTTTGACACATTTGAGCAAACCCATTGATAGATGCAAATTCATATATTTGAATACCGACCTACTGGCTTTGACATGTATTACCTGCAAACCCAAGTAACATACACAAAAACATTATTAAACCCTTTTCAATTGCATTTGATAGTGAATGAAGTAAACAGCATCTACTAAAAGTAACATCGAAGGCTGATAAAGCCAAAACAGCTTAAATATTTTCTTTGCAACGAGAACAAAAAATGAAGAACTATGAAAGGGTTTATTTCTGAATGTTCCTGCTTCTATATCATTCTGTCAAAATATTACTTCATGCTCTATGCTAAAATAATTATGCCCAAAATAAATGTTACCATCTATCCTCATTTTATTATGAAACAGAGAATGTGAGGATTCAAAATATAGCAAGCCTATTTGTTGAAAACAATCTGTTATTTTAAAGAATTGAATTGCAAACTCTTAAGAAAACTGTATTCACATGTTATCACTTAATGCAGCACTAAAAGGTGTAACAGCAAGTTGAATAATTCTCACTTCATGTAACCCATGTGAATGTGAATCTAAAAAATCTACCACCATCCAGAAAATGTAACAGCACGAAAAAAAAAACAGGATTAGTCATGCAATATCAGCAAGATGAGGCACATGCAAACTGGCTGTAACTATAATGGCGGTGTGGATGTACTGATTTGAATTCCTAAAAAAAAGAAATAAAAATAAATTGAAAATGTAATATTATGCCAATGGGCCATGAAGCTCATGGTCAGGTTTAGAAGTCCAAGGACAGCTGATAGCAGCCAGAAATGGGACGGCACTGCTCTTGAGATGCATTTCCATGATGGAGGGCAGTTTGAAATATAACATTTTTTTAAATCCAATGTTATTCCAATAGGACAAAGCCTCAAAATAAGGTCCATTAGATCGATACCACTGATTAAATGAATGACACACACTAGCTAGGATTGGCTAACAAGGAAACTAGAATCTTCCAAATGAGCCTTAGTGTGCATGCTTAAACATTTGTATCCAGCTGGACAAGACAGCAGGGCACACAGAGAACAGAAGCAGCAAGAGGCCAGGTTACTGTCTAATCAAGATGGGGGCAGAGTTGGAGGACTCAGTGTCTTGCAAAAGACTTGACTTGCCATGGTAAGGAAAAGCAAATAACTAATGTAATTGAAAGAGGCCCCTGGGGGTCCCTCGTGATATGGAAACAAGGCAATAACCATACACGAAAAGATGCACCAGACACAAGGTTCAAATTCCCAATGCTAGGGTTTATTGCAAGCAAAAATAGTCCCAATTGGCCAATTCTGGTCTCACGTCCCGCAACGTGAGTTTCCTAGACCTTGAGGGACGCAAGAGAGTGAATTATGTACATCAGTTACATATATACAAAATGCATATCATACAATCAGCTATGTCATGTTGAACACCCTCCTTTATTAAGTTTCTTTGAACTCGGAATGACGATGGACATTTCCAACGGGTATGACAATTATGACACTTTTGATGTCTTTTCTAGTAACAAAGTGCAATTTAGAAAGTGCGGAGGCATCTTTTAGTTGTTGAACAGAACACGGTGGTTCTGTTCTTGGAAGCAAGCTGCACACGGGGGAAGAGAGCCACATTCCATACTTTGTTATCTGTGAGGTGCTATTCGTGTCCTGGGAGCCGACATGCTCCATAGGAAGAGCATAATTCAAGCCTTTAGCTGTTTTATTCTAACATATTCTACCATCGTACGAGACGGCTGGCAGCTGTGAAGTGATTAAATGCCCTGCAGCTCTCCCTCAAGGCCACAGACAGGGAGCGTGGGCATTCCTTTCCGGGCTACTCATAAGGAGTTTTCAACGAACTCCTCAGTCCCGCGACCTTGCTCTTTCATTTTCAGGCAACAATGTTAACAGTTGAGCAGAGTAACCAGAAATCGCAAGAATTGCAAGCTGCAAAGCAGTTTTAGACAGAAAGCAATGAGCAATGGTTAACAAGCAAAATGGCGATTCTGCTACGTTTAAAATGGCCGCTTGTTGGTCAAGCATAACACTCTATATTTCTATAATTCGGTGCATAAGACGGTTGGCCTACGGCCATCAAGTTACGTCTGTCATTCAAATGAAGGGTATTCACTTTTCCAGATTGACATAATAGTTGAGTCATGGCAGTAGTTGGCTGTGAGCCTAGAACTACCACGTTGCCAATTTTTCTATATTCTGATTTGTTTATGGTTGCTTTAATAATTTGGAATCAATACTAAATTACAGAGATTAACTGCTTTGTTAAATTAAGAAGAAACCAACAGCCTTCAAATGCCATCCCTATGATATAGTACATTTACTTATGGGCGTAAAACATGGCACTTTGTCAATCTTCTAAATTCTACTTTTAATGACTGGTTCAATATTTTGGGGGCTGACGTAAGCCTTGTTTTAGAAAATATCATTTTCTTTTCCGCGGTTACACCATTGTAGTTATACTGAGTTTTCGCAAAGTGCATAACATCAGCCTGTGCTTCCCCGCATATTTCATTGGACAGTATAAGTAGATACATCAAAGGTCAGAGAATGAGTGGAATCCCTTGCCAGAATTGGACTGCTTCTATGTTACTCTTAGTTAACTCCCTTCAGAAGCCTTTGAACCCTTTCCATTTAATGGGTAAATCAGGGGTTGGTATGTGTGATTTTAAGTTGTACTGTGCCACAATGGCCAGACACACACGTTGCTGATTGGAAAGGTAGCTTTAACATTTTAGAAGTGAATAGAAGAGTAGGATGCTGGGAATCTATTCAACATTTTTTTTGCTGAAATTGGGAAATGTATATTGGTTGACAACGACTACACTAATTTTAATGATCATATACTATTTATTTATTTTATTTATTTATATTTATTTATTTGTAAAGTGCATAAGCACAGGCCCAAAGTCATACTAGCGCTGATATGACAGACAAAACACCAACACAAATTCATAAGCACCAAAATAGACCAGGTTCAAGAGGAGTCAGAAGTCAAATCATACAAATAAAAGTGTTTTCACGGTTTTTCTGAACTTTGGGAGCGAATGGCATGGCCTCTGCTCTGGTGGGAAGGCATTCCAGTTTTTCGGATCCATATAACAGTAAGACCCCTGCACCACCATTTCTAGCTTAGCTCTAGGAATTTGCAGGAGATCCACATTGTTGGATCTTAGTGACCTGCGTGCTGGTAACCAAGTCAGACAATTAATAGGTATCCTGGACTGGTGTCGTATAGGCATTTATGCGTGATACATAGCATGCAGAAGGAGATTCTGCTTGCTATTAGGTGCCATTGTAATGCGTGTCTAGCCGCTGACATATGACCTCTCTTTCACAGGCCTTCCACTACTCTAACAGCATTGTTTTGAACAATCTGCAGTCACCTTATTTCTCCTTTGTTAGCTCCCTGCAGTAAGCTAGAGCCACAATCAAATTTAGCTCCCACCACTGCCCTGGTGATCATTGTACAGTTCTCTCATGACAGGAATTGTGTCAGCTGTACCAGGAGCTTCGAATAGTAAGAAGTAGTTCTCACCAGACCACTCCCATGTGTCAAACACTACCCCAGTGTCTTAACGTTCGAAACGGGAGCAATAGTGCAACCTGCTATCTGGAATTGCTAGTCTCTACCAGACAATATATAAATGCTACAGAAGAGAGTGAAAGCATTCCTAATGTGTTCCTATTTCTGAGAATAAAATACACATTATTGCAAGTGTAAATATGTGTTGGTTTGGTGATATAACTGTGAAGGACACATATTGATAACATCTACTGTTTATCATAGAGACAAGGTTAAATAAGCAATGGCTCCTAGATACTCTAGAGGAAGACCAATATTGCTGCTCAATAGTAAGTTTGCCAGGTGCTCAGGGGTAGTGGTTTTTCTTACACTAAGAAAGAGATCCAACTCTCTCCAGAGGTTTTCTTGACGGAACGCACTATTCTCTGCCGAAAAAAACCTGCCTAGCCTGATGCTGGCCTTGAAATCATTCACCATTGGGGTTAAGGAGGGTAATATAATGTTGAGTGATGTCAAGTGGGTGAGTGGGGTGAGGTAGAGTGGGGTGTGGTAGAGTAAGTGGTGCAAGAGAGTGTGTGAGGTAAATAGTGTGAGCGTGATGCAATAGTGTATGGTAGAATGTGTGAGTGTTATGACGTATAGTAACTATACAGTAACTGACCTTGCTGTCCTCGACGTTTTGCCCAAAGGGTAACAAGCATGCTAGATTACACCTACAGTGACATTGATCCAATGACCAAACAACAGAATGTCTTTCCCCTGCCAAACAGTCCTCTTCTTGTTGAAGATGTTCATCAATGATTGTGTACAGATGTGTAGAGGAGCAGTTACATGCCTCTGCAGGATACCCTGCCCCACTACCTCCTATAGGTTGGAAAGTGGAGATCGTGCCATGTGTGACACCAGCACCAGATCGTGCCATAGTTGTGCCAATACTGCAGTGTATACTCGAAAGAAGAAACCCATTGAGACAGTCCTATCAAATGTATCCCTGAAGAGATGACAATCTGAGAGAGGAGCTCCCTGAAAGAATATGAAAAAGAGAAGAGAGCTAGTGACATCATGAGAGACATGTGCAATGTCCTCAGATGTTAGCTAAAGAGAATGTATGGATCCTATAGAAACTAATGACGGAGTTATGAATCAAGTAAACTAACATATGCGAAAACAAGATGGCATGCGCACAAAGTGTTGCAGAGAATCAACCGTTCAATAATTGTACAGATGCTGAAACGCAAGGTAGATTAAGTTTTCATAGAAGCTGTCTATACGTAGTGAATAGAATGCAGGCAAAGCCACCACTGTATAGGAGCTGGGCATCACTGCCATGAATTTTAGTAAGCCAGGACCCAAGAAGAGAAACAACGAAAATTGTGTTGCAGCAAGAATACGCTGGAAATCGTGGAGTTACATGGCAACACTGTCTGGCCTGTTATAAAAACGGAAGCAACCAAGGTCAGTTATCTTTTCATGAAAGGAGTGAACGTACAAAGGATGAATCATCTCTTGTTAGCGTGCAAAGAAAGAACACTGAGAGTGTCAAGTTTTATACATGAAGACATTTAAAAACCTGCAACATGGACCAAATCATAGTCTCCTGTCACGTGAGCCAAAGATGAAAATAGAGTTGAACATGGAGTCCTAGAACAATGATAGTGAGTGCCTTCACTCCCATATATTCCCAGAGACAAGGATACTTTGCAAGGCCAAGTTCAAAGACAATCAAAGACATCTTCATGATGGGCTAATTGGGTGGGGAGGTAGAGTCAAGTCCACCTCCTTGCACCTAGGTCTGGGCTTGCATGCTGCTAAGTGAACCGGATGTTCCAGACGTTGCACAGGCATGCCAACCAATTGTAGAGGGCCGTATAACAAAGGTCCTTATAGTTTGAAGACCAATTGAAAACCATGTACTTAATGATTTTTATGATGACATTTTTTAGAGGTACACTATTTTCAAACGACATGTACCATGCTGAGGGGATCATACACTTCTCACCACATGGATAAGATATATTTTCTACAAAAAGAAGATGTATTTATAAAGTGTCTGGACAAAAGGGTGAATGACAGATGGTATACCCACAAACCAAATTTCATACATGAAAATTACACATTTTCTTAAACATATAGAATTTTAACACTCATAAAATGATCATACGTAAAACTAGATAAAAGACATATAAAACATATAAATCACAGAACACAAGGAATACAAAAATGTGGGTTGGTTTGTCTACTATCTAAATCAAAAACTCAGTGTGATACTTGACACTGGAATTATTTCTCTTATTTCAGAACGTTGTTATTATTCTCTGAAACCCAATTTGCACAGGTTTCTGTCCCTAGAACATAGTGAAATGCAGGACATTCATCAGGTATATAGTGTTTCTTGTGTTTCTACTGGTACTAAATCTTCTCTATTATCACTTCTTGACTGCCACATATGTTTGATGATGCGTACCCTTATAAACTACGGGAAAAGTATCCAAAGTCTGAAATACACCAAAAATGGTAGTAGAAGAGATTTCCTTTTCTTAGGGAGTATCACCACAAAACTTCCTTTTATTCTGTAGCGATTTATGGTGATGCGATTCTACACTTTTACTAGGCCGTCATGTGGCTGGCAAAGATTTGGTATAGGTATAATTCTCCAATGAAGAATGTAGAAGTGTTCACTGTTCTCTCTGTGCATCTCTCTGCGCATCTATCCCAATATCAAGATGAAAGCCCAGGCAACACAGGTCTCAAATGTACTCAATTCTTTCCTTCTCAAAGCAGTAAGAAACTCCTTATATCCACATCCTAGATTTGCATTCTCCAAGTGAAAAAGTTGTCACTCGATTGCTAGTGATCACAGCCAGTGAAGGGCATGCTGCAGGGGGATTACATCTATAAATCAAAGGGGCACCCTTACCTTACTGCAATGGGAAAATAAACTATAGAACTTACTGGAGGAAATGTGGCACACATTTCAATGGCAACCGTAGTGTGGCTTTTAAAGTGCATGTTTAAATAGTGCCCCCAGCAGTGTATAGTCTTTATACCAGTTTAAAATGAAGAAGTGTAGTGCAATAATGCATTCTGGTAATCTTTATTCAGTTTTCCTGTAATAGATATTATTAGCATTTGGTAAAATATGAATGTGGCCCTAGATGTCACACCAAGTCACAATCACATTGCTCTGTAGACCATTATAATATTAAGAAGTGTACACATTTTAATATCAAAATGTTTTTTATTGTCTCTTTATTGGAATACTCTAGATTTGTAAGAAAACAAATTAAAAAATACAAAGCCAATTCCAGAAGGGCATTGGCAGAGGTGGAATTCAAACCAATCTCTCATAATGATTCCTCCTTTGGAGGGCCATGTTGTGTCCACTTACCAATCCAATGCTGTGTGAGTAAAGGCTGTTGAAGCATAGATGAGCATAAACACATAGACATGCATCAGCATTCACTTGGCTTAGGCAAAACCCTGTCCGTCGGCCATCTAGCATCAAACCATGAATTGCGTGAAAAGATGCAGTTACTTAGGGCCTCATCACAAGTTGGGCAGCAGCCCTTAAATCTGGCGGTAACAGTATTAGCTCTGCCAATACCGCACTGCCGGATCACGAGTTGGCACAATTAATGCCGGACTCAAAACACACCAGCGCTATTACAGCCGCTGCTATTACAGCCAGCGCTAATATCACCGACAACACAAAGCACAATTACAGCCGTATCACAGGTAGATGCACATCGGTATAAGTGCCAAGAACTGGCGCTAATACAGCTGCAAATTACCCCAAGCGTCCAGCTGGAGGCATATGAACCCAGGTGCTAGGACCCAAGCCATAAGGCTATATAAGAACCACCCAGGTCCCAAACACTGTTTCCAACACCATGCTGCCATTATTCGCTGCAAGCTGGGACAGGCAGCTGCTCATACTGCGCCTGGACCTTGAGATGCAGGACAACCAGCCAGGACACAGGGAGTACAGTTGGGGGATGAGGTGGAGAAGAGGAGAGCAGCTCCAGCAGGGTGAGCACCCATCCCCAGGGTCAGGCCATCAACCTGGGCCGTCAGTGACGCGCAGTTGGTGACTGAGTACCACTTGGACAGGAAGACCATCACAGAGCTGCTGACCACAATACATGAAGTCATTGGGAAAGGATCTAAATCTGTACAGCCGTGCCCCCACTGGTGAAGCTGGTGGCATTCCTACACTTCCTGGGGACGGGCACGTTCCATCACTCTGTGGCCATGATGCATGGCATGGCACAGTCAACATTCAGAGCAGTCCTGGGCAAGGTGGCGGAGGCCCTCTTACGCCATGCCAACCAACACATCGCACTGCCCACCACCAAGGCCCAGGTCAATGACATGAAGGCACACTTTCATGCACAAGATGAAAAAGGTGGGTGGATAGCCACAGGAAGCATTGCACGTCAAGAGGAGGCATTTGCAGCACCCGTACCATCGACAGGGGCATCCAAGGGTGCATTGACACATTTGACACTCCTGGACACACGCATGGTGATGGACACACACTGCTGCCATCACAATGACACATCAGACCACATGAACCACAATGCATCTTGAATATGGCACAGCACAGACTCACACAGCAGCACCCAACATCATGTCCACCCGTGCCACAGCCGTCTGCCATATGCAGTGAACTGGGACACCCAACAGAACACCCACCACAATGACACAGAGTGCATGTACAGGGCAAGGAATATATGGCATAATAAAACAAGGATGCACATCCATCACGCATACACATTGCAAGGGCTGGATGCACACAAGAATGCTCATGGCTAACAATGGCCAGATACATTGAGACTGCAGACCCATGCATGAGACAAATGACTGATGTCCGTATTTCCCCCCATGCAGGTGACTTTGGATATCCAAAAAACTGGCGTGGCTGATGACTCAGGTGCGTGACTCACGTACACCACATGACACTGCCTAGAACCATGCCCACAGCAGGACCTGCATATGGATAGAGCACACCTTTGGATTCCTGAAGGCAGGATTCTGGTCTCTACACTTAAGGGGGCCTGATGTATGCCCCTGACAAGGTAGGGAAAATAGTCTTGGTGTGTGCTATGCTCCACAACATTTGCCTGAGGAGGAATGTGTCCCTACCCCCCGAGGCTGACAGGCCACACCCAGAGGAAGATGGAGATGACAACCATGTGACAGGAGCCAGGGCAGACACCCACAGGGATGAAGTGAGGGAAGGGCGAGTGGTCTGTAGGCACTAATAGACAATTACTTTTAGTACGGTGACCTGACCCAGTACACAACCTGCACAGTGTGAATAAATGGCACAAGAACACAATCATGAATGTCCTTGCATGTTCTGAGTTAAACATATTGATATGTAACTTGTTCAAACTCCATCCCCCAATCCCCACTCACCACCAACACCCAGGCACACTGTCCACCCCACCCACCACCAACACCCCAGCACACTATCCACCTGCCCCCACACACCATCAACAGACCAGCACACTATTACCCCAAACCCCACCCACCACCAATACCCCAGCACATTATCCCCTCCCCACCTACTTTCAACACCTCAGCACACTATCCCCTCTGCCCCCACCCACCACCAACACCCCAGCACACTATCCCCCCTCCTTAGACCCCTCACCCACCACCATGTCCATGGTAGGGCTACTCAGGCCATCAGGAGTCTAGTCATTCTTGAAGACCTTGCTCTCTTCTCCTGACTCCCAGCATCTGGGAAACATGAGTGCAGCTGGTGTTGGGACCTCCACCTATGGATGCTCTGACTTCATTCTTCTGTGGGGTGGTTGACGTAGAAGGAATTGATGTAGCCACCTGCATCAACTAACGTTGGAGGGCATTGGCCTCCCAGATTTGTTCTGCTGTGGCAGAGACCTCCACGCACAAAACTCACGCACCCTTTGGCCAACACCAGTCAGGGGGCCATGCCTGCTGTGATGACAGGCCTCGTCCTCACATTGTCGCGGGCCATCCTCTTTGTGGCCCCTTGGATGTCATCATGGATAGCCTCCATATGGCCACTGTGTGCAGTGGCAATTGACTTCCTTTTCCTCTGCCTTGCTTCCTTTTAATTTAGCCCCTGCATGACCTGGCCTAAAGTGGCCGTAAGCAGGGATGGGGAGAGGGTGCCTTGCCTGGTGGGGCTACCAACACGGTACAAATAGGAGCTGGGGTCGGTGTCAGGTTGGGGGGGGGGGCGGGCCGGCATCATGCTGGACTGTGTGAACTTGGGATGCGCTCCTTGACATGAGTTGGACTCTCGGTTGTGGTGGGTGTTGGACATCGCAAATTGCCACCTGTTGTGGGGGCCACTGCTGCCTAGTGGCTGTCGCTGCGGCTGCTCTCCCCTTGTTCCTCCACTGACACGGTTTGCGGGTGTGTGTCCTCCCTGGCAGTGTGGACTGCCACAGTGGGTCCTCAGTGGCAACAGGCGGGCTCGGTTGCTGGTGTAAGTGTGACCCTGCTGTGGCGGTGTTTGGTGGGGTGCATCGTGTGCCTACGGGTAGTTGGTCATCCTCTATGTGGGTGGTGGTGCTGGTGGTGGTGGTGCGGGAGGGTGCCCATGTAGATGGCCCTACAGCATCCTCATCCTCTGAGGCATCTGGAGATGCATGTGTGCCTGTAGGGGATATAGGGGATGGCCTTAGGACACAATCTCTCACATAATATGGCACAAATTATAGTAAATACATGGTGACGGGTCAGGCCCCAGCTGCCAGACTGATGCATGGCCTGATATTATTGCATTTGATAGTAGTTTGCCAATGATGGTGACACGTGCTGGAAGAAGAGGGCACATTAGGGGATTGCATTGGGCCGTGGTGGCATAGCAGGGGTACATTGCTGGCCTAGCTGTTGCTTCACTTGCATGCATCTGATGCCATGACCAATTTCACAGTTACACTTGATGATGGGCTGGGGCGGTCAGGTACTTTTCACTGCTAGGTCCCAATGTAGCACTGCTTGCATGGCACTTGGATGTGTCTCTTGGCTGCCCTCCCCACTGCTATGGGTCACTGGGATGGCATTGGTACACTGACACATGGGTGCTGCGGTAGGTGCCATTAGTTGCTCCCATGCACTACCCCCGGTCGCAATGCCCAGCTCCTGGGTTGGTTCCATGTAATAATGTCGCCACAAAAACGGGGAAGCAACATTATTGCATGAACACTTCTGCAACCCCCAAACATTTTTTCTATTTTTTTTTTTTTTTTTGCCCTGTCCCCATTTATATGGTCACCCAAATAATATCGCCACAACATTTTCCCGGTGATATTATTTACGGCAACCATATATATGGTGATATTATTACCTGATACCCCTGGGTCGTTCCACTGGGGGATGCTGTGCTAGACTGTTGTAGTTACATGCAAATGGGGGAGGGTTTGACTCACCTCTGCCTCCTGGCTGCCAGCTCCTGCCTCAGCTCCTGCCGACACATTCGATCCCCTCTATGTCCACGACTGTACTGAATCTCTTTTCCCAGGGAGTGAGGTCGAGTACCGGGGTGAGCCTCCCCCTGGGCAAGCTGTCCAGTCTGTCCAGTCTCTGCTGGGACAGGAGTGCCCAGACCCGCACATACAGTTAATTCCACCTTTTGCAGCAGTCCTCCCCATCCCGGTGGACGCGGCCACCTGCCGACACCTTCTGCCAGATTAGGTTGCATGTTGGAATGAGATCTTCTTCTGTCTGGCATCATAGAGCTCAGCATGGAGGGCCACAACCTCATGCACCAGGACATTGAGCTCTGCCTCTGTAAATGTGGGCTTGCGCATCCGATCTTGGGCTGCCTTGCCCCTTGCCCTCTCCTGTGACATTTCAGATGCTCTGGAAGTGTGGATGGCTGCCAGGGGCTCTGATTTTTGATGGATTGTGATTTTCAAAATGGCAGCCGCAGTGCTTCCCGTTCTGGTGGTGACACATTTCCCACCGGCGGTAACAGCGTGTGTTAATACTGCCAGCAGTGGTAGTGCTATTGCCGCTAGATTTTTGGGCAGTAGCCCACTTTCTGGCAGGCGCAATTCGCGTTATCACCAGGGCCATGTGGTGCATGTGCACGCATACTTGTGATACAGTGCTATTTGCACCACGGGTCCCAGCAGTAACACTATTTCCACTCGGAGTAAATAGCACCCACTTACCGCCCAACTCGTGATGTGGCCCTTACTCTTTACGGGTATTGGTGATGGGGGAAAAAGAAACTAGCACTGCTCAATTGACAAGGTGGTGGCTCTTGGATCGGGACAAAGGGCACATTACGTGTTCCCTGATATTGCAATTTACGTAGTCTAAGCACAGTTCAGGTGAGATTAGGATTTCCATCATTTTATTGACCCACCCTAACAGCAGTGTAATGACAGAAAGTATTCTATCCTTAGCCAGGCAGAACAGAACACTACAGCAGCAAATGGTTATCTATACACTTGGATATTTTGGAACAATGCTCACATAGGAAATTAGGATTGCTACATAAGGGGGTTGCAATGCAAAATAGGATTGGTCCATGTGTGTTCTGTAACTTTAGTTAGACTATCCTTAATTTAGCACAAGTGAAAATGAATGGTATGAGCACTCATGGTGGCATATCCCTTTGCGAAATGGATGTACTAGCATTGGTGCAATCAAACCCCCACAGGAAAACTACATCTTCTGAAAATGCTCAAATTACACAAAATCATTGCATGGTACAGAGGGTTTGAGCAAGTTTGTTGTTTACAGGTTTCCATGCCAAGATAATAGCTGCTCTTGAATGAGTAGTTTGTGGATCATATGCCATGTGTGGATAACACCTACTGCTTAAATGTGGCCACAAAGTTCTGAAAAAGATCCCACATTCTCAAAAACTATTGCCTGACTGATTGAGCTCTTTGTAGTGGTGTTATGCAAATGGATGATATGAATGAAAGTTATTCACGTTGTTATGGCCACAGCTTCTCAAAGAATGTAAAATAGGAAATATATGTTAGTACATCATGCAATACAGAGGTTTCTGATGATGTCCTAGGGTCAGTCTTCGGGAGCCATGGAGGCTCTAGGCCACCACTCCCTGCATGAAACAGGACCCAGAGAGAGTAGATGGCAGATCCCACAAGATTCTTAGTCTATCCCTAGACCTGAACTCAGTATTTCTAAACCTTCACACTCCCCATTACAGGCTCAGCTCGAGATTCCTGCCTGCAGACAAGAATGAACCTCTAGTAGGCTTGGGTAAGGTTTGGACTCTGGAAATAACAGCAGAGTATTGTGCCAGTGATCCCTGTTCAGCAGTTGCCAGGATTACAAATAAATACACCTTGTGTAAAGAGAACTTTGTTTGTACAACAGAGATCACTGGATACTTCATCCCATAGGCCTGCTTTCGCAGATGCCAATAACTTTAATACTGTAAATGTCACCAACTGCTCTGAACAGGGGCACATCTCCTGATCTTTGCTCTCATGCACAGCAACCGGGAGAGCGCGGCTACACTGCTCTTTGGAGGAATTCAGGTTGTTCACTGCTTTTATGGTGGAGACCGTGCTGAGCATAGATACTCCATCTATGTGCTATAACAGAACATTTCCAAGATGTCAGTGTGCAAGTAAAAGGGGTAGAGGTGGGTGTTTAGTAGGGAATTCAGGAGGGATCCTGAAGCAAACCCACCAGCTGATAGCAACACAACAATTGACCCGGCACTGGACCATCCCCCTTAACTATAAATTGGAGCATATAGTGAGTGGTGTGGATGTATGGAGGTGGCATGCAAAAAGCAGTTGGTGGGTGATGGAGATGAGAGGATGAAGGAGATAGAAACACCATTAGAGGGGAGGAGGTGATGGAAGAGGACAGGAGGAGAGAAGGTCTAGGAGGAGGTGGGGAGAGAGAACATCGACAAGAGGGGCAGATGAGATGATGCATAGGAAGTGGGAACCTCAATAAGAGGGAGTTGAGTGAGGAGCGGAGAAGAGAGTAACAGCAAGAGGAAGAGAAAACAAGCTGAACAAAGGAACACAGAAAAGGACGAGCTGAAAAAGAAAAGCAATAGAAAGAGGGGGGAGAAAAGAATAGAGGGGAGAGAAAAGAGAGGAGCAGGAGGAACACATATAGAAAGACTAGTTTGTTGTGGAACATCAAGAAGAAATGGATAAGAGGCAACTAGAGTGAGGAGGGAAGGAACAAGTTAAGGAGGAGAGGACGAAAGACAAGAGAGAAGTAGAGGAGAGGATTGGTCAGCAAGTGGAATTCTGAAAAGAGTCCTGACTTGGTGAAGGAGACCAAGAAAAAACAGTCCCCAGTGATCCAAGATGGGATTGAACATAACCATCCCCTTTGCCAAAGATGACCCTAGACAGGATCACAAAGGAGACTAGCCCATCCTGGTGATGAAAGGTCCAGCCGTGGTGGCGAAAATGTTTTCTAGAAAAAGAAGCAGATGAACTACACCCTGACAAGAAAGAAATCCAAGCCAAAAAAGAAGTTCAGGAACTTAAAATAGCACAGACTGCAAGTGGCACTTTGATCCCTGCAATTAATATGGACCCGAAGGCAGAAAGGGACAGACTGAGGACTATAGACCTAGTTTTCTATTTCAGATATGAATTAATAAATGAGGTTTTTACACATCCATGAGGAGCTCCCAGGTCTCGGGAGGACAGCTCAGCGGCCACATGCTCGCCTTGAAAGCAAGACGACACGGAGCAACACAGGTTCAATCCCCGGGTACACGCTTAGAAACCTCTGGGTATTAAGTGCGTTACAAATAACCTAACCTATTCATATCAAATTGCTGGAAGTCTTTCTTCAATAGTTGCTCTCTCTATGTAAGCTTTAAAATATTCTTTTGTGGATATCAGTATCATTTTCTTTTCTCCATAAATGTACAATTTGTGAAGATGTAATTACAGTTTGAAAGCTTCACTATGCACAAATTGTCCAGGATAATTGTGCACATAGGTGCTGGTTATCAACAAGATTTCTAATGAAGGAAGTGGAATCTTAGGACATTGCCACACTGCTAGAGAAGTACTTGCACACACTTTGTCTTAAGAAACTATAACTGTTCAGTTGCAGGAAAAGTTTTAATGAACCGCTGTAAAAGATCACAACAGTGCAGTGGGTGTTCCTTACTCCACAAAGAGTTCACAAATGACAGGATGAGAAGGGTGATCGTGAACAAGCCCTTCCTAGGAGCTCATTAATATATCAACAGTTTGTTTAATGTCTTGAAAGAAAGAACTTTTATTCCCCACAAAAGAGACGATATTCCTGCAGTTTTCTCCAATGATGCTCAAAACGTTTCTGCTCGTGTTTAGCTTGCATCAACCTTAAGCTCAGCTGGATTTGTTCTATTTTTAAAACCACTACCTTTTATTATGACATTCATTAAGTTCCATTAATCACTGCACCATTGTTCACAAATTCCGTATAATTCATTTAAATATGGATATCAATAAACAATAGAACATCTTAACTTTTTTCATACCTGAACACTTGGGCATTATAATTAGTTGTCTGCCTTATCTATCTTTCCCTCAGATCTGTAAATGTTTGTTTTACTTTGCAGTTTACCCACACAAAATAATGCGGCTATAGTTGTGTGCCCACTATTAACTCCCAAATAACAGCCCTTTATTGCTTCTGATTGGTCCAGTCTTCAAGTCCACATCCCTTCTCACCAATTTCTTTGTAAGTGTCTCTTGTCTGCAACCTAAAACGTGTCTTCCCTTATCACTAACTCAGATCACTCACTGGGTCCAGAAATGTGCATTTCCATACATGGCCTGGCAGGGAGCACTCTCTATCCCTTTCCATTCCACTCTAAAATAAAGTTAAGACCCTAACTGGACCACTGTGGATATTTCTAGAGAGGGCTGTGCACAATACAATGGAGCTTTAACAGACATTTTTAAAGAACTTTGCTGCACCCAATAGAAACTGATGTTATAGTAGGGTCAAGAGGGGGCGGGTGCAGTTAGGGGATCCCACAACATTATTTATGATCCTACAGGAGAGAGAAACCAGTGATTTGCAATATGGTCATTTCTTATTTCTAAGGCAGTTTGTCCATTTTGGTCTCCATCTCACCATTGAAACTCGCTGATCTGCCAATCATGGTATCCGGTCATTGCATCTAAAGCAAAGCATCGACAAACCAAACCACTGAAAAAAGCATCGAGAAAAAAGCCATCAAATGCATTTTTTTCAATGGTAAAGGGTTTAGTTTAGTAAAAATGTGTTTTAAACCATTAAAAAGGGTGGTTGGGGGTAACTCCCCATTAAAAAGAAAAAACTATTTAGGCAGGCAGGTACGCACGGGCGTGCGCGCACACACACACACACACACACACACACACACACACACACACACACACACACACACACACACACACACACTACGCTCACCTGGTATCCAAGGGGGTGCCACACAATACTGGATGGAGGTCTAAGCGCTATCCCGGACCCCTCCCTGCTTGGTTATGTGCCAGATATTGGGTAGCGGCTATGATAGGAGAATGGAGGGTTAAGATACTGGTTCTGTGATGGGTGGACTCCCACCTCCCTCTGGTCCAAATCCCTTCCCTTGGGGTTATTGCTCACATTAGGTTTTTGTGCGTTGAACTCTCCGTCCTGCGTCTCTGTGCAGGGGCGTGTGGTTGGTGAGGGCGTTCTGTGGACCCAGTTGCTTCACTGGTCAGTGTGCCCTTATGTCGGGTCCAGACCAGCTGTGACTCCGACTCTGCTTGCTGTCTTCCAGATGACTTATAATGTCTTTTCCGTCTTTATTCTGTCTCTTTCTTTCCCTCCGTTTTCTCTGTCTTCTCTGCGTCTTGGTCCACTACGCTGTTCCCTAACAATGTCTATTTTGTTTTCACAGGGATGGTTGCGATCTCAGAGTTGCCGCGCTGATGGCGAAGACCACAGTGAGTTATTGATGCGCAGAGTGCTGTGCTGTTTATTGGTGTTAATTGCTAACCTGTGTTCTCTTCTCTTCTTTGTACAGGTTGCATTGATGTTCCAGAGTGATGAGCGATCAAAGCGCTGCTTGCCCAAGTAAGTGCTTTGTTAATGCTGACCTTTTTATGCAAAAAATTTCAAAAAAATACATAGTCCATCTCACTTTGTTTCAGAGAAAACTTATATCACCCTATCACAACAAATGTGGTTAAGAAATCCAATGACAGGACATTACAAGTGTGGATCCTGCAACTAATGCCAATTTTCAGACAACAAGAAAACAGAAATCTCATTGCCCAATGGACAAACTAAGAAAATAAAACAGTTCATCAACTGTAACAGTAAATTGGTAGTATATGCAATACAATGCACCTGCACGAAATTGTATATTGGAAGCAGTAAACGCATGCTCAGGACCAGAATCAGAGAACACATTAGGTCAATAAGAAGTAAAATACCCGAAACACCTCTGGCATACCATTTTAAGGAATATCATTCATTAACTGACATTGGAAAGCTCAAATATTTTGGCATTGAAAAAAGTGTAATTCCACCCAGAGGTGGAAATGTTGAAAAAATGCTAAGGAAAAGAGAGGCATTTTGGATTTGTCATCTTGATACATGCCACACAGGACTCAACAAAGACCAGGAAATGCACCATTTCCTCTGAAGTAACATCAATGAATAAAGCATGCCATTGGGCTAACTAACAACACATATACAAGTATATGACAACATTAGAAGTCTGGCAAGCAAAAAAGACGAAATGTAAGAAAAGTAAGAATCTACTCAATAACATAGTAATAATTGCTAGTAAAAAAGAAAATACAACAAATACAACATTCGCAACAAGGAAATGTTTTTTTTCAAAATGCGAGGTACCAATGAAATGCAAAATAAAAAGGAAAACCACAAGTTCGAATTGAAATAAGGAAGCAATAACAAACGTAGTTTTAAAACGTGTAAGATAAGAGAGAACAACATGCCCAAACCAAAATGGCGATCGTCACTAACAAACGTCACGTGATCGCAAACTTGAGAGACACGTGATGCGGAACATCTGCATCAATATGTAACTAACACAGCCGCGAGAATCAAATACGACAAACAGAAGAAACGAAGGCGGACCATCGCACACGGGGGAAGCACGGAGATTACACAAACAACGGTAAGGCAACAATGGATGTTAGAGACTCGGACAGATTAGGACCGCATGATTGTGCTTTATGTGAAAGTAGATGTTAAACAAAGTCAGTTACTACTAAGGGTTAAAACATTACTATTTTCACATTTCCCATGTAGACGTATCGTAAAAACATTGGAATCCAGCGAAGGAGCACATAAATGACGAACATAACATTTGATATTCCGAAAGAAATAAGAAGGTAATAATAAGTTTGAATTTAAAAACGGATATACATTTGTTTAAAAGCTTAATACATAAATAAGAAAATCGGAGAGACAAAAATGCTTTTTTCAGAAAACAAGGCATTTTCTAGAAACAGTGGAAACCGAAAAGAATTATTGTCTCATATATATTGGATAATAACCATGTTTTCATGTTGGACTAAATGATTAGCATTAGTTTAAACAACAAAGCGACAGAAAGCAAATTAAACAGTGATGCAGGTTTTTCTTTTACAGGCAATTTGAAACACAGATGCAATAGAACAGTTACATATTTCAGTGATTTCCGAACCATCAATACAAGGATAAAAACCCACAGCAAACAAATATCAAACCTAACAAGGAACAAGGAAAGGCAACTGAGTAAAGGAAACTCGAAGCAAAGCAATTGTGTAGAACAGATAAACATAAAGATCCTCCTGAAGAACTGTCAGATAAGTAGACGGGGAAACACGTGTCGCGGACACAATATAAATGAAAAGAGGACAAGTATTAAGAGGACATAAGAGGAACAAGCGAAAAGCAAGCAGATAAAGGACCTAAACAAAGTGTAAATAATGAGCACATCAACAGACTGTAAGATATTTATTACAGTGAAAAGAGGACACAAATAATTCAAAAGAGGACAAGTATAAAGAGGACACAAGAGGAACAAGCAAAAGCAAGAGGATAAAGGACTTAAACAAAGAGAAAATAATGAGCACACCAACAGACTGTAAGACATTTATTACAGTGATAAATTAAGTGCATAACTGCAAGACACTTATTGCAGTAATTAGTAACATGTATGCTTAATAAAAAGGCGCCATTTCAATCCATACAGTATTGTTCTGTTGTTTTTTTCAATTTTTCAACCCTTGGACAGCCTGAGGGAAACTGTATTTTGAATTAGAGCTGCCAGTTAGACTACAAAAAGGAAGAATCTTTAACTAAACAACCTACACACATCAACAACATTGGGCGCCAGTAGCTGTCTTAAGGCTGTTTTTCTATGAACTTGTTCCTTCTCCCTTGCAGGTTGCAGTGAAACCCAGAGATGGGCAAGGTAAGAGAAGCAAAGGGTGCTGCTAGGACTTGCTGCTTGCCCAGGTAAGAATAGTTATTAATGCTGTCCTTGTTTCTTTACCTTTGCAGGTTGCGGCGAACTCCGGAGCTGGGCGAGGTAAGCGAAGCGCAGGATGGATTCAAGGCAGGTTGCTTCACAGGTAAGTGTTCTTGCTCGCTAATGCTGTTCTTGTTCTTCCAGGTTTATTAATGGAATCCGGATCTAGGGCTTCAGGATCGGGCAGCCAGGGCAGCCAGGTGCTGGGCACGGTGAGCGTTACGCTGCAGGAGTGCAGAAGAAGGCAAAGCGTGTTCTGCTGTTTGGTTGTGGTTTAAATAGCCCAGGTAAAATAGTTCCAGGCCAAGTAGTGCCAGGCCCAGCCACACTCAAAACACTAGACCGTATGGCTTGGTTCTATAGAACTGAACTCTGTAATAGGTCTCCATGTTGGATTAAGGTCCAAAACTGGTATTACTTTATTCCTGATAATGAGCCTGGCACCAGTGCCAGGACTGACTCCATGTATGTTTGTGATGAAGTTTTAAGGCCCTTGGGGCCAGTGTGAAGGGCTTTAGCTCCACTGCTGCCAGGGGGCTGTTATACCTGAAGGGGTCAGGGGCATGGATCGTGACACACAGACCAGTTTGATTGGCATAGCCAATGTTTATTTACATTTCCCTAATTTGTCTATCTACTGCCTCAGTCATGGTATAGTTTGGAGTGATAGGATATGATATGATTGCTTATTTATAACGTGCTTAATACCCAGAGGTTTCTAGGCGTGGAGAACCTGTGTTGCTCCGTGTCGTCTTGTTTCCAAGTCGAGCACGCTGCCGCTGAGCTATCCTCCTGGGACTGATGTGTTTAATCGTTATAACTCCTTTGCATTTATCTCCTTTACCAAGGCTTTTTTGGCTACTTAGTACTTTCATAAGTGCTGCATTAATATTATCTGATAAACAAATGTTGAACACATCTTTGAATGTCATCATGCAAATAATGTTTAAATTTGGTATATGAGACTGTACAATTCCCGGGACACTTCTCCATCTAACGTTACCCATTGGCTAAGGTTCAATGATAGAGTCCAATTCGGTGACACAATTTTCATGTCTACATCAATTTCTTGAGTTTTGTGGCACACAACAGTGATAGAAAATATTGTTTGCCTTACACAGTATGGCAATACAGCGTTTTTTCTATCTTCCATTATAAAAAAAATAACTTGCAACGCTTCTCTCATCTTTCTTATGCGAGAGATAATGTAGATATTCAAATCAACTATAAACCAATTTTTTATTGTGATTTTGGTTACATGTAAAACCTTAAACACATAGCATACAAACAATATAGAATGTATACACAAAATATAGAGATAAAAATGTCAATAAAAGGATTCCATACCCATATAAAATACAGACACCAATTAGCAGTCAACCTAAATAATTGCATACATTCTTTCATAGTCATAGATCAATTTTAAGAGGGACAAAATAACCGGATTATTGGTGATTAAGTTATATTTACGGATTTGGAGAGCAGGAGTGAGTGGGAATTGGTTGGGAATGACTAACATGGAGCATATTTGTATGTAGAAGTCAGCAGGAATAAGCAGTCAAGAAGCTGAATTAAAAGGACAGGTGTGCACAATGCATGGGGCCAATAGTGACCATGTGATGTAGGCTGGTACCTTACCACATGGTTTAACTTGCAGGCCTCTCTGCATGTTAAGCATTCCCTTTTCCAACTTTTTTGCCATTCTGGCTTATGTCATCGTGGTGACACCTTAACGGATCCACGTGCACCCGAGTTATCTAAAAACATTACTTTGCCCTCTTCTACATCACCCATCCCTAAGCCTCTTGTATTGTACCCATTTCTCCCTACTCCTTTTCCTCTACTGACTAAGGTCTAGCTACCCTGAGCGATGACATAAGACAACAATTTCCAGACAAGCCAGGCACTCTGAGACGGCTATAGGGTTCATTTGGAACTGTATAAAACCTTTGGCAGACGAGAACAGCCAGAATGCCATCTTTTCTGTTCCCTGATACTGCTACCACCCCTGACGGAACATGCTGCAGCACAGGTACCAGACCTTTGGGCACGAACAGCAGGGCTTGAGCCCACAGTGCTTGTGCGAGGTACACTTAGATGTGACACAGAAGTAGAAAACAGTGAAACGTAAATACACTTAAAGTGTGGGGTTAGTCAAGGTGTGATTATTTCATTGATGATCCAAGTTTAGATGATTGATACAAAATTCCGCTATAGGATGTAATCTATATAATGTTATCACAACATTATATGGATTACATCCTATAGCGGGTAAAAGAGTCATTCCTTGCACACCCTACAGGGGAATGCGCTGGAAGAACCTCCTGTCTACACCCTATATCAACTGTTTGTGCCTAAGAACCGGGGCACAGGAGGATTGCACATTGTTTGCCCAGAAGCACAGCCTGTTAAACCTACTTTGTATGAATCATCAAAACGTGTCTCATCGATGAAATAATCGAACCTTGACTAACCCCACACTTTTTTAAGCGTATTTATGTTTGACTGTTTTCTGTTTCTGTGTTTTACATTTATGAGAAACAGTGCTATGAATGATTAAGATTTTTAGAAAAAACACACGTTTCTCAATGTAGTATTAATTTTAGTATCTGCGCAGTATTTTGAGGGAGACCACTGGACCTGTATAGAAGGAGGGGTAGCTCTACACTCTCATTTCTATTATTCTTACTGAAACAGCCCGTTTTGAGTTTCAGCCCCCCTATAACAAAAAATGGGGGTTCGCCCTTTATATTTTTTCGAAGTCTATTGGCCAGTGACATTGACCTATCATTTATTCACTGTATAATTCCTAAGCGTAATTCTTAACACTTTCATAACGATTGTATAATTCCTAGACATATTTCTATAGACTGCATGGGCGGTGAAAACTTGCTGTGCTGCTCTTCAGCTTTTATGATTGGTATACATTTACAATCCAGGTTTTCTTCACAGCCAATATTCCTGCCACCATTAAACAAGCTCAAAAGAAAGTATGGCTCCTTTTTTCATGCCAGTCCCAAACGGACCGATCAGAAGACAATGCATGTATACCACATGTAAAGCCTGCCAAAAAAGTTGTCTTCCTATGGGTTGAGCAACTTAACTATAGCTACACTGCCACTACCGCGGGCTGTGTAATGTCAGTGCAACAACTCCTTTCCCATATTAGACAACTCTGTATAGGCAAGATCCCGGTGAGGGAAAAAAAGTGACTAGCATGAGGGTAGGGACCACCACTCGCTCCATGAAGATTACCTATTAGGGGGTATAGTATGCCCCCCCACCCCTACCTCTTGGTTCCATATTCAGCATTTTGTGCATTCCCTATCTGGATACTGGCAAACACTCTTGAATAGATATGGTCAAAATAAGATGACAGTTGTACACTATGTAAACAGCAGAACTCAGCATCCCATGAGTCCATGGGTTGTATTGCAGGGTGGCTTTCTCCACAGAGATGCAAGGCCCTGTGAGCACAGCATACCCCATGGACCTAGGACTCTGAATACGCTCCCCCTTGCATCTGAGACACTTTCTGCATCGGGAAGCCACACAGCATAGGGAGCAGGAGACTCTGAAACTTACCACACACCCTTGTACCACTTACAATCCTTTATCTAAGCAAATGAAGCTGACCCAAAAACACTCAAGAGAAAATTATGTAATGACCCAGTAGTCCAAGGATCCATAACCACGGGTGTTCATGGAGCCCTTAACTGAAGTGAAGAGACACGGGTCGCTTAGAGGGGAAAGTGTGGGATTGCTGTTCGCACAGACTATCTTGGGAAATGCTGCACCAGGACAAATGGGACAAAATGTCACACAAGTCCCAGTAAAGGCGTGATGTCAATTGCTGTGTTGGTTGCTACTGCCACCGGAAGTGAAGGAGGCTGGTCACCTAGGGGTGTTTAAAGGTGCAAGGTGGCAAGATATGTGGAGCCCTTAATTAGCCTCCATAGAGAGTGAAACGTCATGTTCCTACTTCCTGTCTGCCATGCACCACTGGCTTTCCTGTGCAATAACCCGCTTCTCCCAACAGCCCATCCTTAGTCAAAAAGATAAAGGAATAACATGTTTTTTGTTGGGCATTTTGCCACAAAGCGATAAGTGGCAGCGGTCTGATTCAATTCACATTCCATTACCATTATTTTGCAATTTTCCATCAAGTGGGAGATGATATGCCATGGTATGTTAAAAACCTTTGTAAAGTGCACTAATCACTGACAATGTGGAGCCACAGTGCTAGCTGCTAGAAGACACATAGAAAATAACAGATTTACAGAAATACTATCTTGTCTTCAAGGCCTCCCTGAATAAGGGGTGCACATCAATGTCCCTAAGATTCTGTAAGCGAGAATTGCACAGCTAAGGAGGCTGGTATGAGAAAGGCGTGTCGCTAATACTCACAAATATAAAACAGGGGAACATGTTCAGTCTATTCCCCTTAGATAGTACATATCTGGTTGGGAAACAAGAATGGATTCTATCTCAGAGAAATTCAGGTCCTTGATTATGCATGGACTTCTGGAAGACACAGAGGATCTTGGATTTGCTCCATTTGTCGACTGTCCGTCAGTGTAAGGAACAAGGCGATATGTGGTCTGAGCATCTAGTATAAGTAAGTAAGTAGACCGCTGAATTCTGCTGTCTCTGGATTCTATAACTCTGAAATGCAGGTGCCCCCCTAATAAATACCATTTGCACACTCTAGATAGGTGGCATTCCATTTGTTTTATGCATACGCCGCCAACCCCCCTTTGGTAAAAAAAGAAATAGTGTTGACCCCCCCCCACAGATGCCATATTTGCTAAGACTTCCTATTGAAAGCAATCACTGTACTCTCTTTTTGAAGAGCCTTATGCCCCTCCTGTCCATCCTTCGGGCCCCCCTTGGAGGGCCAGCCCCACAGTTTGAAGACCACTGATCTAGAGGTTATAGTACAAAAGCAATCAAAATCTTCCCCGAAATGAGTGGTCCAGGTAAGGCTGTCAAAACAAAATCAAAATATCGAGGCTGAGTACCCCAAAAGGAAATACACCGAACACGGGTTACAAAGGAACATACAAAGTACTTTATTTTATACTGAATCCAGTTACAAAAACAGAGCAAAGTCAGATAGCTATCGGTCCTCAGTACAACACAACGAACTCCAGCATGGTTCAATGTGTTCAGTGAGAGACGCTGTACATTAGAATGCATTGTCTTTTTATACACTTTGTGAGCACGATGTCCAGCCCCACTTTGGGTTAATATTCCACTTAATACATCACCGATCTAGGGTTCATGCCAAGTCTCGAACAACTGCACATAACTGGTTTGCTTTTAATATATGTATCAACAAGCCTATACAGCAACTGTGTATTCTGGGGTTTTCCATGTTAATCTTCTTAAACATTAATACAATGTGGTTAAACAAGTGTTCTATGTTCAGCATTTGAATACATTGTTTTTATAGTATACTCGTGGATTACTTTCTTTACACGAATAATCCCTTACACACAAGTCAACGAAGGACAAGGTCTCAGTTCACGACCTCAACAAGTGGCCTGCAGGCAAGTTACATATTAGCTATGTACAGAGGTCAAGACGGCCGTGTTGTATTTTGGAATGACATTGTGCACCATTTTAACTCATAGAGTGACTTTTACAAAGCAAATCCTAAAATGGCGGATTGACCTAAAATGGCGAGTTACATTGATTTTAAGGTCACGACCTTGCAACACGGATTCTTTCACAAGTGACTTTCAAGCAGCGTGGCCAATATACATATATTTATTGCAATAGGAGGCACGATATAATTTCTCTTTTGACAAGCTCTCCTTTTGGACTATGCCAAGTGCTAAAACTACTTTGGATCTCCTTGCAAATAACTCCATGCATCATCGTCCTTGCACCCTGAATCACTGTCGGAAATATCTATTGCCATTAGGTCATTTGCTAAAATTTCTTTGAACACATATTCTTTGGAAGTTTTATCTGGTGCACACACTTTATGTCCTATCGAACCTATCGCTTGTGCGCAACATCCCCCTAGCATCAAACACATACCAGGTAGACACCGAATACAGCAACAAAGAAACAACAGGATTCCCAAAATAATTAGCAAGACCAAAAGTACCTTCCAACCCCAAGATCGCAAGAAGTCCCAGAACCAAGCGCTAAGATCCCAGTTTCCCTCAGGAACATGCACTTCGGAACTAAGGATGTGCAGATTCTGCATTGCCTTGAAGATGGTTGGGGAGGAATCTGGCATGAAAACACAGCAAGCGGACCCCACTAATTTACACACTCCACCACGCTTAGCCAGAATGACATCTAATGCCATCCGGTTTTGAAGAGCTACAAGTCGTATCGCCTTCTGTTCTAACGTCATATTATAGAGTATGTCCGTGGTCTGGATGATGGCTTTCTCCAGTACTCTCGCAAGTTTTCTGATATCTTCTGAATTCGCGTTCTGCCCCCAAAATGGCACAACTGATTTAGCTATATCTCCCAAGATTTGTGCTGGGGTGTCACCATTCTCGTCCCGCCGCGGACGAGCCTTTGAAACTTCTCGTGTACTAGCTATAAACACCCCAGGTAACAGGATCCCCAAATAACAGGTTTCCTGCCAATCTCTGGGCAACCATGGGAATGCTACATTACCGCAGACAAAGTAGACAGGTTCGCCTACATACAAAGGTCTGTTTTCCCCAGTCAAATTTGCAACGTTGGCACAACCTAGAAAATCACCCATTGACTGAGTTTCATTCCTCTGTATGCAAAAAGAAACTGAATCGGGGCTATGATTAAGAGTGTAAGAAGGAGGCATGGCATCCTTATTGCCTATTGGAGCCATCTTAAAGGAAATCAAAGATTGGAAAGGACGAGACAATTTATCAGAAGGCCTAATAGAAGCAACGTTAGGTTTACTCCTGTTTGCGAAAAGCGAGCATCCCAGGGCAGTCAAAACACGTTTCTCAAACTTTTCAAATTGGTGCCATCAAAGTTCCCTGAGATGCTATCATTCCAACGGCCAAAGAACAGCGCTCTAACAGAAGCATAGCAAGCATTTGTCAAAGGTAAAGGATGAATATACCAACCTAGCCCCTTATCCCCGTGGTGCGGTAAATGTGAGCAGACCCAACAGTTAGACTTATTAAAAATGGCATGGGTACCATTCATGATAAGTAGTGGATTGTTATTGTGGTACCTTTGTCTATGCTGAGAGTCCCTAGGGGATAGAGTATCCAAATGTACAAAGGGAGTAGGAACAATAGGTGTACTTTCAGTAGGTAACAAAAGTTCTAAAGAATGAGTTTCCTCAAGGTACCACAATCCTAAGGCAGCAACTATTAAAAACCCAAATATCATCATAAAAATACAGCAATACATTTTCGGGGCCCAGGCATTTTGCCCATTGTCCCGGTTGGTCACCCCCTTATTTACAAGTCCCATGCGAGCGGTAGTGGTAGCAGGCATTGTAGTTTTCAAACGGATACCCCAATGTTCGTTGCTGGCGACCTCCCGGTGAAGCGACTTCTTAGTCCTTCCACAACCCTAGCCAACAGAATCACCTTTCTCAAATTTGGGCAAAAACAAGCCCTCGATGATCCTTTCCTTCTTCAAATGCACAGCCGAACCGTGCCGTAAGTCTATTTTCTTTGACGCAGATTGTACCTAACTTTTCCGAGTACTGATTGATCCGGAAACAATATGTCGTCACTTCCTGCTGGAAGCAACGTGTCGGAAACAAGTGAAGATGCCGAATTTGAAATAGCAGTTTCCGGATGCAAAACTTTTGGCGAGTGTGGAGACAAAATGGCAGCTTCCCCAAGCCTCACGGGCTCAGAGAGATTCTCCGACACACTCTCAGTGCTACTTATTGCTTTGGGATCGTTGGTTGCAGCATTAGCAAGGGGTTCTGTTTCTTCTGTAACGTGTGGCACAGGGTGAGGAAGTTTCTTGACGTGAGATGCGTGGATCCAGTTCTTTCTCCCAGAGACCCGCACCGCTGTCTGGGTGACCAACAAGACTTGGAACGGCCCACGCCAGCGAAGCGCAAGGCAAGAAGAACGCTCAAATGCTTTGACGAGCACCCAGCTTCCAGGCCGTATGCTGTGGCCCGGGCCCTCGTATCGCGCACGTAAAGCTTCTCGTACCTGGTGATAAATCAAATACAGGTTTTTAGTTAACTGGCTGCTATAATCTGAAAGTAATACGTTTTCAACATTTCTCAATGAATTGCATTTAGGAATGTTCCAAATATTGGCAGGTTTCCCCATTACCACCTCAAATGGAGAGAGCCCAGTCTTAGTTTGAGGGGTTGTACGCATGGATAACAACACCATCGGTAAGGCGTCCGGCCATTTTAGTTTGGTGCCGGCACACGTTTTAGCGAGCTTGTTCTTAATGATACCATTGTGTCTTTCTACTGGTCCGGCGCTCTGAGCATGTCTGGCCGAATGGAACCGTATGTCAATTTGTAACGCCGCACATATCTGCAGAATTACAGCAGCGACAAAATGTGGACCATTGTCTGACCAGATAACTTTTGGTAGCCCGAACCGTGGGAAGTATTCCCTTAACATGGTTTTTGCAGTAGTCATGGCTGTAGCATCTTTAACAGGGAAAGCCTCAACCCATTAACTAAAAGCGCAGATAACCACCAGCACATATTTTTTATTATCACATCGTTCCATTTCAATAAAGTCGAAGTGGATCACTACGAAAGGGACAGAGGGTGGCCCAAAACTTCCCCTTGGAGTTACTGTCCCCTTTCCCACATTGTGTTGTAGGCAAATCATGCAATCCTGGATGTAGCGCTGGGCAATTTTTGAAATTTTGTCATTCACCCAAACTTTCTCTAACATTTTTGTCATCTTCTGGGCACATACATGCGTAGGACCATGGGCCAGGATGACCATCATCATTACATATGCATCAGGGAGTAGCCATTTCCCTTCCGCCATATCCACCCAACACCCGTCATCATCAAGTTTCCCCAAGCCTTCAGCCCACCTTTTGGAGTCTTCTAATGTGGCGTCAGTTTGGATATCCCGTACAGACCCAACACCCTCATCCATTGCATAAGCATTTACAGTCTCCCTTGAAATGTACATCTCCGTAAGGAGATCGGTAGCAGTTTGTCTAGCTATCTGATCAGCGAAACCATTCCCTTTCCCTATATCATCCGTAACCTTTCGATGTGCTGCACATTTCATAACTGCTAACTGAGTAGGCAGTGCAAGCGCTGAGAGTAGTTGTACTATTAGGGAGCCATGTTGGATTTTGGTGCCATGTGAAGTTATGAACCCTCTTTCTGACCAAAGTCTCCCAAAGTTGTGAAGCACCACAAAGGCATACTGACTATCAGTATATATTTTTACAGCAAGCCCTTCGGAAAGTTCACAAGCTCGGGTCAATGCTATAATCTCTGCGGCCTGCGCAGAATTATGCGTGATTCCCTTGGTTTCCACAACCGTGCTTAATGTAGTGATTGCATAAGCAGCTGTGGATGTACCATCCGGAAGTTTGAAGCGGGAGCCATCACAGAACAGTTTTCCTTGCGGATTGTCCAAAGGGGTATCTTTCAAATCAATTCTACCCTTTGTCTCTTGTTCGGTAGTATACAGACAATCATGTGGCTCTTCATCGTCGCAAGTAGTATCTTGCGGGAAAGGTAGGAGTTCAGCCAGATTAAGAACACAACACCTCTTAATTTGAATGTGAGGAGCAAACAAGATCAATTCATATCTTGTCAACCGTGCAGAAGTGAGGTGTTGCGTTTCAGTTCGGTTCAGTAGAACATCTACAGAGTGAGGCACCATCAGGGTTAGATCATGACCTAGGACCATTCCCTCACTCTGTTTTACAGACGCGGCAGCAGCAGCGACAGCTCGCAAACGTCTTGGCAAAGCGCATGCTACAGGATCAAGGGCGGAAGAAAAGTAACTGCATGGCCTATTCTTCCCTCCATGTTCATGCGTTAATACAGCCAAACCACATCCATCACATTCATGCACAAACAACACAAAGGCCTTTTCATAGTTTGGTGTGCCCAAAACTGGTGCAGAGCATAATGCAGTCTTAAGCAAGTCACACGATTGCTGGTGTTCTGCGTTCCATGGCAATGGCGAAGAAATGCCCTTCTTTGTCAAAGCCAACATCGGTTTGATCACTAGTGAAAAATGTGGGATCCACAACCTACAGTAAGAAGCCATACCTATCAAGGCTCTAACTTCCTTCTGTGTATTTGGGACAGACATGCCAGAAATGTGTTTTATTCTTTCAGGTGTCAATCTTCTTCCCTCCTTTGACAGGAGATAGTCTAAATAGGCGACCTCCTGCCAACAATATTGACATTTTTTAAGCAAAGCTTTGTGACCATGCTTAGCTAGATGGATAAGCAATAACACAGTGCCCTCCTTACAGGCGCTCTCAGAGTCAGCAGCTAAAAGCAAGTCATCAACTTTCTGAAGCAATGTACAGGTAGAGGGCAATTCAAGGGTATCAAGTTGTTCTTTCAAAGCCCTACTATAAATGCTAGGACTCTCTGAGTACCCTTGAGGTGCACGAGTAAATATGAACGAGCGTCCCCCTAAGGTGAATGCGAACAAGTAACTACTATCCTTGTGTATAGGAATACTAAAGAAAGCATTCTTTAGATCCACCACACTAAAGTAAGTAGCTGTAGCTGGAATCATGGTTAGGATTGTCGTTACATCAGGCACAATTGGAAATTGTGGAGCCACGACTTTATTAATGGCACGTAAATCAATTATGAAATGGAATGGAATTGCATTATCGCCTTTCTTGTACACGGGTAAAATCGGACTATTACACAAACTTCCTGAAATTTCTTCAATCACCACGCGATGCACAAAATCGGAAACAATGCATTTCAAAGCTTGCTCGCCCTCAACTGAAATCTTATACTGGGGAATGCGTGGCAGCTCAATTCCATGTTTCAAAACTATCCTTACAAGTTCAATCTGTAAAACACTGACATCATTGTCATCAACAGCCCACAAGCTCACTGGTACATTAATGAATTCTGGCGGCAAAGGTCTAGTCAAGAATTGCGAGACAGAAAATTGCTGTGGTGAAATCGTCAAGCGCACTCCATCAGAAGAACAATAAATCACTGCATTTAACTCTTTTAACAGATTCAACCCCAGCAAGTTGTCTCCACAATTTGAAGTCAACAGAAATGGATCGTGGTCCGTAAAGGGACCCAAAGAAATAGGTACCGGCGAAGAAACCACTCAAACAACTGGTGTACCAGAAAACCCTACAGAAACATTGGTTTGCCCTGACAGTGGAATGTTTGGAACCCGTGAATGATCAATGGAAAACTTCTGTGCTCCAGTGTCTATCAAAAACGGATGTTTCCTATTTCCCACCATCATTTCAACGTAGGGACCTTTCTGATTGACGGGAATAGGTGTAGGTTCCAAACCCTGCTTCGGGCAATCCTAACGAAACAGAATATCATCAAAAGGAAGCTCTTCAGATAAATATGCAGCGGAAGGATGATCAAATATGTTCCTGGTGTCCACACTCAAAGTCTGATTGTCCTGCGAGAAAGGTTGCTGAGGATCCTGTGTAAACTGACCTCTATCAGGGCCCCCTGCACCCGGGCAACCTCTGGATCGTCTACCCATATTTCTGAATGTATTATTTGACCTTTGTTGAAGGACGGGGCATGGGGCACGCCAGTGACCCTCTTGACGACAATAAGCACACTGGTTAATGTTCACAGGACCCAAGGGCGCATTCCCTTGCAGGACATACTGACCTCTAATCTTGAGAACTACCCACCTCTGGGGCCTCTAACAATTTGCTGCAATAGCACTTCAGTTTTCAAATCGCCTTTTTGTTTTTCAACCCTATCTTTTTCATTATTGACACGGTTCTCGTAGTACTGAGCCATGTGTAGTACTTCTGATTGCGATTTCGCCTGCCAAGTGCTCTCAGAAGACATCATTTGTGACTGGATGTCAGGCAGCAATCCACGCACAAATTTGTCCACAAACAACCTTTTCTCAGACTCTGTGCCTAGGTCTTGTCCACTGAAATCTAGGAATACCTGTTCGAACCAATTAAAGAACTCGGTAGCACGCTCAGACTTTCCTTGGACACAGGCCGTAAGTTTGTCCCATGTAATTCTTTTCTCTGGAATTATGGTTTTCAATTTAGCAATGATTCTATCAGGCAAAGTTAATATCACCTGAGGCGGTCTCTCACCAGCTGGCCTTTCTCCATCGAGTCTAGTTATATTCACCCATGTATCTCCCAACCCTGGCATGTCGTCTATAGTTCTAACTTGTTTCCACAAATCTACGGGCAGGAGTACAGGGAATAACAAATCAATATCGCCTAAGGTGAACACTGAGGATTGCAAGACGTACTCTATTTCTTTATAGAATCCTGTCGGATTTTTCCTAATATCAGGACTAGATTGTCTAATAGTATTCACTTCCTGTCTTGAGAACGGGACGTGAACAAACTGTGATACATAATGTGCAGGAATGTTCACAGCGACTATATTTCGTGCAGCATCAGCCGCAATCTCAGCCTTCGGGACAAATGTCGGAGGAACCTCTCTCATAGGCAACTGAGAAGTAGGTGACTCCGAACGCTTACTAAGCAACAGAGCTAAGTCGAGCGCTAAAGCAGTCAAAGAAGTGTCAGGTGAAAAAGCTCTCTTGTAAATACTCAATAACTCTGTGGGACAACTAATCTTTCTTTTTACACAATCATCTTGTAGGTACTCTATCATTACCTGTATCACTTTCCTCTGCATTTCTGGCGTATACTGACTATATGTGTCATATACTTCAACTGGAGTTATCGACATATCCGAAATCCATCTAAGTGCGTCCTTCGTACAAATTCGTGCTTCCTCAGATATCGATTTACGACAAGGAAGGAACCGTTTCTGTACATACATACTTTCCACCTCGTCATCCTCATTCTGCAACTTTTCTAACTCCTTTCTATACCCAAATAACCTCTCGACATGCTTATTTACTTTCTCCACAGTGTCTCTAGAAAACGCTAAAGTATTTAGATCCCTTGCGGGAGATCTGTATTATTTAATTTTCCCCACATTACACATAACTGAATCCCTAAACCTTCAATAAAAACATTTTTCTCAGGAAAGTTATCCATATTACAAAGTGTGGCAAAAACATTAGCTTGATCATCCTTCTCCATACACTACTTAGCCCATGCAATTAACTCACGTTTCTTCTCCAGTGGTACAGTATTGTGAGTGACAACCTTTGACCCTGCACCTCGATCGATTACAAGCGGCTCAGGACCACTTGGAAGAGAGGGAGCAGGCAAATTTAATGGAGGTACTGTAAAAGGTGCGATAAGAAGAGGTGGAGGAGCTGGAGGAAGGGGAACATTAGGAGGAGCAGGGACAACGGGAACAACAGCAGGTAGAGCAGGAATAACAAGAGGAAGAGGCAAAGTAGCAGGAAGAGGAACATACGGAGATGGCGCATAGGCACCAGGCCTTCGTTCATTTAACAATTTATCTATAAATTCATCATAAGCATGGAGGTCTTTGGACGGATATATTTTTTGAATTCCATGTGAGAAAGCCCTATTCATATTCCTAATCGATTCAGTATGTTTATCTTGGTCATACAATAATGCTTTTTTGGCGTTCGTTTTATGAAGGCGCACATGCTTTTCTCTACTTATAAGTTGTTGTAATGCTTCTTTTTTCCAATTCTGCAAAACATCAAATGCTGCAGGTCTAGCCTTTTTCTTTAATAGAATTGACTCTAAATACTCAATACGAGGGATTTCAAAACTACTATTGATTGGCCACTGAAGTTCGGAGGCATGTCTGTTTTTTCTGTGCCAAATATCATTAAATACTATACTTCCAATGCCATGCTTACAGTACATAATACATGCCGGCGACCCCTCCTGGGGTGCCGGACGGGTACATTCCAAAGATTGTCTATCGCTGCGGAACAACGCCCTGAAGCTGGTAGACAATTTCCCAGGCATATCAAATTATTGGTGTTACCTGGTCAATAATTGTGTCTGCAGATACAATGCGCCAAATTCAAATTTTCAGGGTTGAATTAAGAGTCGGGTCACGACTCACCTGAATAAACCTAATGAGGTCCAATCGGATTTCAAATAATCTTACCTAACTAATCTTACCTCGTGTATGGTGATTTCGGCAAATCTGCCCGCCTCAATAAGTGGACCCTCGTCAAGATGCTGTCGCAGACCACAAGCTAATCGACCAGGGATCGGGTTGTGCAGCGCTGCTGAGGTGTCGCGTCTCGTTCAGTGGGGCCCCTTTTTGTCACACCGTCCGATCCCGGTCTGATAGCGTGTGTCAACCTTCAACAATCCGGCATCAATCTTGAGGGTCCCTATTCGGGTGCCAACTGTGAAAACAAAATCAAAATATCGAGGCTGAGTACCCCAAAAGGAAATACACCGAACACGGGTTACAAAGGAACATACAAAGTACTTTATTTTATACTGAATCCAGTTACAAAAACAGATCAAAATCAGATAGCTATCGGCCCTCAGTACAACACAACAAACTCCAGCGTGGTTCAATGTGTTCAGTGAGAGACACTGTACATTAGAATGCATTGGCTTTTTAAACACTTTGTGGGCACGATGTCCAGCCCCACTTCGGGTTAATATTCCACTTAATACATCACCGATCTAGGGTTCATGCCAAGTCTCGAACAACCGCATATAACTGGTTTGCTTTTAATATATGTATCAACAAGCCTATACAGCAACTGTGTATTCTGGGGTTTTCCATGTTAATCTTCTTAAACATTAATACAATGTGGTTAAACAAGTGTTCTATGTTCAGTATTTGAATACATTGTTTTATAGTATACTCGTGGATTAGTTTCTTTACACGAGTAATCCCTTACACACAAGTCAACGAAGGACAAAGTCTCAGTTCACGACCTCAACAAGTGGCCTGCAGGCAAGTTACATATTAGCTATGTACAGAGGTCAAGACGGCCATGTTGTATTTTGGAATTACATTGTGCACCATTTTAACTCACAGGGTGACTTTTACAAAGCGAATCCTAAAATGGCGGATTGACCTAAAATGGCGGCTTACATTGATTTTAAGGTCAGGACCTTGCAACACGGATTCTTTCACAAGTGACTTTGGAGCAGCTTGGCGTAGGCCAATATACATATATTTATTGCAATAGGAGGCACGATATAATTTCTCTTTTGACAAGCCAACAGCTTACACAGCTGATGAAGCGGAAAGAAACCTGTCCTAGTTACTTGCTTAACCGGTTCTTCTCAAGAAAGATCCTTATCTATCAGAACACCCACATTTTTGCACAATTAAAACAGGCTGAAGACAGGAACCTAATGTTCCTGCTCCGATTGTAGAGCTATCTAGCAAGGGAGAGCCAGCTAGCAGGATCACCGTCTTTTGCATGTTTGACTTCATATAAAATCTTCTCATCCATTGATTTAATGGAGTAATCCAGGCATAAAGTTGTCCATATCAGGAAGAGTGCATGGGATTGTATTTGTAAATAGTCGTTTTAGTGAAATGTGTTTCGAATCTGCACAAAGCTCCCAAATTGTCCTGGAAAACAGGATATGCTGTCCAGTTTTTTTTTCCTTTGCATTCTGTACTTGCAGTTTTGCTTTCCCTTTGCATTCTGTACTTGTTAAAATCACACTGGGTAAGCTGCAGTATTTGTTATTAACATTTGCAATAGGATTGGATATGTGATTCACCCTTGTCGTGATAATTGTTCCTGCATCCCTGCTGGCCACATCGCAAACATGTATTTCTCTTCACCCCATTGTTGCTGAAACTTAAACAAAACTAACTGCACCTCTCCACTCTTTGAATGCAGTAGTGCTAGATGCAACCACGCTGCCCATGCATAAGGAATCAGACATGCCAAATTTGTCACATTATCTAGTGTCCTGGAGATTAGACAGTGCCACGGCAAAAGCCTGGAATTCTCGTCCTCTCTCTCTACATGCCATTGAGGCTCACGTGCCTTTTCGCCAGGCTGTGTAAACTTTTCTCTTCTGCTACTCTTGGGCCCCTTGGTTGGCTTTTACCCCTGCAGCTGTTAGTGCCATGATGCCTCCGGGCGAATGCTGTGCTTTATAAGTCTGGATAAGTTAAGATGATAAGATAAGACATCCCTAATATGGTGTCTGCTGCACAGTGATGCACATGATTTTCGCAAGCATATATACCCTTTTAGGAATCTCAAAAAAGAGCATTCATAGTGCAGAAGAATGGACAGGGACTGTGGTGATAAAGTGAGCAGATTTGTTAGGTGGGTTAAACCCTCTCCTCAAGGGCTCTACTTTTTGTGACTAAATCTTAAATGTTACAACTTAAAATAGTCTACAGATAGAACACACTGTTGGATTTAAATGTGCACCATTGTTCGTTAAACCAATTGGCTGTGTACAAAGAAAAACAAAATGTATAAAATAATGGGGTTTGTTAAAGGGAAGCACTTAAAAGGACCTGCTATGGAGCAAGGTTCAAACCTTTCTACTAGTGCTTTACTGTCTTAGTTTCTTGAAAGAACCAATTTGTTGATGTGGTAATAGCCTTCCCTCCTGATGCTTGGGTTACTCCAGACACGGCCCTTAAGTCACCCTCAAACAACATCAAAACGCATTATGGGAACAAGAAAGGGATGTTTAAAAAAACAAAAGAAAAAAGGAAGATTGCACTTCAGTGTGACCAAGGGCATGATTGGCCCTATCATTCCTGATGGAAGATCCCATCTGTGACTGAAGCCACATGTTATTTTGTGCTCAATATTATCATGTTTTTACGTTGGTGTTAATAAAGGTATTAAGAATTACCTTTATTAACACCAGAGTAAAAACATGATAATATTGAGCACAACATAATATTTTACTAATAAGTGCTCATTGGCTGAGTTATGCAAAAAAATGATTGTACATCTTACCCAATATAAAGTTAAAAATGTAAGCACTCTGGTCTTATTTTTAGGAAATGATGTAGCACTGTCTGAATTCATGTATCAGTTAAGTTGTGGAGACCTTAAGAACTATTAAAAACCCTTTCATAAAAGGAATCAGGTATGTTATTGTACCCGGCGCGTGCTGGCATACTCTGCTGTGTTTAAGATTATATTCACGTATTTAAGATCTCAACCAGAGCATTGATAGTGTACATTATTGGATAATCAACTTTAAAAAAAAAAATGATCCGCCTTGTAAGCAGTGTTCAAATTGTTCAGCCAGTTATGTACCACTTTTGTTCAATGCAAAATGTTACGATTTAAAATTCACTATACATGGGGCCTCATTACAACTCAGGCGGTAAGGGGTTTACGGCGCCGTAAACAGCGCCGACCCTTACCGCCTGAGTACGAGGTCCCTTAGCGCCATGGCGGATTTAACACCTGCTTTTAGCAGGTGTTAAAATCCATGGCGCTAAGGGACCATGGAGTTAATTACGCCACCGTAATTTACGGTGGCGTAATTAACGCCTTCCCCACTCCCATTATGCCCTATGGGGCAAAAATGGGAATGGGGAAGGGTAAATGGGGATTGGGGACTTACCGCCCCGCCAAACTCGGAATGGGGCGGTAAGTCCGCCAACCACCATGGCGTAAACGTAGTTTACGCCATGGTGGTAAAGTCACGGCCCAGGCGGAAACTTACCGCCTGGGTCGTAATGAGGCCCATGGTCTCCAATTAAGGGCCTGATTCATGGAAGTGTTTTATAATGGTGCAAACCCATAGGAAAACATTCCATGAATCAGGCCCTAAATCACTATGCTTACACGATTGAGGAATGCTGCATGTAGGCCCTTCATGTCTGGATAAACGTAATGCTTCTGATTTGAGGGAGGCTGCAGTGGGGTCCCCAGGATGAGCATGAACTTTTAGAGTAGGTAATCATTTCGGAAGACTCCTGTTGCCTTTGATGGCTGTGTGGTGTATTGGTCTTGGCATAAACAGCCCATGTTTATATGCATACAAATAAAGATCTTTCAAAATAGAGGCCTTCTCTGTAATGGGGTAAAGACAGTGGAATTAAGCTCCCATTACCTCACACGTTACAATTACATGCATGCACCATTCCCCGTACCATTATGGATATGGATGCCCATCAAATTTAACAGGTACCATAACTATGGAGATGAATGTGTCAGTACCCTTACACGCATTGTTCATCTAGAGGTAATTTGGCATGGGTAAATGTGCACGTTTAGGATGATTCTAGGACCTTACCAGTCCCATTAGCCTACCATTGTACTGCCCAAATATGATTGTCAGGTTTTAAGCACCTACGTATACAGTTTAGACACTTAGCACTTCACTGTAATGGAGTTCTTACGTTATATCTTATTAAATTACTTGATGCTTTTACCATTTTTCAGATATGCACTGACATTCTGCCCATCCTGGAACCTCACCATGCTGAGGGGGCACACAGTAGCCCTACTCACATTGGACAGACAGACACCGGCCTGGCCACAAACTGCCATCAGTTGGGTTTGTGATGCCCTCAATCGGTCACTTTGGCCAGTAAAACAAAGTCACATTAAATATCCCCGATCATTGGCTCGAACAGGTTCTGGGGTCCGAGTGTTTTACCTGCAGGTTGAATCGCTACCCACAGGTGCTAAACAGCAGCTTGCCTAGATCCACTCGGATCCTCCCCGACCCTCCTGTATGGTATTAAAACATGAGATAGGGATGTCAGTCCCCGTATTTAACCCAATGTACTAATGTGACGTCTATTTCGCAGGGGAGCTGAGCTCTCTTATGGATTCTTGTTTTATCAGGATATGGATGAGCATGATCACATAACTGGGATCCTTCCATATGGGAATAGATCAGGAAAGACGCCCATTATTATCCACATGGACCCCATGAAGTAGTTTGTTGTGCCACTGTGGACTGTCGTAAAGTACAGGAAAAAGGAGATGCTGTTTCTAACTCTGTGAAATACGGTTCTGACTCTAGTCAGAACCATGTACGTTCCAATACAACCTTGCAAGGAAGTAATGCTGTGTGGAAAAATGAGAACTGCTCTGTGTTGTGTGTGGTGAGTCTGGTATGAAAGGGAGATGTTGTAATGTAGTCTTGTCCTGCCACTGGCCTGGATGTTTGCTGTAGAATGTTGGTGCATGAATGCAGCTCAGGAGAATGTTGGGTGGATCTGTGTGTGAATGTTCTGTGAGTGTCAGTTGGGGGCCTGATCTGGGTTGAATGGATGGCCGGTGGTTCTGCTCCTTTGTTAGTGATGTCTATACCTTCCTATGTTCCTGTCCATGTCTACGCGTGCTGTAAATACATGAAGAGTAACTGGAGTATTGTACAGATTGTACATATGTGAATAAAGCATACCTGGAACCAAACCTAGACTACAGCTGGTCTGTACTTCAGTGATGCATCCTGAATGTCTAGCATAAGGCTTTACAACACTCTGCAGGAGTAAATGGATGAGTAGTGGCCGAACCACCTACTCAGCCACACAATACTGCTAAACCAGAAACATAACAGTAAAACAGACACCGTGGAAGGGTATAACTCCTCCTTTTGTGGTGACATGTGCCAAAAGTAGGCTATACTCTGAAGAGGGGTGTGGAGTGATAACAGTAGCATCCCAAACAGCAACAGTGCAAAGACTCCAAAGTAAAATAATGTCCAATGTTCTTGATAAAAATAATTACTTATATTTACTTAAACAATCAAAAATGCAAACAACTAACAAAAACCCACCCCTGTGGAGAGAACACAGAAAATACTGAACTTGTAAATCTAGCACTCTGGTTACTTGAGCAGAGGTGATCAGGCAAACAAACAATTGTAGAAATGTCACATTTCAAAAGATATGTCTTTCAAGGGAAAGGCAGAGCTGATGGCTTAAATGTCACTATGGACCCAAAGGTGGACAGGGGGGAGGGGCTTTTTTACAGTACCTTATTATTGCCTTTGAGGTCTCACCAGCTTTAAGCCTGGCTTCTAAGAGCATCCTAAACTGGTGAGTCAGAATTGGGTTAGAAACTGGTCAGCTGGGTCCAACATGTGGTGCAGCCCAAGCATAAGTGGAATTAAGAGGTTTGAGACAGGCAGGTGATGTCCGGGCTGGTGTAAATCATAAGCGGTTCCATGGTAATGGTTAGGGGAGAATGCTCTCCTCTGCCTTTGATGCCTTCTGTCTTCACCTCTATGGCAGAAGACTTTGAAATGGATTGCATCCCGGCAGAGGTCCAAATGAGTATGCTTCTTTTCTTGATGTTCCAAGGTTGAATCAAGAAAAGAGTGGGATTCTCCTTCCTTGTACAGGTAAATGATGACAGGGTTAGGACAGAAGCAATCCAGATGTATGGGATCCAATTCCAGTTGCTGTACAAGTGACATTTGGTTTCTTGCACAATACCGAAAAGAAATAGAGGGGACAGAAAGAAAAGAAACCCACAGAAAAGCAAGATGGTGCAACCCTTTATTAGGTCAACATCATTCTGTTTGGTTACACCAACCGCCCCACACCCTTCCCATGTCTGCAACTACAAAGGCCCTTTGGTATGCAACACCATGGTATGAGGCTGACCTTTGTTCTGTGTATGCCTCTTTGGAAAGCAAGGTTCCCAGGCAATCTCTTAGTGAACGGTCCTACATTTGAAGGGAGGTGTTATCCTTCCTCATCAGTGATCAAAGGAAAGCAGCATCCTGGCAAGTGTCTCACCGAGAGCAGTACAGACAGCCAGCCTCCACTGAATATCCATTGCCCCCACATATCTGGGCTGGACTCACATTGTGGACACTGCTATGATATCAAATGGGTGTGGCTTTAATAATGATTTGCTCGTATCAGTCAAAATAGCAGAGCAAGGCATAGCTTGTTATTAGAGTTTACCCTGCCACCAAATGGGTGCGGTAACAAATAATCCATTTTGGATCATAGGTGCAAAGGTTAAATTGCAGGCTTTTACTGCAGTGACTTTGGGTCATAGCAGCTATCAGGAATGCAGATATGACCTTTGAACCTGCTCTGTGCCACTGATGAGCAGGTTCTGCAATAGTCAGGAGACTGGTGCAGGAAGGCACATGTACGGACCATGTTTTTAACAGGACTTAACTGAAGGTCACACGTAGTGCTTATAAATCCAGTGGCAGACCTGGTTGACATTTTTATCACACCAGTAGTGGATTTACAGCATCAATTAAGTCATTAACTCAGAGAAGAATTCTTTGAAAAAACACTGGCAGGCACATTGAAGGGTCAAGTTTGATGGTAAGATTTGATTAAAGTGAGCTCAAAGAGTTTCCAGGATGATGGATTTTGGACGAGGAGGGGCAGGAACTGGGTGGGAATGGCCATAGAGATTAGCATGGCCATGGGCAGTCAATGGGTCAGCAAATAGCCAAACAATACATATGAGATTTGTGTCCCTCCTCATATGACATTTCTCCCTATTTGTACTGTAATGCAATTGTTTCGGTATATAAGTGTCACGAGTGACAGTTAATAGCCAAAACAAATAAAGGAGGGTAAAGTCTACCGAATACAATACTGCATACATTGGCACAAAACATATAAGGAAAGAAACTGGAAAGTCTGCTCAGCATTGTTTCTCAGGCTCTGGTGGATACCGGTTTACATGAGGAGAAGGAAATGTGGGCTCAGGGGGGTGACCTGCAGCTGGAGAGTGAGAATGTCAATGCCTGACATGCACCCTGGACAAGCAGTGAGAAATCCTTGCTGGAGAGTGAAGTAAAGATGCAACTTGGGGGCTCTATCCCTGAGATTGTGAAGCCAAGAAGTGAGCTGGGTACTATAATCTGGAGACTTTGATGGTAAGAAGAAAGCATGGCGCTATTTCCCTGAGACTGTAAATTGGAAGAAAAAGGCATACTGGGCACTATAGCCCAGACGCTCTATATTAGGCAATGGAACAAGGGGATAATCAGTAATCCCATGGATAGCCCTTGGGACACTTGCATTATCCCAGCTGTCCCGCTTTACAAAGTATATCTTTTATTTGTTTCTTATGGGACCATAGAAGCAATACGCCTAAATGTCTTCATAGTGACAGGAGCCAAGAAGAACATTGGAAACTTCGACCCGAAGACTATAGGACCTCATTATGAGTTGGGTGGTATTCTGGCAGTAATTCTGCTGGAATACCACCCAAATGAATTACCATTACTGCTACTTGGTCCGGTAGAATTACTATTGGCGGTGGTGGTGTATGATAAGATGGATTTCTGAACTCTGACCTGTGGGCAGAGGTTCAGAAGGCCAACCTAGTTTCTTGGAACAGGGTCACCTTCTGGACAAGCCAGACCAATCAAGGTAGCTTGGCGGCGGTCAAGACTAGGTCTCAGGAGGGGTGAGGGTGACTGAAAGACCTCAATAAGCACGCAGAGTAAAGGACACTTACATATCACTCCCAGTCAGGTGTATATATATCAAAAATAAAAAATACATTTATTCCAAGGCCTTTGCAATTCAAAACAGACAGTAAGAAAATCGCAGCAATACTATTAAGCCAACACAATCCTATCTATACACATATATACAAGACCAATGGTTCCAAATGATGAATGCACCCATTGGGTCCACAACCTAAACAGGGAAGGAAGCATGCAGTGCAAACAGTCTTTAGACCCTTCTGCATCAAACACAATCCTAACTGAAAGGCAGTCCAATCCCTAAAATGAGGGGAGCCTAATGCTCAAATGTACTTGCTAAACTGGCGCATGTGATAGTTCAAATGGGCGAAGCAGGGTCTTTTGTAGGGGCTGTAGCAGCTCAGGAAGGTTGGTGAGGTGATGCAGAATAGGTTCCTACTACTCGAGAAGGACATCCACTTGAGGGCAGAGTTGATTCCAAGAGATGGAAATAGTTTGCTAGTTCGCACTAGTAGGGGAAAGGAGAGGTGCCCTCAGGGGCCACTCGTGCGTAAAAATGGTTGGATTCGCTTGGGGCCGGTTAGTGTTGCAATTACTCACTGACCCCCGCCGTACTCCGGACCAAACTTCGGCAGTCGACTCCACTTCGGTTGCAGGTTCAAATGCAGCAATCTTGCGGCTCTGTGGCTTTCAGCGACGAAGATACAGCATTGATTCCCCGATGGGACAGTGCCGATTTCTCCACTCCTGGTGGATGGATCAGGCCAATTCCACTGTAGCAGGATTCACGGCACAGAGGACCACAGCAGAAACGGCTGGGCAACACGGCAACCACGTAAACTCAGGTTTGATCGCACTCACTTTACTCCAGACCTGGGAACGCCAATTGTACGAAATTCGGTGTGAGTGTGCCGTGAATACAGCGCTTGCGAAGTGCCAAGTTTCAATTGAAATGGCAGTGGTTTCAGGGCAAAACATCTGCACAAGCTGATCAGTCCACTGGTTGCCCAGGGATACTTCCGAAAAGGCTTACTTGCAGGTTAAGATGAAGGTGCCGAGAATAGTTGGTCCCACAATCATGCAGAAGCCCGCGAAAGCTTGGCACTTCACGGGGAAATGCATGCCCAAATAAGGACTGACCCGGGTCAGCTCGACCTGGGGAAGGTGAAGGGGCAAGATGGCCAAAGGACAAAACAAAGAACCTTGTGGCATTGCCATTTCGGAGCCAGGCACCTAACCGAGCCAAATGCTGTAATCGCGATTTACCTGGCAAGAAAGGGTTAAAAAAATGCAAAATGATAAGCTGCCAGCAGCCCTGTCCAAGGGACATCTGCACTTCTCCTAAAAAATCCTTCGGGAGTATCTATGGCCTTTGGAAATGACTAGACCCAAGTGCACTGTACTGTAAGGTACATTGTACACTTACATGTTGCAGAAAAGTTGCAGCATGGACAAGGACTAAGGGAAACAAAGGGCCTCATTCCGAGTATGGATGTAATCATGGCGCTATTCGTGCCATGACCGCCTCCAATTCCGGTACCGAGTCCGACCTGGTTCAATGGGGATTTACTGGTCTATTCCGACCTTTGCGGGACCAGTAAGTCCCCATTGAAAACGCCATTCCCCATTCCCATTTGAGCCCCATAGGGCTCAATTGGAAGGGGAAGGCGCTAATAACGGTACCATTATTGGCTCTGAATTCCCTTAACGGGTCCCATCTATAACGCCTGGGGACCCGCTAAGGGAACTCAGAATAGGGGGCAAAGGGATTACCGGCACTGATGTCCTTACCGGTGCCCGGTATCCCTTTGCGCCCAAAGTCTCCCACTACTGACTGTCTTTAAGGGCATGTCAGTTTACCCATGAAAAGTGAGTGAAAAGCCCAGGGGAATGCAGCAGAAGGCTGTGCTCCTCTGGAAAAGTCAGACTATGATGTTTAGACATCAGCAAAAAGTTGGGGGGTACACAACTGGATGGAAAATAACACATGAAATGGAAATGTTTCCTAACATGTAAGTCCCTTTTTTTAGTCCATTGGACTCAATATGGCTTTTTTGGCGGAATTACCGCAGCAGAATTTTCACCACAGTAATTCTGCTGATTGTTCAGTGGTTAGTGGGTGGATTCACCTCCAGAATTTATCTGGAGGTAAATCCTCCACTCCAGGCCTGACCTCAGAATTTGGCGTAGTGATAAAGTTGGCAGTAACGGATTTACCACCAATTTTTCCACTTAACGCCATATTTGTAATGATGCACTATGCCAAAGAATAGAGCAGTTGATGAAGTATCCCTATTTTAATAGAAAACCTGACACTGTATTATTTAACTAATTGCTTTCAGAGAAAAAGCCTACTATGTTGTTGTGGAAAGTCTGTTTTCTTATAGGAGTGTGCTCCAACCTCATCCTCCCAAGGCAATACATGTTGTGTTGAACATGATATGCATTGCATATGCATTTATGTGAGCATGTTCTGTTGGTCGTTCATCACATCAGACAGTTAAATGGCTGAGCTATAAGCGTTCTATCAATGCAAATGTTTTTCATTTTCCAGCAACGGCATAATATGGAAGTGGGGCTTGGGAGGCTTCACCTTGAAGACCAGCATTTTGGACCGAGTGTTGGATAGCTCGCTTGATCCCAAACAGATTGATTTCAAAACTTGGTTTGCCTTGGAGTATCACATTTTCCTACATTTTCCTTATCCCCAATAAGGATTCTGATTGCTTGAGCAAAGTCTTGAAATGTTAGATCAACACAATAGGGGTCACAGTCTCCAGTAACTAATCCCACGTTCCCGCAGATGAACTACATTTTACTGTGGGTGATAAAACGTGTATTATCCCGTCTCACAGAGCTATTGAATTTCCTTGAAACTTTCACTGATTACAAATACTCGAGTAAGTGGGTTTAATTCTACAGGATGTATAATAACAACTTTAGGTGTTTGTAAGCGGTGGGTCTTCAGTGGGGCATTGGAAATTGATTGAATAGTTGCAAGTATTTTTTTCATATGTCACTTTTATCTCTTCCCAAACATTCCCTTCCAAGCATGCTAATTTACTTATTGCCATGTTATGGAAGACCTCATGTGAGAATTCTTTCCATTTTAGGTTTCTGCACTGGTTTGTTGTCAATACCCAATCATCCTTTGCCTTTTTAGCTCATTAACACAACACGGCCTTCCACTTTGGAGCAAGTGAAGGAGGATTAAGTTGTCTCTTGACCCTTCATGGGATGAGAAAGGAACTTGTTTTATGTCAAGCTCCCAACCTCATTATTTTGTAATCAATGATACTACAATTACCAACATTAATACATATGGGATTAGCCAACTATCAAGAGGGAATCTGCAACCCAATGTGTTCACTCCATACATGTTATGAACTCACTGCCAAAATCTACTGTTACATCAGTAGAATTCATTGGTTTATGCCCATACGTGATATATACTTGGTCGGTTATGTTTTTACTTCTAGTTTATAGCCTCATTTTGCATTTAAGTCACCAATATAATAAATATGATGTCTCTGCTTGGGACATCTGCAATATGGAACAACAAAAACATGGTTAAAAAACAATTATGGATGAGAAATTGTTACTTGACATTTGTATGATTGTAGTTTGCATTGTGATCGTATTATACCCTTTAATAAACTCAGAAATTATGTCTGATAGTAAGTGACCATCCTTTAATGATAGTAGAAGTTTAGATACGGTGCCGTAATTAGCTCTGAGGTCCCTTAGCGGGTTGGTTAAAAAGCAGGCGTTAAAACACCAACCCGCTAAGGGACCTCGTAGTAAGGCGGTAATGGTTAACGGCCACCTTTACCATTAACGGTGGCCGTTAACCATTACCGCCTTCCATGTAATGAGGCCCTTTGTGTTTTATAATTTGAGACATTGTAGAAGTCACTGACGCCTTGGGAACAGAAATGGCAAAGTATTGGGGATTATAAGAAAATTATCAATGATGCCAATGCAAATTTTTGTACTTACATCCCTTATGATAAACCACACATGTGTATAAAGTTATGGAATTTTAGGCCAAATCTTTCATACTAAAAATTACCAAAATGTATCAGAGGGGCGAAACAATGTCTCACAGAGTTCAGAATTGGAGTGGAATGGTCTGCATAAAATATGTAACCTGCTCATGTCATTGGGTAATATGCCACAACTGTACAAATGTGTAAATTCTGAGGTTATGACTGATTTTTGGCAAAATATCTGTGGGAAGTCTTTTCACCTCATAAAAGTACAACCCCTAAACTGAGTCACATCCTAGGGGAGGCAGCCAACATTGATTGCCCAATCCAGTTGGCAGAGGCGTGTTTAGCAGACCCTGCCCAGCCATATAATTCGATGATGTCTCTAAGCATTATAAATAAGATTCCCTGACAAGACTCCGGACACACACTCTTCCTAAAGTTCCTGTGCCGTGTTCCTGTTCCATTCATCATCCAGATTCCAGACCCCAACTACAAGGCCAAAGCATTGCTGACCCTACCCCAGGGCCCACTTCAAAACCCAAGCAGTGCTGATCCTATTCCCAGCAAAGCCTCCAATCTGAAAACCCACTAATCTCGAATTAAAAAGGGAAAAGCAGTGGTACCTTTATCATCCTGAACCAGCTTGGTTTGCTGCCCACTAACTGCATGCCCGCTGACATCCTGCTATCCAGCTGACCTTTAATATCCAGTGACCAGAATTGCCATCCAGTGACCAGAACTGCCCAGCTGTTTGTCAGACGTGCTGCCGTGTAGTGACCAGAACCATTGACGGTCCAAAAATCCCAAAACTAAAAGTGGACTGTGAGTATAAATTATCACCCCATAGAAACCCATAGTATGCCTTGTCTTGTCTTTGTCCTTATCCCACTCTCTAAGTCATCCTATCCTTATCCTGAGAACTTGTTAAAACTGTCAGAATCATTCTTGCAACCCTGCCCTTGATTTCTAGTGATAGCGCCATCGCTCCTTTCAATTTTGTCTTGTATAATCCTATGCCATTAGTCATATTTCGAGTGATTGGATTGGTTTCTGCCAAGGTTGGGTGCTGGGGAGATAGGGTTGAACTCACAAATCAACCTTGGATCTTACTGTGTCTGTCTTTGGTGCTGTAGCCTGAATACTTTAGTGTAAAGTAAAACTGTTCTTGTCACAACTGATTTCCTTTCTTATTTCACAGATTCATTTTACGCAAAGCACACCTTTTTATATATTGGCCTCCAATTTACCAGCTAGAGACTTACTTTCACTTCCATATTGTCCCTGTGATATACCTCTATCCCCCAATTCCAAATCAGTGTATTTCACCTGTCTTTATTAGAAACCGCTTGGGTAATTTAAGGCAGGAATTGAAAAGATTCAACTTTTACACGTATCATTTTACTGCAATCGGTTTTAAACTTTCCACTCATTTTCGAACTGTATGCTTTTGGTAATCCATTCTTTGTGATTGTTAGTGTCTTTGCATTGTTGCTTTTGTGAGGAATTATATTTTCTTCAAGGTTGTTAACACACATTCATTATTTATTTGTCCCTTTCCGAGTGTCATTTCATAATATTGAAAAGGGTTTCAAATCTGTTTTTCTCTCTTATTTGGGGAGGGAAGTTCAGATTTTGATTCCGTTTCCTGTTTCTTATTCCTGATTACCTGATGCTTCTTTTTATCCACTCATAATAGATTATTTGTGGGTTGATGGAACATTGTAGGGGGAAATCCTAACTTGGGTGCTATCTTTCCTAAACCAAAAAGTGCTCCTATTCCGCTGTGCTGTGTATATGTTCCACTAGAAGGTTAAACCCAGTGCATTGCTCACATTCTCATTGTAATTATCACCCCATTAGTGATTGCTGCCCCATATTAAAAAGTGTATGATTTCTTTTGAATTTTAAAATAAATAAATAAATATTGCATTTTACTAACCAGCCTGCTTCATGGTCCATTGTGACCCGGGGTATTTGAAAAGGGGGTGTGATATGAGTGGTGTATCATCCCAAAATTAAATCTGCATCAAATAAGGAGAAAAGCATCTCAATTGTGCACTACATACTAGGCCGAGACCAAGGTGTGTGTCGCTTGATTGAAATCCTTAACAAACTTGGGGGCTCGTTAGCCGGGATTTGGGTTTTGGTTGCCACCCATGACAGTCTAACACTGCAGACTGACCTGCAAGGCAGTGATACTTTGTGTGGCAGGAATACTGGGTTACACTGTACAAGCGCCTCCCCAAAACAAATACTCTAATTAGCAGGCCTGTGTCTAAAAGTAAAACTAAAATCAACCTCAAAATAGACAGAAAAGCAACAGAAAACAGGTTACCCTTATAAATAAATTAATAAAGAAAGAACATGTCCATAATGACCATAGTAGAAATCAATATGGCTAGGGAGCACCTTCTGCACAAACTATTTGTCAGAGGTGAGTGGCCATAACAGGATGAAAAAGTCTGTCTACAAGAAATAACACAACAAGACACTGCAATGAACCTGGATAAATGGCAGGACCGCGACCTATTACACCAAGCTTTGAGTGAATTATAAATGACCCCAAAAATTAAAGAGGAGCAAATTAAAATTGTCAGGATCGTGGCCTACATGTATCTCGACATGGGAATGATGCAGGAAAAGCAGGAGGAAAATGAAACTCTAGCGCAGAATCAATCTATACTATTAAATCAAATCCAGGCTGAGTGAAAATTAGCGGAACAAAAATTACACAAGATCCAAGAGTTGGAGGTAGAATCTGGCAATTTCATAAAAAAATTAAAAGAGGACTTGGTCTTCCAACAACAGAATAATGTAGACCAAGAGGCCCAATTAGACACAGTAAGACTAGAGTGTCAAGAAAAGGTTGTCTCTCTAGAAGTGAGTCAACAGAAGCTGACTCAACAATTAACCTATAACAGGTCTGCGCAGAGCAGATAGTTACCCTACAAGATCAGATAGAGAAATTGAAAGAGGAAAATAATAAGTTAATTTTGAGAGACCTCCACTCTCAAAAAGAATTTGATGAAGAGTGCCAGAAATTCAATACCATCAGGAAACAAAGGGATGACCTGGCTGAACAGAGAGGCACACTAAGTCAGGAAAGAGACGCCCTAGGCCAGGAAGTAAGAGAATTAAAAATAGAGTTACAGGGAAGTGAGTTAGCCCTCCAGAAACTAAATGAACTCAAAACAGACTATGGGAATCTACTGGAGCACGCCAGACAGGTAGAAGGTGCTCTGGAAGAGAACACCCAGAAAAAAGATGCAAAAACTCAGGAGGTGAGTCTCCTGCAACAGAAATTGTCTCATTATTCCCAAACCATACAGGAAGCGCAGAGAGACAATGAGGCCCTCTGTGAAAAGAATGATGGGCTCCACAAACAAGTGGCAGTACAAGAGCGGGTCATAGAGGCCAGTAAAGCCTTGATAGCTGAACAAAAGGCTTACATCTGTGATTATTTTCAAGAAGCCGGGGCTGAGAAGGAGAAACTAGCAAGGTTGGAGAAAGAGGGTGCTAGATTTAATCCTAACTGAAGGGAACCCGAACAGGTAGAGAGGGACAGGGTAACCCCTGATCATAGTATAAGGACCTCTGTACTAAGGGACTCAAATCCACTTAATACTGTGAACACTGCCAAATTCATGTCCACCGGTTCACATGAGCCGGAAACCATGTGGCCGTCAGAATTCTATAGGTTTAGCATGATGGAACTGTCAGTTCAGCGTCCCCCAGAAATTGACGGATGAGCGTCCCTGTATAGATATTCAAATATTAAGGCTGATGTCTCTGACAAAGAAGACTCCTATGAGGGGAGAGTCAGGGAAATAGACCCACAGAAATACTACCTTCGAAGCGACCAGTTGGTTCAATTTGATGAAACACCGAATGAAATGAGGCCCATAAAGAGCATCCTGAAGACCTCTACCCAATTAGGGCAGTGGGGGGGATACTCTGTAAACCCTGGGACCAAGGAAGGGTCAGAAGACTACTCTCCTGAGCACCACGGGAGAGGAGAGACTAGGCCCCACCATTCTGCGAGCCCCTCTTAAGCTCGCAGAATCAGGGAGTGCCTAGATTATCATGAGGGAACCTCAAGTAGTAGTGACTCTAAGTCTGAGGGCGAGTGGACTCGGGTGACTAAGCCAAAGAAGGCAAACAAACTCAAGAGAGTTATGACAAAAGACCCCATTAGGTAGATTAAGGCCATTAGGAGTTTCATAAACCCATACCATACAAACACAAAATATTCTGTTTGGGAACACTTGGAGCTCTATGATGAGATGATGGACACTTTTCATCTGAAAGACAACCAGAGCTGCGTAGAGTATGTAAAATGGACCTTCTCCCCTGAGTACTCCAGCTTCTTTGCCGGACTGGAGGACCAGAGCCATTCTAGATGTTCCATCTACAGGGCGCCCATCTTGAAACACATTTCCACCCACAGAAACCCCTAAGAGGCTCGCAAATCAGCCTACAATCTGCAGTGCGGGGAAGATCAGGCCCCACGAGAATTTGTGCAGGAGCTCAAACGTGCCTTTTCTCAAACCACTAGGAGGGTGCGCACGGATAGCAGGGAGTTTGTAACCACCTTCTTTCATGCCTCCTCAAGTATATCATGACCCAGCTGGTGAGGGATTTCCATGACAAAAGATCTGTGCACTGGGTCATAGAGCAGGTTACCCGCATTTATGGGGTCCAAAAACCTATAGAAAATAAAAATCTGGCCAAGAATCCCAAATCAGCCAACACCCTTACTGCTGCTAAGGTGGCAGAGGTGAAGGTTGCCCCCATTTTAGACTTAGAGATGGGGGAGCCTAAAAATGTACCTACATAATATCAGCAAAATCGGAGACCAGAAGGCCTTCAGGCCAGTCACAAACAGGTGGCAGTCAGGGAGGTAATTCCCCTAACTCCCCTGATTATGTCAGTCCCCGATACAAGGGCACCCGACCAATCTTGGGGTATGTATGGACTTCCCCAGCCCCAGGGGTGGATCCAATCAGGTAAGTACCACCCCAGGAAACTTCCCTCCTAAGTTCCCCCAGCAGGGCAGGAATTCCCCAAATGCTGGGTTAAGTTTCTTTTTGCCAGTACCCACAAAACCCCAACCTGCAGGACAACCCTCCTTTCATTCCCCGAGCCCAGACAACCCAATCCGGGAGTGGGGAGGCCATGGGTGGAGGGTTACCAAAATTCACAGTCTCCAGGGTACTACGGGAGAAGGGATAGTTACCCTTCCCGTGATCCACCTAAGTTTAAACAAAGAATCCCCTACCAGCCAGAACGGGTGTCCCAACTAGAGTGCCAGGTCCAGAACCTAACCCAGGATCTGGGTCGCATTTTGAGGGTTCAACCGAACCCTCAGATGAACATGGCGGCTAAAAACCCCACCAACCAAGGATCTGGCACCCCAGAACAATGACGGGGAGAGAACCCTGACAACTCACCGGTTCCAGAGGAGGAGGCACGGGGGAAGGGAGGTGTAAAGCCCTAGAGGGAGCTTCCTTCCTCACTCGTGAAAAGCCCCTGGAAACCCAGGAACCGGAATCAAAATCTCCTGCTCCTGAAAATCTGCAACCCAAGGATCAGAGGGTGGGTAGGAGAAATAACAAACTCAAAAAGGCCCATTTTGGGGAGGAAGTTAGTGTCCTCCAATTTGAAGGGGAAGAATTCTTAGAGGATTCTGGGAAAAAGATCTTCTCCTTCAGGGACGGGGCAACTCCTCCCAAAGAGAAATGGGTCCCAAGAGATCTAAATGAAGACTGGGTGGATGTGGCGACTGAGTCAGAATCGCCCACCCTTGAACCCCAGAATTAGCAGCCAGGAAACCCAATAGTAACAGAGGGATCCCGAACCTCACAAACCAATTCTGTTGACTGTCTTCAAAAAGGGAGGGGGGGGCATCCCAAAATCAGAAAAAAGGGAGCCCGAAACTCCCCAAATATCCAAATGCTGAATTTTAGTTTCAGACCCCCAAACTCCAACACAGAATTATGCCCAAATTACCCCTGTGTCAGAGTCAAAAATAAGGAATTTGACCAACCAGTTTGCCCAAAATGCACATTATATTTGCCCATTGGAGGAGAAAGAGGGTAGATTTTATGCCCCTGTCCAAGTGCAAGGGCAATGTACATTTTCGGCACTGGAGGACACTGGATCCCAAGCCACTCTAAATTCAGGAAGGGGGGAGAGATACCAGATCTCTCTCACCCATCTTCCTGGACAACTCCAGAACTTCGATGGGAATGAATTCCTGTCAAGGGGACTGCGGATTTGGAAATAAAAATTGGGTGACATAAGTTGGAGCACCCTGTCATAGTCGTGACTCCAGAGGGCACACCCTGTCTACTGGGGATTTCCATCCGGCGTAGGATGTCCCCCCTAATAGACTGTGTGAACAAGGTCCAATCGACTCAGACTAACAGGCCAATAAAATTGAAACAGAGTGTCAACCATGTTAGTTTAAATGGCACTTGCCACATGGTTAAACAAAAACCTGATCATATTGAGTTGCATTTCCTGAACAATCAAATACCTGACGTGACAGTAATTGCTGTAGGACAACAAACGGGTAATGGGAACTCCTCTCCATTCCTGAAAACCTTCCTTCCAGTCTCAAGTGGCATTCCACACTGGAAGGAAATACTTTGAAATTTTATACCAATTCACAATCTGAAAATTCCAATTCTATTGCCAAAAGTGATGAGAAACCAGCTCAAGGTTTAGCTGATATTCAGAAAATTAGAGAACAGTTATTCATCCCTATTTAATTAAATGAGGGGAAGGAATCTGTTCTAGCCCGAGTGTGCGTGAACAACGGTAAGAGCATCATTAGCGAAAGCATGTTCGGAAAGCTCCCAAAAGATCCAGCCATTCCCACATTTAAATTGATCAATAAGTGGGAAATGGGCCTGGAAATTCCCAATTCCAAACATCATCAGGTGTATGCTCAAAATTTCTATAGGAAACAAAAGCATAGTACATAACTGTTGGGTCATGCAAGATGTCAATGCTGCATTTTATTTAGGCAGTGACATTCTCAATCGTTTTGCCATTAATTTGGACCTGATAAATTACAAAGCCTGGTCCCGACTACGGGGTAATCCCATGGACTTTGATGATTCAGAAAAAAGCATTTCTGTCAGCCCAACTGCTGCCGTATGCAGATGAAGTTGAAATTGGGGAGGAGGTCATCATCCCAGGTGGGACACAACTATTCCCACTTGAATTAAAAATTAAAAGAGGACAGAAACTGCAAAATCCTGACGAATATGTACACCTCAATGCCCATCTCCAACCGCAGGGGTTGGAGTTAAAACCAACACCATTAGTTAATGTAGAACACAACACCATTCCAATATTGATGGATAACAGCGACCTTAAGAGTATCACTCTGGGCGTAGGCACCATTATTGGAATGGCGGTTGATGAACGACATTTTTCCATGGATCTAGGTAATGAACTGTTAGGACCAATCCTCAATTACTGTTTTGGTAGTGACAGTGACAATGACTTAACACCAGATAGGATCTTCACCCGGCCAGCAAGGGGGGGATTTTCTGGTGTACTATTCCTGCCCTTACAGTGAGGAAGAGGTGAACTGTGATATCAGGCAGAATGCAGTGATCTTCCAGGTCCACAATGACAGCCTCTCCTACCTGAAACCCTCGGTCCAGGTCAATACTCTAACCAGGGACCTCGCCACCCAGCTGGAGGAGGCCGCTGAGATAGCAAAACCGGAAGTCTTTCCAGGCTTCAGGCAGATGGTTGAAGAGCAGATCTGATGCCTGTGAGACTCCGGAGCAAAAGCAAAATTTGAAACAGCATTTCTTAGATATTCAAGATCTCTTCGCGGTGGACTAGTATGACTGTGGTCGCACTGAAATCCATACAACAATTCCCACGGACCCTGGAATGACTCCAGTGTATGTGAAGCAATACTGCTTGCCTCTTGCATCCATGGAGTCCCTGGCGCAAATCATCAAAAACCATAAGTCCTGTGGGATAATTTGTCCAGTCCACAGCACCTTTAATGATCTAGTGCTGTGGATTTTAAAACTGAATGGCCAGTGGACACTCTGTGCTGACCTTAGGGAGCTAAATAAATGGTCCACATGTCCTGATGGCCTCTCTCCTGCATTGACCACGGGCTGGCCCAGATCCAGGGGTCAAAGGTATACATTGCTGTTGACCTGACCAATGGGTAATGGACTGTGCCGGTCAGTAGGGAGGACCAATACAAGCTGGCTTTTACCTTTGGGGGGCAGCAGTATACCTGGACCCAGACTCCCTTTGGATACCTCAACTCCGGCAAAACAAATTCAACATCTTCCTGCATAAGGCCATGCCCAACTTGGGTGAAAGGGGTAACCTGGCCTATGTGGATGATGCCCTGATAAAAAGCTCAACTGTGGAGGAACACATAGCGGAAATCCGTTATGTTCTGACACAGTTGAGGGTTGCCGGAGCAAAACTATCCTTCCAAAAGGCACAGTGCTGCAGAACCTGTGTCAACTTCTTGGCACATGAGATAACTCCTGAGGGTCTCTGTCCCCAGGAGAAGAAAGTGGAAGCACTCCTAAAACTTAAAGACCCCACAACTCTGCGTGAGCTAAGAAGCCTCCTGGGACTGACTATAGTAGGAAGTTAATTGAGGATTAAGCAGAGATCACAAGACCCCTGATCCATCTGTTGAAGGAGGTGGTCAAGTGGGAGTGGGGTCCAGAACAAGCCAAGGCAGTAAAGAAACTCAAAAGAAGCCTCTCACAAGCGCCTTGTCTAGCTTACCCTGGCAAAAACAAGGAGTTCTTCTTGAAGACGGGGTTCTTGAATACATGCTTGACAGCAGTATTATATCAAAAGCATGACAAGGTCAATAAAGTAATCTCCTATGCAAGCAAGACTTTATCATCTGTGGAGGAAAAATTCAACGATTGTGAGAAGGCACTCCTGGCAAAGGTATGGGCATTAAAAAAGGACCTCCCGTTCATCCTTGGGGAACACATAATAGTGGAGACTCCACACCAGCCTTTGCAATACCTCCAAAGTGACAGAATCTGGGCTGGAAATGTGAGTAATTCCAGAGTTACTGCCTAGATTCTGTCAATGCAAGGCTTTCCTGTGGAGGTCAGATATGGCCAAAACAAGAAGAGTCCCCTCATGCAAGGTCTGGCTGACTTGCATGATTGTGCCAGAGAAAACAGTCTTGAGGACGAAAGTCTTAATACCAAGGACAACATGGAGGCGTACCTGAATTCCCTGCACAAAGGCTATGATGAAGACAAGTGTGAGGGAATGCCCACAGTTTATGTGGACGGGTGCTCCTATCATGTTGACAACAACGGGGGAAAGGAACTGGTGGCCGGCATTGGGAATGCCTGGGTGAATGATGCCTTGGAGCCCTCTGCTGGGTACAAAATCGGTCGCTGTAGTAGTCAGGTGGCGGAGTTGATGGTAGTTCATTAAGCCATCCGCACTGCCGTCCAAAACCAACTCCACAAACTGGTCATAATCACTGATTCATATTATGTCAAGAACGGGTTCGCAGAGCACCTGGTATATCGGAAAACCAGAGGCATGCTATGTGCTAACAACAAACTGCTTAAACATTGCAAGCTTATCCAAAATATTGATAATCTGGTCACCTCTAGTGGGATGATCATCTATTGGAAGAAGATCAAGGGACATTCCAGAATAGAGGGGCCAGACAAAACTGGAAACAACCTAGCTGATCAGTTGGCGAAAACCGGAGCCATCCAGGGGCATCTTCTTGAGATCGAGGGAAATCCAGGTCACTGCTAGCACTAGGTCCCAGACAAATGCTCACAATGAACTCTCAACTGCCCAATGGAGTAAGGAGACCCCAGATGCTGATCTAATCATGGTACAAAAAGGGGATCCAATTATTGGTAAATTTTATCAACACATTGAGTACCCTGAGAACTTTCCTTTGACGGATACTGATTACATTGGGAAAGAGGACCTCAGGGTGTTGATGAAATGTCCAAAAATGTTCCGAATCCAAGACGGTTTGTTGGTAAGGAGATCCATATCTGGCTGTGGTCAGTGGGTGGTCCCTACCTCGTTCCGAAGCCTGATGCTAAGTCACGCCCATGATGCGGCCACAGCCGGTCATCAGGGGTTTCACACTACTCTAGAAATCTTGCGAGAAGTTGCATATTGGCCACACATGGGGCAGGCACCGACCAATACTTGAAGGGGTGTCTTGTGTGTGCACAATTTCAGCCAAATTCACTCACACACCGAGAACCCATCCAGAAGAGGGGGATGACACTGCCTTGGTCAGATTTACAAGTAGATTTCATTGGGCCCATGATTCGCTCCCCTAGGGGGAACAAGTACGTGTTAACCGTAACATGCTTGTTTACCAAATGGGTTGAATGTCTGTCATGATCTCTGCTTCCAAAAGGTCAGGGTTTTCCCAACTCCCTTGGAAGCAGATCCATAACCCAGGTTCCGAGTGCCAACCAGTCCCAATTGGGACCTTTTGGACCCAGTCCTGGTGCCAGTGGCACCAGGCTCATAAACATGCCCAGTCCCAGCGCTGGAAGCGCCGGGCTCATAATGCTTGGGTGGACTTACCTGCAGCAGACCATGCTGCTTACTTGCCTGCCAATTGAGCATCTGATCCTCTTCTGTTTGGAACTACTTTTCCTGTTGGGTGGGGCAGGAGCCACTCCCTAGGTTCAGAACACTGGAACTCTTCTGGAAAGCAGGAACTCTTTTCTTACCTAGGCGTGGCTGTGGAAGGAGACACCTAAGCACTACAGGAGGCTATTTAAACCACACCCGATGGATGAATCTTGCTTTGCGTTATTCTGCATCCTCTGCAGCAGAACGCTCATCGTGTCTTCTGCATCTGATCCTGGGCCTAAGGAAAAAGGCTTACCATCCTGAATCCAGTCTTCAGCAACACCTATAAAGACAAGAAAGAACAGGTTAGCATTACGGTCTTCAGTGACAGCGCTTCACTTACCTGGTCCATCGGCTGTCACCAACGCCTCGCGCTGCATTCCGGCATCTGAAAGACAAAGGCTTACCTACTCTTCGTGCGCTCCTGAGGTCTTCGCACTGCATTCCGGCATCTGAAAGACAAAAGCTTACTAACTCTTCGCACGCTCCGGAGGCCTTCGGCGCTGCATCCCGCATCTGAAAGACAAAACAAGGTGCGTTTAAAGACATTGGGGAACTTTAATACTCACGTGCCATTACTCCTTTCCACATCTAACTCAGTGGGTATTCCGGCACCCTGCAGCCGCTCCGAACTTTTACCTGCAAAATAAAAAGACAGTTAGAGCGCATCGTGAAGCAGGCAACAAGCGCTTACTTACGTGCTTCCAGGCGCTTCTATTCATCACACGGGCTCCATCTTCAACTCACTTCAGCCCGTCATCTGCCATCGCCGGAACCCTGCAAAACAAGAGACATCATTACTAAAGACTTTTAAAGGCATTAGAATTACTCGAAACTTACCATTCGTGTAGTAAACGACGGTCAGCAGTCCTCTGAAGTCAAGAGGCCTGCTCCCCTTATCCAGTGAAGAAACTGGTTACAGCACCCTGCCCCGAGGCAGATGGAGAGCACGGCGTTCACTTACCTAAGGTGAGAGCGTTAACCTTTGGGGTTCTACAGGAGAAGAGAAAGGGAAGAAGAGAGAGACATTCAATAACCCAGTTCATTAATCCCATATTTTCTATCTGCAGACATCTTACCCTTCAAGTCAGACATACAGTGCACAGAGGCCCAGCCCAAAGAGCCAGCCGTGTGTTACACATCACCTTTGAAGATACGGTATACGCCCAGTCAAGACCGGCGCCTCTACGGGAATCAGGTGAGCGTTACAGAACGCAAAGCCTACCGCAAAACTCCCGTCCAGGCGCTATGGAAATCTCGGATACCGACCAGCTAGCCCAGTTACTTGAGGAACTAAGGGCAGAAGTGCATGCAGCCCGTCAGGAAAAAAAACGCTCTAAGAAGGGAACTGATTATTTCCAAGGAGCGAACAGATGATCTCGCTAGACAATTGCTACAGTCACAAGCCGGACAGACCCCGTTACCCGCATCTGGGGGAAATCTTCCTTCTACATCCTGTATGAATCCAGTGCAGATCAACCTACCTGGGAATGTACCTCTGGCTGCGCCCGAACGATTTTCTGGTGACCCAAAGAGGTTTGCAGTATTTATCAATCAGTGCCGGTTGCATTTCTTATGCCGGCCAGCAGCCTTTCCAACTGATCAAGCTAAAGTAGCTTTCGTGCTTTCGTACCTTAGTGGCAATGCGGCAGACTGGTCGATCCCTCTAGTAAGTCAAGATGATCCGGTCCTCCATGATTTTCAAGCTTTTCAGCTCAGTATGGAAAAACTGTTCGCAAGACATTCACAGGGGCAGGCCTTGGACAATGAGCTTCTTTCGTTGCGACAAGGTAATCAAGACCTTTTGGCTTATATTGCGTCTTTCAACAGACTGATAGTGGAAACTCAATGGCCTGAGGACAAAAGGATTACGCTGTTTTATAGAGGTCTACGTGGAGAGCTCAAAGATGTGTTAGCCCAAGTAGTGAATCCCCCACGAGATTGTTCGGACTATATAGACTTAGTCGTTCAAATAGATCACAGACTGCAGAACAGGAAGGCCAATCGTTCCAAGTTTGATGCTCGAGTATTTTCCAAACCGCCAACTCCTTCCAAAGGAGTAGACTCCGGGGAACCCATGCAAATAGGGGGCCTGAAAGGTCCTCTAACACAAAAGGAGCGGGAAAGGAGAAAACAGTTGCAATTATGCCTCTATTGCGGAAACTCAGGGCACTTTCCTCGAGACTGTCCGGTGAAACCTGCCAAGAAGGCAGTAGGAGCTGCAGTTACCAAAGTTACAAACTCTGAGCAGGGAAACGACCTCGCCCGACAAGAATAGAGGTCCTCTTGCCAGGCGTGAAAACAAGTTCCGTGACCTCGCATTTCGTGATACCTATGGTCCTCATTAGCCCTGATAATCCGGATCGATTACATGCAATTGAAGCTTACGTCGACAGCGGTGCCATCGGCAATTATGTGGATCATGAAATGGTTTTGAGGATGAATCTAACTCTTTGTCCCAGGGCTGTAAAGGACGTCATTACTACGGTGGATGGAACGGAGATAGCCTCCGGACCAGTAACGCATACCACTCAAGAAGTGACGCTAGTAAGTCAAGATGGACACCATGAGAAGATCGTGTTCGATGTGATCAAGGCTCCTCAGTTTCAGATTATTCTAGGAATACCTTGGTTAGAGAAACACAATCCTCTGATCGATTGGCGAGCAAGAACGGTCCAGTTTCCAGAATGTGTCTCTACTTGTCACCCTCCACCTGGTGTTGCACTGGCAGCAATTTCTTCAGAGACTCCCCAGTTACCTCCCGAATACCTAGAATACCAAGATGTTTTTCGGAAGGATCAGGCTAACTCTCTACCTCCTCATAGGTCTTATGACTGCCAGATAGACCTGATACCTGGATCTACTCCTCCTTGTAGTAGGATTTATGCCCTCACCGAGCCTGAGAACCTTCACCTTCGACAATACCTGGATCAATACCTGGCAAATGGGTTTATATGTCCTTCCAAATCCCCTGCTTCTTCAGCTTTGTTCTTCGTTCCAAAAAAGGAAGGAGACCTTAGAACTTGTATAGATTATCGCTCCCTGAACCAGATCACCGTCAAGAATAGATATCCGTTACCTTTGATCCCTGAACTCCTGGACCAAGTCAGAAAAGCATGCATATATACAAAGCTGGATCTTAGAGGAGCCTACCATTTGGTACGAGTAAAAGAGGGCGATGAATGGAAGACGGTCTTCCGCACCAAATATGGGCTATTTGAATATCAGGTCATGCCCTTCGGACTTTGCAATGCCCCGGCCGCCTTTCAATATTTTATGAACGATGTCCTCAGAGAGCTCATAGATGTGTGTGTTGTTGTTTACATTGACGACATCCTCGTTTATTCTTCATCGGAATCTGAACATCAGAAACACGTGAAAATGGTCCTCGAAAGATTGCGTCAACACAAACTTTTCGCTAAGTTGGAAAAATGTGTTTTCAACGTGACTGAAGTTGAATTCTTGGGATTCATATTATCACCTAGCGGAGTGCGTATGGATTCAAAGAAGGTCGATGCAGTTCTCAAATGGCCATCACCATCCTCTGTAAAAGGTGTGCAAAGCATGTTAGGCTTCGCTAACTTTTACCGCAGGTTTATCCCCGAATTTTCTCGAATAGTCCAGCCCATCACTGCATTGTTAAAGAAAAACAAACGTTTTGAATGGTCTACCGAGGCGGAACAAGCTTTCCAGGATTTGAAGACTAAATTTATCTCTGCACCAATCTTAAAACACCCTCGCCCCGAACTCCCCTACATCGTGGAAACTGATGCTTCAAGCCTTGCCATGGGGGCAGTTCTATCACAAAAGGACCCGGTAACCAATCAGTTGCATCCCGTGGCATTTTAGTCCCGCAAATTCTCGCATCCTGAAATCAATTACACGATTACTGACAAGGAACTTCTGGCTATCAAGTCTGCCTTTAAGGCTTGGCGGCATTATCTGCTGGGGGCCCGACACACCGTTACTGTGATTACGGATCACCGAAACCTGCAATATTTGAAAACCGCAAAAGCCCAATCCTCTAGACAACTCCGTTGGGCATTATTCTTTGCCGAGTTTGACTTCATAATTACCTATCGACCTGGTACAAAAAACGGTAAAGCTGATGCCCTTTCTCGGATGGGAGTGGAAGAACACTTGATCAACCCTAAACCTATACCAATCATTCCCGAACAAAGAATTCTGGGTGTAATCGCCACACAATCCATAGAGGAAGTTAAGGATAAAGCCAGGCAACTTGTAACTCCAGCAGACATACAGAATTGGCATCTGCAGGGAAAGGACTTTGCAGTAAAGGACAATTTATTGTATTTCCAAGAACGATTATACCTGCCCAGCACAGATTTACAGAAAAAAGTAATCTCTTGTTATCACGATTCTTTAATGGAAGGACATCCCGGTATGGCCAAGACCTCAGAAAAGATCAAGCGCTACTTCAGGTGGCCGTCTTGGAAAAAAGATATCAGAAACTTTATAATGTCCTGTGGAGTATGCGCCCAAAACAAGAGTCAAAAGGAAAGACCAGCAGGCCTCTTACGCCCTATTGACATCCCACCTCGCCCTTGGCATACGCTTTCTATGGACTTCATCACCGATCTACCTCCATGCTCCGGATACAATACGATTCTAGTAATCGTGGACTTATTCTCCAAGATGGCGCATTTCATTCCGCTCAAAGGCTTGCCAACAGCAGCAACTCTGGCCTGAGAATTTCTCGAAAACATCGTCCGACTGCACGGTTTTCCTTCGGTTCTAATTTCGGATCGAGGTAGTCAATTTATTTCTCATTTTTGGCGAAGTTGCTGTCGGTCGGCTCAAATTGATGTGAGACTATCGACCAGTCACCACCCTCAGACCGACGGACAAACCGAGAGGACCAATCAAACTCTGTAACAGTATTTACGCTGCATGCTGCAACAAACTGAAAAAACTTGGAAAGACATCCTTTGGATAGCCGAATATGCCTACAATAACTCTGTCCATTCGGGAACTGGGAAAACCCCGTTTTTTCTTTTATACGGCAGTCACCCTCGAACCTCGGAGTTGGATCCCCTCCAAGATCTTGAAACACCAGCAGTAGACTACCTGCATTCTACAATCACCCAAGCCTTTAAGGAAGCTGTTTCTCACCTTCAAAGGGCTAAAGAACAGTACAAGAAAGGAGCAGATCAACATCGGAAGGAAGCCCCTCAATATCAAGTAGGGGATCAAGTCTGGTTATCCACCAAATATCTACCTCTAAAAGGGCCACGCACATTCAACCCAAGATACCTTGGTCCCTATTCCATCACTAGCATAGTAAACCCAGTAGCGGTCAAGTTGAACTTGCCCCCGCACATGAAGATACATCCGGTCTTCCATGTCTCTCTATTAAAACCCGTGCAACCTCAAACCCGACTAACTAAATCTCCAAAACCCATCCTAGTTGATGGAGAACTCGAGTTTGAAGTCAAAAGCATTCTGGACTCCAAGATCTCCAAATCTAAACTATTTTACCTAATTGACTGGAAAGGCTACGGCCCCCAAGAGAGATCCTGGGAACCTGCTGAATATGTCCACGCTCCTCGCCTAATCAAAAGATTTCACCGAACATTTCCTGACAAGCCAAAACCCCCGGAGAAGCCCGGTATGGGAGGGGCCTTGAGGGGGGGTACTGTCATGATCTCTGCTTCCAAAAGGTCAGGGTTTTCCCAACTCCCTTGGAAGCAGATCCATAACCCAGGTTCCGAGTGCCAACCAGTCCCAATTGGGACCTTTTGGACCCAGTCCTGGCGCCAGTGGCACCAGGCTCATAAACATGCCCAGTCCCAGCGCTGGAAGCGCCGGGCTCATAATGCTTGGGTGGACTTACCTGCAGCAGACCATGCTGCTTACTTGCCTGCCAATTGAGCATCTGATCCTCTTCTGTTTGGAACTACTTTTCCTGTTGGGTGGGGCAGGAGCCACTCCCTAGGTTCAGAACACTGGAACTCTTCTGGAAAGCAGGAACTCTTTTCTTACCTAGGCGTGGCTGTGGAAGGAGACACCTAAGCACTACAGGAGGCTATTTAAACCACACCCGATGGATGAATCTTGCTTTGCGTTATTCTGCATCCTCTGCAGCAGAACGCTCATCGTGTCTTCTGCATCTGATCCTGGGCCTAAGGAAAAAGGCTTACCATCCTGAATCCAGTCTTCAGCAACACCTATAAAGACAAGAAAGAACAGGTTAGCATTACGGTCTTCAGTGACAGCGCTTCACTTACCTGGTCCATCGGCTGTCACCAACGCCTCGTGCTGCATTCCGGCATCTGAAAGACAAAGGCTTACCTACTCTTCGTGCGCTCCGGAGGTCTTCGCACTGCATTCCGGCATCTGAAAGACAAAAGCTTACCAACTCTTCGCACGCTCCGGAGGCCTTCGGCGCTGCATCCCGCATCTGAAAGACAAAACAAGGTGCGTTTAAAGACATTGGGGAACTTTAATACTCACGTGCCATTACTCCTTTCCACATCTAACTCAGTGGGTATTCCGGCACCCTGCAGCCGCTCCGAACTTTTACCTGCAAAATAAAAAGACAGTTAGAGCGCATCGTGAAGCAGGCAACAAGCGCTTACTTAGTGCTTCCAGGCGCTTCTATTCATCACACGGGCTCCATCTTCAACTCACTTCAGCCCGTCATCCGCCATCGCCGGAACCCTGCAAAACAAGAGACATCATTACTAAAGACTTTTAAAGGCATTAGAATTACTCGAAAATTACCGTTCGTGTAGTAAACGACGGTCAGCAGTCCTCTGAAGTCAAGAGGCCTGCTCCCCTTATCCAGTGAAGAAACTGGTTACAGCACCCTGCCCCGAGGCAGATGGAGAGCACGGCGTTCACTTACCTAAGGTGAGAGCGTTAACCTTTGGGGTTCTACAGGAGAAGAGAAAGGGAAGAAGAGAGAGACATTCAATAACCCAGTTCATTAATCCCATATTTTCTATCTGCAGACATCTTACCCTTCAAGTCAGACATACAGTGCACAGAGGCCCAGCCCAAAGAGCCAGCCGTGTGTTACACATCACCTTTGAAGATACGGTATATGCCCAGTCAAGACCGGCGCCTCTACGGGAATCAGGTGAGCGTTACAATGTCACCTGGCCCCAAATATCAAGGCCGAAAAAGCAGCTGCCCTGATGATCAACCACATCTTCTCGCATTTTGGCCTACTCCAAAGGATTGAGTCAGACCGAGGTAGTCACTTCACCAGCGAAGTGATGACAAAGATGTAGAAGATACTTGGGGAAAAAAAGGAAGCTTCACATTGCATACCAGCTGTCCGCTAGTGGTTGAGTTGAGAGGTACAAAAAAACCATTGTGAGCTTTCTAAAAATGTTTGTGGCAGATTTTGGGCCAAGTTGGGACATCCGATTACCGCTTGTCCTGATGGCCATCAGATCTACAACTTCTTCTGCAACTAAGATCTCTCCATTTGAGCTGATGACTGGATGAAGGATGGTGCTACCTCAGCATTTGCTCTACAGAACACAGGAGCAGACACTGATAAACACCCACAACTCATGAGTATGTTGAGAATCTAAGAAAACACCTTCAACATGCTTTTGCGTAGGCTCAGCGGAATCTAGAAAGATCTGCAGAGGGCATGAAGACTCAATATGATCTAAAAACAACCAAAAAGGCATACCAAGTAGGGGACAGGGTCTACTTGTACAATTTCCAAAGGAACCAGACCAAGGAGCGCACATTTTTGCCAAGGTGGCGTGGTCCTTTTGAAATTATAGATAAAATGTTACCTGTCGCCTACAGAATCCGAACCCCTGAAGGCGAATTGACAGAAGAGAAATGGGTCCATATTAATCAGCTAAAGAGTTGTCACTGTAGGCACACTTTGCAGCACATTGAGGAGCCAACAGAAAATCAAATAGAGGAAACATGAGAATAAGAAAAAGAAGAACCAGAAGGGAACTGATAGGATTTATAAATATAATTATTTAACAGGGAGTATTTTTCTTCATTGGCAACTGTCAGTATTGAACATATTGGTATGCCACTGCTGTCAATCCTATTGGAGGGCAGTTAGTGGGAAATTGTAGTAACCGGTTTGTGTTTGTTTCATACATTTGTACTGGTTGTGTTTTCACTACCAAGGAGGACACCCCGGTGACCGGGAAAGGAGAAACCAAAGGAAATCCAGGGGTGTCTCTCAACAGCATAAAGGAAGACCTCAGGGAAAGCTGTAGGTGTCATTCCACGTTCCAACAAGAGACAGCAAGAGGAGCGTGGCGCACCGCTATCTGATGGAAGAAGGACTCAAACTGGACTGATCCTGCTTTGCCCCATTGAGGAATCCCACTTGTCTGATTCTCTCGCGACTTGGAATATCAGAAGAAGTCGGGGGGGATATGTGGGATATATTGATCCACACAACAGTATTTCTCCACATTACCAAGCTGCAGTTGCGCAGATACAGCAAAATGGCGGCGCTGGCTCCTGTGAGTGCCGTAGCCTCAAAACTGCATTTTGCAGCAACAATAAAAATGGCTGCACCATCCTGCCAAGCACACATCAGGAAACATGGAACCAGGGAACACACAGAGAGCGTGCCAGTTTGTTCTGACATATACAAAAGTGAAAAAGCAACATTGCTTTGCTGCAAACCATAAAATCCCCATTGAAAAGGAAACTTTTTCACCGTTAAAAAATGCAGCTTTGACGCTAATTCCATCTGTTCTTTCTGAAACCACCATGATCAATAAGGCCCTGCCATGCCCAGGATATCTCATTGTGCTTCAGCAAAACCAGGCATGATTCCTGAATGACAGGCCCTGTCAAAACAACTCTATGCAAAATCAACAAGAAACTTCACTTTCTGCCATGCACGGGAAACACTTTATTTTGTGCTACAAAGTGTCAAAAGAATGAACCCTGCAAAAGAAATCATAGCTCTGTGCACATGTCCATTCCAGGAGACCTTTGCCTTGTACAGAATGTTGTGTACAAGAAACTAACTATGGCTGCAAGACCATATTGGGAAGTCAGATGCAAAATCGAATTTGAAAGGAAATGTTAGCAGTTTTCACCACATGTGTAAAATGGGCTTTGCAAATCAAAGAAAAATAAATGCCTGTTTTAAAGGAAACGTAATATGTTGAATAAAAGCTTGTCTGTGCCTAGCAATGAGAAGGTGTTGGCTGCTGGGAAACACATATGGGCTATTTTTATTCCACAGGCATGTTTCTTTTCATTCAGGACCAAATAAAAGAAAATAAAGGTTTTAAACTGACTTGGCTAGATTTTGCAAGCTTCCAAAAACAGGTTTTTCTAGTTGGCAGAGCTAAGGCCGCCCCCAAGGAAGGGAGCCACAATAAACTTCCAGGTCAAGAAAGTGATAATTTCTAGGTTGGAAATCTGTGACTGACCAGGACAAAGAAACTTCACATACTAATCAGACTTCAGTCTGGGCAGCAGCCTCTTTCAATAGAAATTCTGGGACATCAAAGTGCGAAGTGGATAAGGGGCAATAAACCTTCAATCAAGCTGGATAAAGCCATCCTAGCTTTGGGGGAAGTGACAGTTGGTGGTAGCTGAAAAAGAAAAAAAATGGTCCAGGGCAGGACAAAGGTCTGCCCTTTGCTTCCAACGACTATTTTATGAATAAACTTTAAAGACTTTTATCTCTGCAGCAAGACTTTGTAGAAATGTAAAAATCTTGCAGTTTAAAAGTGATTTTGTGTTTTATAATTTGAGACATTGTAGAAGTCACTGACACCTTGGGAATAGAAAGGGCAAAGTATTGGGGATTATAAGAAAATTATCAATGATGCCAATGCAGATTTTTATACTTACATCCCTTATGATAAACCACACATGTGTATAAAGTTATGGAATTTTAGGCAGAATCTTTCATACTAAAAATTACCAAAATGTATCAGAGGGGCGAAACAATGTCTCACAAAGTTCAGAATTGGAGTGGAATGTTCTGCATAACATATGTAATCTGCTCATGTCATTGGGTAATATGCCACAACTGTACAAATGTGTAAATTCTGTTATGACTGATTTTTGGCAAAAATGTCTGTGGGAAGTCTTTTCACCTCATAAAAGTACAACCCCTAAACTGAGTCACATCCTAGGGGAGGCAGCCAACATTGATTGCCCAATCCAGTTGGCAGAGGTGTGTTTAGCAGACCCTGCCCAGCCATATACTTCGATGATGTCTCTAAGCATTATAAATAAGAGTCCCTGACAAGAATCCAGACACACACTCTTCCTAAAGTTCCTGTGCCGCATTCCTATTCCATTGATCATCCAGATTCCAGACCCCAACTACAAGGCCAAAGCATTGCTGATCCTATTCCCAGCAAAGCCTCCAATCTGAAAACCCACTAATCTCCCATTAAAAGGGAAAAGCAGTGGTACCTTTATCATCCTGAACCAGCCTGGTTTGCTGCCCACTAACTGCATGCCCGCCGACATCATGCTATCCTGCCATCTGGTCATCCAGCTGACCTTTAATATCCAGTGACCAGAATTGCCATTCCAGTCTTTGCCATCCGGTGACCAGAACTGCCCAGCTGTTTGTCAGACGCGCTGCCGTGTAGTGACCAGAACCATTGACGGTCCACAAATCCCAAAACTAAAAGTGGACTGAGTATAAATTACCACCCCATAGAAACCCATAGTATGCCTTGTCTTGTCTTTGTCCTTATCCCACTCTCTAAGTCATCCTATCCTTATCCTGAGAACTTGTTAAAACTGTCAGAATCATTCTTGCAACCCTGCCCTTGATTTATAGTGATAGCGCCATCTCTCTTTTCAATTTTGTCTTGTATAATCCTATGCCATTAGTCATATTAAGAGTGATCAAACTGGTTTCCGCCAAGGTTGGGCACTGGGGTGATAGGGTTGAACTCACAAATCAACCTTGGATCTTACTGTGTCTGTCTTTGGTGGTCTAGATTGAATACTTTAGTGTAAAGTAAAACTGTTCTTGTCACAACTGATTTCCTTTCGTATTTCACGGCTTCATTTTACACAAAGCCCACCTTTTTATGTATTGTCCTCCAATTTACCAGCTAGAGACTTACTTTCACTTCCATATTGTCCCTGTGATATACCTCTATCCCCCAATTCCAAATCAGTTTATTTCACCTATCTTTATTAGAAACCGTTTGGTTAATTTAAGGCGGGAATTGAAAAAATGCAACTTTTACATGTGTCATTTTACTGCAATCGGTTTTAAACTTTCCACTCATTTTCGAACTGTATGCTTTTGGCAATCCATTCTTTGTGATTGTTAGTGTCTTTGCATTGTTGCTTTTGTGAGGAATTATATTTGCTTCAAGGTTGTTAACACACATTCATTATTTATTTGTCCCTTTCCGAGTGTCATTTCATTACATTGAAAGGGGTTTCAAATCTCTCTTATTTGGGGAGGGAAGGTCAGATTTAGATTCCGTTTCCTGTTTCTTATTCCTGATTATCTGATGCTTCTTTTTATATACTCAGAATTGATTATTTGTGGGTTGAGGGAACATTTTAGGGGGAAATCCTAACTTGGGTGCTATCTTTCCTAAACCAAAAAGTGCTCCTATTCCGCTGTGCTGTGTATATGTTCCACTAGAAGGTTAAACCCAGTGCATTGCTCACATTCTCATTGTAATTATCACCCCATTGGTGATTGAAAAGTGTATGATTTCTTTTGAATTTTAAAATAAATAAATAAATAAATATTGCATTTTATCAACCAGCCTGGTTCTTGGTCCATTGTGACCTGGGGTATTTGAAAAGGGGGTGTGATATGGTACCATCCTAAAATTGAATCTACAACAAATAAGGAGAAAAACATCTCAATTGTGCGCTACATACTAGGCCGAGACCAAGGTGTGTGTCGCTTAATTGAAATACTTTACATGTCCAAACTAGCAATATTGCTCATTGGACACTGGCAGTATCCACTTCCAGATATATTGGGTCTACTTCTCGATGTTCTTGTAACACTGTAACATCAAAGGACCTAACGAAGTTGAGAACATCTATAGCCTCCATGTTCCCCCGCCAGGTCGCAATATTAAATTAAATAAGGTATTACTTATAAGAAAGTACTTAGTGTTCATGGGTTTCATGTGTAGCAGAATAGGCCACATCTCCAATTTTATGAGTTTTTCTGGAATTCATTTTGTTGATAGGGTATTCAGTCCATCTCATCTAATTCAGCTGAGGCAAAGTATCCATTACTTGACACACAACGTAAGTATCTTCTGGTAAAAGGTATCATGGGATTCTTACGATTTCAATTATAGTGTCACCCTCATTCTAGTAAAGCGTGGATCTACATAAATAACCCAAACTTACATTTTTTATTATTAAACATGAGAGGTAAATTCTTACTTCCCCTATTGGCAGGATATTCTTAAGGATGTTTCCATGTCTTTGTATAACTACTAAACAATCTTGTATCTGTTACCTAACCATAACATGCACTATCTCGCCTATTTGGTTTCTCCAATCTATTCTCCTTCCCAGAAAGAATGTAACTTCATTAATCAGTGAAGGAGTATCTTCTTTCTTAATATATGTTCGCTCTAGTTATAGGTCCTGGATAAGAATGAAAGACAAAGGAGTCAGTTTAAGAGGAAGGTGAATGATATGTGAGACTGGGCTGTGATGTTCTAAACGGGTCTTCACTGGCCACAGTGTCTTCAAGCAATGCAATACTGCCAAGCACTGATGCTAGAGTAGAATCAATAGAAGCTACAGGCTACAGAAATAGTGTGCCTGAGTGGCAAGCTACCAGGACGCAGAACTACCTTATTATATTCATCCCCCTTATCATCCCTTTTCTGTATGTATATCTTCTTTTCTCTCTGCACTCGTGCTGACACACCCTGATCTTGAACTCATACATACTCATTATCTAGTTTATCTTCCTTTCCATTTGATTTTGGTGTCAGTACCAAGTGTGGATGTCTTCAGACTGTTGAGTTTGAAGTAGCTGCTATTATCCCGCTTGCCCCTCTTGGATTGATCTGTGACGGATATGCTGTCAGAGACTATGGGAATTCTGAGAGATGCTTTTGCCCACTTTATATTCTAACTCAAAGCCAGATTGATTGTCAGACTTCAAATGGCACCTATTGCCGTATTTCGCAGGAACAATCTCATAAGTGTAGCAGGCCTCAGATTGTCCAATTTCTTTATTTGATCGCTAGAATGCCCTATACATATATCATTATACACCGAGTGTAAGGTCAGCCACAATTTTCTTTCTCCTCTTCCAGTCCATGTAGCAATGCTAACGCCTTAGTATTTACTCCTGTCTGTTGCACAATTCATAAATTACAATGCTCCAATAGGCAGCACATGCAAACTTGATGGTCTTCTCGTAAGCAAAATCAAGTTTTGGTTTTTCACTGTGTATTAGTTAGAGGCATGTTCTTAAACGTACATATTAGTAGAAGACAACCCTCCCTTCATTGACACACCAAGCAAGATGGCCAAAAGGTGGACCCCACATTGTTTGCAGCATGCTCATTGTGGCACCGCTATGATGCTGCTCTGATATTCTACTCTACCTTATAGGGATTCTACCTTACCAAATGATCTGGTTCTGCTTCTTACTTGCAGATCCAAGGGCTGAATTCCTCTGTTAAACATGTTTATACAGCTTTATGTGGGCACAGGAGAAGGTAGGGAAATTCAGATAGTTTTCCAATTAGTTTAAGTGCAAGATGCACATGCTCTAGTCTCTTTCACGCTAGAATTGTCCGGTGTCCTGTCTTCTTTCACCAAATCTGAGGTTCAGGTTGCATCATCGACTACTCAAATGTAGCTCCAGGACCCGAAGCCCTCCAATCACCACATGCCAGAATTAGTGTAAGGGCAGATGAGTTAGTTTGTCTTTCCTGTGCCCCACACCCAGTTTTCCACCCCTCCCTGCGGAGCTTGGTCTCAACTGTACCACTTCATGCACTTGCACTAGGAGAAATGTCGTCAGGCCTAGTATGCTAGTTTTTCTGTTTAGATGATTCAGAATCTTCAAGGCCTAAGAATGATTACTGTATTTCCTTGTTACCTTCCTGCCTTGACGCGCTTTGGAGCACTTCACCTGTTTATAAGCACTATATAAATAAACAATACATAAATAAATGAGCAGACAGGTACAAGCACAAAGGGCTCATTTAGGACAAACCTGTAAATAACAGAAAGGGGGCTAGGTATGATTGTTTGAACTTGCAAGTTGTCCCTGTGGCATGATATCGGTCTTCCAAATGGTTGTATTAATAACACAGAAGTTTGTATGGATCCAACTTCCATGTTAAATATACACCATTAACAAAATGGGGCCTAAATGCTACATGCATATCTGTTCTTCGCAGATGCAAAAAACATAGAGATAACATAGGGATCCACAGAATCTCCACCCATATCACAATCGCATGAAAAATAGGAACTTCTCTCATTTGTGAGGTGGAGCGATTGTGGGTGGAGGATTCAGGAATTATAATTTGTGCCCTCGCTTGGGCTCACCAATATCTTAAATCTCAAAATTGCGCAATCTGCAAAAATCATGTCTGAAATGTTTAGCTTTCACAATGCCTGCAAAATAAATACCAGGGCAATAATGTGCCCCCAAGTATGTAACACAGATAAAGTGAAAGATGAAAATGTGGCGTCCCTTTGACCACCAGAGACGCCAGCGACCCTCACTTCTTTATAACCACGGCCATCCATTCAGATCAGTATATGAGCAGATGCCAATAAGCTAAGAAGACTGCCGACCTGCAATGTGGGCTACTTAACACCCACTCGTTAGTGGCGCACTCTATGGAGTGTTATGATTTAGTGTCTAGTTATCTGCCTGACCTTCTGTTCCTGACAGAGACTTGGTTGGGCGAGACATCTGTCCCTTCCATTGTGCAGACCATCCCCTCCAATTATGAATTGGCACATGCTGATCGCAAGGCAGCCCATCCTGGTGGCGGGGTGGCCATGATTCATAAAACTAATTACAAAGTTATTTGCACGGTCCCTAAGCACTCCCTCAAAATGGAACATCTACTGGCCCACATTTCTGTTTCCCCTACTTCAACACTTACTGTTTTACTGATCTCCTACCCCAGGTGGTCAATAGTCTGTTCTGTGTAGAATTTCCAGCATTGGTGCTGGAGCTTCAGATTAAATACCCAGATTTGCTGATTGTGGGTGATTTAAATCTTTTGGTAAACCCTGCCACTAGTGGGCAGGTGGTACATTTTCTGGCCTTGATGCTGGATTTAGGACTTCCTCTGTGGGTTGCTGAACCAACTCATCAACAGGGCAACACTCTGGACTTGGTTTTTGCCCCAAGGGCGTCTATCACCCTAGCTTCTCCCAGTCTTCCTCCTCTGGTCACACCTGCCATTCTTAAGCGGAGTAGGCTCAAGGTGTCCACCACTGAGTTAATTGCTTCTCTGCAAGCACAGTGTGGTCAAGCTGCTACATGCTCCCTAGCCCCATTGGATACCTCTTTTACAGCCACTGCTGATTTGCTGGCTCCCTTTAGGCTATGTAAACAGAGAAGCTGTTCACCGGAGCCCTGGTTCTTTGAGGAACTTGGAGCAGGGAAACTGCATCGTAGACAAGCAGAGAGAAAGTGGCGGGTTAGCTACTCCTGTGAAGCCAAGTCTGTCTTCCGTCGTACTTTTACAGCCTATCATAAAGCAGTTATTAACATGAAAAAAGCTTTTTTTAGCTACAAGGTGGAGGGTGCCCTTAACCAACTGAAGGCCCTTTCTGAACTTGTTCAATCTCTATCCACTCCTGCGAATGTGCGTCCAGAGGTGCCACCCTCACAGGATCTCTGCGATTCACTCTCCTCTTTTTTTGTGCCTAAAATTTTGACCATGTGTGTTAACATCAATGGTGGGGCGCGACAGCTGTCTGTTAATGTGGCCCCTGATGGGGTCCCCCCTGCCAATAGGACTTGGTCCACCTTTCCTACTTTCTCGGACCTAGATATACTTGAAGCCATTCAGCGCCTGAAATCAGCCTCCCCCGCGGATGCCATACCCCTGGCTCTCTTGAAGGAACCATCGGGTGACCTGATTTCTCACATTACTGTAGCAGTGAATGCTTCATTTACTGATGGGGTGATCCCGCCTGCACTTAAGTACGCTCTGGTGATCCCTTTGTTAAAAAAGCCTTGGTTGGACCAGGAAGTGATGGCTAACTATCAACCTATCTCTCTTCTGCCCTTCCTGATGAAGGTTCTGGAAGCCTTGGTCTCCCCGCTGTTATCTACTTTTCTCGAATCCTCTCAGTATTTTGACTAATTTCAATCTGGGTTTCAGCTGGGGAGAGGTACAGAATCAGTTTTGAACTCGGTGCTGGATGATCTGGTTCGTTTGGTGGATCAGGTGGTGTCGGAGCAGTTCTGTTGTTAGAGCTTTCGTATGCTTTCGACATGGTTGACCACCCCACCCTGATCTCCTGCCTCTCTGCCGCTGGTCTGTCTGGCCAAATGCTCAGAACCTTCCTGGCTGACCTTTCCCAGTCAGTTTCTCTTCCTCATGTTCACTCCAGACCTGTTTCACTTTCCTGTGGTGTCCCACAAGGATCTGCCCTGTCTCCTATCTTGTTTAACGTTTATATTAGGTCTCTTTTGCTTCTCAACTTGTCCCATGGTTTTCGTTATTACTCATATGCTGACCTTACCCAATCCTATACAGCAGCCCGGTTTAGGGAGTGTCTTGAGGATTTGGGGGCCTGGATGACGACAAATTGGCTAAAACTCAATGGCAATAAAACCAAGGTTTTGGTCATTGGCACTACTTCTCTTCTTTTTTTGGACTGCTGACTTCTGGCCTACATCTACTGGTCCTCTTCCCATAAATGTTTCTTCTGTCAAGAATTTGGGGGTTAAAATCTCCTCCTCCCTTGCTATGGATGAGCAGGTTGTGGCGGTTTGTCTAACTGGGCATTTCAAGCTCTGTATTCTTCGGAAGGTCCTCCCTTTCATTCATGCAAAGTATCAGGCCCCTGGTGTGACTGCGCTTGTTCTGAGCGTGTCGAATTATTGTAATTTACTCTATCTAGCACAGCCACGCTATTTGTTAACCAGCTCTAGCTTCTTCAAAATGCTGCCGCCAGGTCTATTCTCTGTCCACCGTTTGGAGTTCATATGTCCACGTTGCTGAGACAGCTCCATTGGCTTACTATTGAAAACTGGATTCTTTTTAAGTTCATGTGTATTGTACACCGTGCTTTTTACAGCCTTGGGGCAGAATACCTACAGGCTAAATGTTTGCTCTATGTCCCTACTCGCTGTCTCCGCTCCTAGTCCGCTCTTCTCATAATGGTCCCTCGGATCAGACTGTCACAGATGGGTGGGCGTGCCTTCCCGGTGGTTGCCGCTAAGACCTGGAATGACCTTCCCCTTGCCTTACGCGAGACTGTTGACAATCTTGCCTACATTATTGAAAACTTTGGTATTCTAGATTCTGGTAAAAATAACAATTCCTAGTCATGCTTCTAGTGCCATGATGTTCTTGGGCGTACGTTGCTTAACAAATTCAGATAACATAACATAACAGCAGATGAGGAGACGGGTGCACATATAAACGATGCCCCTGCTGTTCGTGCAATTCACGAATGGTGCAGCCCTGTCACCCTCAGGGCTCCAGCATCCCCTTGTTCTTTTTAGAGACTGTTGCCTAATCTGATGGCCAGGTTCCACAGGATCATCATCTCCTCAGTGTTATACTCGAAAAAAACAGCATTAAGGAATAATGTGTGACTGTAGCAGAACCTTTAATTTTCATCTCATAAAAAGACTGAAGTAGAAAATATATATTTGTCATGCAAATTATTATTTTTTTGTGGTGGTGATGATGACATGGGAAGGTTGTTTGAATTATTGGGTAATAATCACCTGAAAAAATAATTGGGTCATGTTGGAAAAAGAAACACTGTCTATATTAGACAAAGAAGTACTATGATTAATAATAATGGGAGGGAAATGAATAATATGAGATCATTAATGGGCAGGATCAGACAAGCCGGCCCTGCAACGGCTTTCTTCCCAGGCACGTTTTCTAACCTCTGGTGCACCAACAAAGATGCATGCCTGAGCACATATGAACCTAATTTCAGCCCAAGACGCCTGCACGGTTTATGGGAAGAAGGTGCTTGTGCAGGCCCTTTTCCATGACAAGGACACACCCAGGTGGCCAATCAATAAATATCTACAGACGTGTATTGCGATGTTTTGGGGCCAAAATAGTGAGTGTAAGTGTTGACGAAAAAGCCATTTCAGGTGAGTGAAAGGAGCAGTATGGACGGAAGGTTGCTCTCTAGTATAGTGCCCCTATCAGACGTGCACCAAGCAATTTTAGTTCTCTGTGTGTAGGTGGACCATTCGTGAACTTGTTCTGCCTTTCTCTGAGTGCTTAGAGACTTGGATACCCCCGTGAAAAGGTGAGCCATTCTCATGTAGCTATCCTTCCCTGTTCCGAAACTCCCTCTGCTCTCTAAAATCTCTCTTGCTGTTTGTCACTGCCTCCCCATCAAGACTGACAACACTCAAAATGGCTTCCACTTTCATAGACTTCTTTCCACTGCCAGACTTTTATCTTCAAGTAATCATGTTGAGTGGCGATGGGTTGCGCTCTTAAAATGGCAGAATACAACAACAACGATTGGCAAGTGATGCAGGAGGGTTTCATGTCAAGGTGTGTGTCCAGCTCTCAACTGTTTTCGTGTCTGGCAGACTGGCAACTAAGTCCATGTTTTCTTTGCATTCTGACACTTTCGGTTTTGAACCTTCACATTTTGAAAGCATGTCTACAAATTCCGTGAATGCACCGAAGAGAGTGAGAACTCTGAATTACACATTTGCAAGTTGATTGCTGTTTTACACGTCATTGCTTTTATGAATGTAAGTCCATTAAATTTAATTGAAGTGACTAAGAGCCACGTTTAGATGCTTCTGCTGCAATAACACTTCTCTGCTAAGCACTCCATTGCACTTGGAGCTATGTCGGCACTATATGAAACACATGAAAGAAAGAAGAAAACAAGGCCCGTGCCTAGCAAAATGCGCTCGTTTGTAAAAGGGGAGCTCAGAAGTGGAAACAAGGCTTCCTTTCATTACAGCCTCTTCTGTGTTAAAGACCAGCATCTCCTTTTATCCCTTCAGTGGCTGAGTTTCTCAAGGACATGTTAAATGGTGTAGGACCTTTGGAAGATCTGGGTGCCATGCGGCCTACAGGACACTGTAATTCCGGTTCCAACACATTCTCAGCTAGTTAAAGTTCACTTAGACTTGCGTGACTGACAGAAATTTTCGATTTGCAGTGATCAGAATTCCTGGCAAGCCTCTTCCTCAATGGCCTTGAACATAATGCCCTTAATCAGTGACATGTCATGCATGCATGGATGGGATGCAGAGTAACTCTTACACCAGATCCTCAGACCAACTCAGGAAGTTTGGCAAAAGTCTTATCCGACTGTTTTAATATCCTTTGTCGAAAATAGCGAGTTACAATGGACATCAACTGACGTTCGCTCGAGCTCTCAATGCATTTCATAAAAAATCACGTTTAAGTACTAGAAATGTGTCATAAGTGATGTCATACTACGTGGCAAATAAGAGAAACCTATGGGGTGTTGTGGTTGGGTCAAGAGGAACAACTAAGTATACTTTCTATATTGGAACGGGTTGTGAATGGGTCTCTACAGTCATGTGGACATCTTATACCCACCCCTAGTGCAAGTCATCTTCAACACTTATTAAGTACACAGACTACTATTGGTTCTTCAACTGTAAGTCCCTTCGTTATATGACCTCCTATAATTGGTTGGCATGCTCGTGCCATGTCTGGAACATTCGGCTCCTTAGCAGCACGTAAACTCATACCCTGGTGCCAGGAGGTGAGTATGACTTTGCTTCCCACCCAATTAGCCCCTCATATCTCCCATGCCTTCTGTCCTGCAGATTGTCTTTGAACTTGGCCTTGCAGTAGATTCTCTTCTCTTGGGAATAAAAGGGAGTATAGGCACACACTTATCACAGTTCTGGTCTGAATGCCCAACTCCTATTTCCATGCTTGGCTCACGCGATAGGAGACTGCATTTGGGCCCATTTTCTAGCATTTAATTGTCTTGAATTAATAAACTTGGCACTCATGCTGTTCCATCTTTGCAACTTAACACAAGATGATTCAAGATAACTAGTTCTTGGCTGCTTCAGCTTTGATACCAGGCCAAACAGCTTCACCCTTCAAATCTGCGATCTCCATTTAATTCTTTGCTGCGACACACACAGCTCTTGACCCTTCATTCTCCATGGGTTTGAACTTACTAAAATCTTGACACCAATATCCAGACACTATATAATGGCAGCACCGCCAGCAGTCTATTCACTACGTATATCCAGCTTCTAAGATAATTTGATCTACTTGTGTTGCTGCATCTGTACAGTTATTAAATGGCTTACATTTTCTTCAGTGCTCTTTACACGTGCAATCTTCATTTCTGCATAAGGATGGTCACTAGATTCTTTATTTTGTCATCAGTTTCTATAAGGTCCATACATCCTTTCCTTCAGCCACTCTTCTCAGTGCATCACGCTCAGCTCTTGTGACGTCGTCAGCCTCTCTTTCTTTTGTCTTCATATTCCTTCGGGATCTCTTCCAAGACATTGTCATGTCTATGAGGATATATTAGATAAGGTATTCTTAGTGGATATCTTTTTTCAAAGACTCTCTGTGGAATAGGTACAACTACTGGTGCCCAGCATGGTGCAGTTTCAGGCTTCCAACATACAGGCAGTAGGGGCGTGGGACTTCCTGCAGAGACATTTGGCTGCTCCTCTACAGCCTGCTTTGCACTTCTTTTATTGTAACTACGTTGCTAAGAAAGACCCTTTTCCTCTGTTTGGGCTTCAGGGATTCTCCAGTGAAGAGCAATCTAACAAAGAGGGATGTAGAAAGAAAAAGGACGTGGGGGAAGTGGGGGATGGACGCAATCAGTCAGTGTACTTGGAAGCCATGTGGTTTCCGGTCATATTTGACAGCTTCATCCAGTCCTCGAATTTCGGCCACTAGAACTCAGCAATTGAAGTTTTATTTTTACACAAAAAAATGAATAGGCTTACAAATCTTGCTGTCGGCTAAAATCCAGTACAGGCATAAAATATTATGCATGATAATTGGCATAATATTATGGAGCCACTTCATACCTATGAGTGCTGAGTGTATCAGACTCAAACTCCTGGCAACTTGGGTAACCAGGTGACTTATGGAACAGAGACTTCACATTCTAATCTAGTCCTTGGATTTTACCAGCAATTGGTGTCAGCTGCTTAAGACCAGTTTGTTCAATTGAAGTTAACTGAAGCTATACATTCCACAATACATGTCCTTGTTAACTTAGAAAGGAGCACAGGAAAATGGTATTCTGCTTATTTGGGCATGCCCCAGAAGCCACTTTCGCATACTGGGTTACACAGCTAGTGCATTCTGAGTACTTAAGTCTTGCTGGGTTTCATGTGCCTCAAATGGATGGACGCGCCTACAGACCATCATTACTGATATGAAGGTGAAAGGCCGAAAGCATTCACTTTGAATATCTTGGAGTCATCTAACCTCATCTGGCCACCCCATTGATTGCACCCAATTGATTGGTTGCATTGATTATCCGTCAATACAAATATCACCCAAAAATGGTGCATGCACATGTAACTTTTTTCCAGGTCTGTCTATTGTGATTGCACATTGATATTAGTCTCGAAGACACGTTCCTCAACACAGCACATTTTTGCAGATACGGTAATGAAGGCAAAAAGCGGGGACGTTATGTGGTCAAGAATCTACCATCTAGTTGAGTGGGGAAGCCAGGATTATTTCTCTTGCACAGCAGATCCCACAGATTTCTATGTTGCCACCTAGATTTGATGGATGATATGATATGGCATTTATAATGCACCTGTACACAAGTGTTTCTAGCGGCCAGATAGCATGGGCTCAATAGGGCACAAGTCAAAGGTACACGCCTATGCCCCCAGTGCCAGCAAAGGGGAGTGCACAGTTTTACATTTAAGTGTGAGTTTCTGGATCTTAGTGCCCCAAGGAGGATCCCAGGTGCGCTACAATCGTTAACATTTTGTAAGCGTTTTAGGCCATGTTTGTCTTCTGCATCTCCAAGCCACAACCTCACACAGCCCCTAGTTGGCATCTTAATATTTACGGGTTAATTCATGGAATGATTGTGTGCCAAAAATGTGTGGCGCAAGCATGAAAAAGTCACCGCACGCAAGCGATTCATGGAAGGCTCTGCGCGTGGCTTTTCCGGGAGCTGCGCCAAATCCACGCTTACCTTACACGTCACTGCGACTTTCCAAACGGCGTGCATGACACGCACAGTGAAAGCGCACAACTTCTAGCGCACACACCTAAAAAGGGGGTGGAACACGCAGAATGGGGAACAATGCGTGAAAATGTGGGCATAACGGGGGAAGTACTGCTGGGAAATACACGCAAGGCCCACACGCTCACGAAAAACACGTATTCATGAAATCGAATAGGGAAAACCTGCGCACACCAAAAGACACGCACATGCGTGAATACGTCCGCCACACGAAAGCAGGTGGAAGCTCCCCTGCGCAGTATAAAAGTGAGCGTAAACAACAAACAAGCATATACAGCATATACGATGAATGTCCCATTTCTCGCAGCAGTGATCGTGGTACATCGCAGGAGGAGGAGAATAGCCAGGCCCCACATTTTTTTGCCCAGGACCTGCCTTTTTGGGATGTCTGATGACCAGGTTTATGGCAGTTATAGGTTTCCACCTCATATCATCCTAGACCTGGTCACTGAGTGGGAAGATGACCTTACATCACCCACATTTTGCTCCCAAGCACAGAGCCCCTTGGAAAAGGTGCTCAATGTCCTGCATTTTTTGGCCACTGGGTCATTTCAGCCGACAACTGCGATAGTCGGGGGCATCTCAGAGCCCACGCAGTCACGCTGCCTACACCAGGTGTTGGCAATCATGACTGCGCGTCAATCAGTCGGCAGGCACATATACATGCCCACAACAGAAAGACAGGCCGTGGTCCAGGACTTCTACAGGGTGGCACACTTCCCCAAAGTGCTTGGTGCCATAGATTGCACCCATGTGGCCCTACGTCCACCTAGGGCCACTGAGAACATCTACCTGAACCGCAAGCACTGGCATGTGCAGGTTGTATGCAATGCCAAGGGAATCATCACCACTGTCTATGCAAACTACCCAGGGTCCACCAATGACAGTTTCATATACAGAATGTCTGCCCTGAGCCGGGACCTGGAAGCTGGGAATCATGGCAACACATGGCTCATTAGTGAGTACAAATGCCTGTGCACATGCATGCATGTCTCACACACGGACAAATACACCAGCCCAACTAATGACAACCATTACCACCTCCCAAGGACCCAGTTGCCCACCCACACCTGTCTCAGGGGTTGCCATGTCGGGCCAAACTCCATCTGGGACCAGTGGCGACCCCCTGGCATAGAGGCAGAGGGCTGCCAGCTTCACTGCAAAAGAAGTTTGCATCCTGGTGGATCAACTCCTCGAGCATTATGATGCCCTCTTCGGACAAGCACGTGCCGACAAGGATGGATGGGAGAGGATCTGGTTGGACATCGTGGGTGCCATCAACGTGATGGGGGTGGCACCCCGTGACTTCAAACACGTCCATAAGCGCTGGGAGGACTTCAAGTCCAGGACCCTCAAGAAGGCCCGGCGCCTCTTGGACGCAGCGGATGCAGTGGGGCTCCGGGTCCTGCTTAGCACCGACCAGATGAGGGTGCTGGAGTGCTTTTGCCCAGCGCTTCACCTCCAGGTCCTCGAGAGGCAGACCCGCCTGGAGTCGAGCAGTAAGTGTCCATGCATTCTCAATCGACACAGTGCATGTTGAGGTGTGGCAGGAGTGTGCAGCTTGGACATATGTCTGACATGATCCATGTATGGATGTGTATGTGCAGGGATATGGCCGCGCTGTATGTGAGTCCAGTCATGTGTGCTGCACATCAATGGTGCATGTGTTCCGATGCATGATGTACAACTGCATCTGAAGATGCACACATGTTTGCATTCCTGTGTATGTACTCAACCATGTTTGGGGTGTGACACATGGATGCTTGTCCCACCTTCATGTACGTGCACAGTGTACATGTGTGTGTGTCTGTATGGTATTTGTGTGACTGTGAGACGCCACGGCCATCTAGGTACCCGATTGGCAGATGTGACATAGTTGACGATGATTGCACTGTGACAGGAGGTAGAGATGGCCAGATGCATGTCTGTCTTGTGGCGTGTGTGCATGTGAATGGCATGCTCCATGATGCTTGTGACATTATGCCACCCTTAGGATGTTCATGCAGTTCCATGTGAATGGATGCAGATGCCTGTTGCACGTTCCCTGCTTGTTTTTGCTTGTGTGTGGGTTCAATTGACCTGAGTGATGGGGAGTGTGATGCGTCTGTGATGTTTGACACTGCCATTCCTATGCAATAGTTATGTGTCTAGCAGACCATTGTACGGTGTGCTGATGCCTGTGTTCTGTCTCTCACTGTCTGCAGTGTCGACTGATGAAGAGGGCGGAGACGGCGCTGTGGAGCCCAGCAGTAGGGATTCCACCACCAGCCGGAGACGCAAGGCCCTGCCCCCCTCTGAGGTAATAATATCTTCCGGGAGTGAGGGGACTAGTGCCGCTTTCATGGCTGCAGAGGAAGGGGCAGGTGAGCCACGGAAGACAGCATGGAGTCATCCAGGTTGGTGGGGGGTGTGGTTGAGGAGGAGGCCGTATCAGATCCACGCATGGGGCCTGGAGGGGGTTGTTCCAATAGTGCAAGTGGTGCAGTCCAGGGGCAGGTGCAGGAGACAGCACAGGTCACCGCGGAGGTGCCTGTGTGTAATCCTGTCCCTGATCCTGTGACTGCATGATCCTGCACCAGCAGGGATGCCTCTGTCCAGGCCTGTTCACAGGTAGGGGATGTGTATATGTCAACTGATCTTCCTCTACCTGCGGACGTGACAATCCGTGACAGGGTTGAGCCTGTCCTAGTCGGTGTGGCGTTACGCACACGGGGGATTCGGGATGATGTACGTTGTTCCAGGCAGGAAAACACACATCATTTCGAACACCTGTGTGGCTGCGTCGACTTGCTAGGACAGGTCGTCGGCACAGGGTTGGGCGCTCTTGCGACCCCCTCCTCATCTGCACACCCTATGCCCCAGTCATCCTCTGTGCCGTCTTCCCGTCTATGTGTCACCTGGGCACCCTGTGGACCTGCCCCATCCACAAGGCCAGGCTGGTGGACATCACATTCCTGCCACAGTCGGGAGACGGAGGACCAGCAGAGGTGGTCACCCCAACAACTGGACCCCTGCCAATGGAGGATGTGCAGCCAACTCCGAGCAGGGCACAAGCATGGTGGCACTGGGGGATTCCATCGTCCCAGAGGCCATTGTGGTGGCAGAGGCAGATGGCATTGGTGCGGCAGCAGGCTCAACGTGGGAGGCGTCAGCACTCGGGCCAACAACAACCCAGGGGCAGGCATCGGCCGACGGGCAGCAGAACCCGGGACTGAGTGTGTCTTCCGTGTGACAGTGGTAGGGCCAGCATATAGATGAAGAGCAGCGGCGGGCAGAGAGGGCACGGCTCACAGTGGTCAGGGTGGAGAACTCCATGCCCCGGCCATTGAGGCGGGCAGCGTTCCTTGAGGAGACTCGCAGGGAGTTTGTGGAGACCATGGCAGCGTCCCTGCGAGGCCTCGAGGACAGAGCCCAGGCCCGCCTCCATGACATCAACATGGAGTTTGATGATGCCCTGACAAGAGACATTAACAACAGAAGTGAGCCGTAGGACTAGCCGGCCGCCGTTGTGAATAGTTCTTTAGGTATAAGTTTCTTTTTTTGTTTATTTATTTTGGCATTATTGGACATTGCTCCACCTTTTGTAAATAGTTTGATTTTTGATGGGCATTGTTAATTTTTTGGGGGATCATGGACCCTTGTGGACATTACCTGTACATAGCTGACTGTTCGTTGGATTTAATTTTAATTTTTTCCATGAGGTAATGGGTTTTTTATTTCATTTTTCCTTGTGGATATGCGGAAGTGGTGAAGGACAATGGACCATATTTTTCTTTGTGATGTTTTTCATGGATTTCTTTTCTTTCTGATTTTGTTTTCATTTACATTTTCCTTATTTGTTTATTCATAAGGCTGGCGCTCCCGTAATGAAGGGGGCTGATACAGGACCGGCCCCCTTCATTCCAGAAGCGCCGATTACGAATTTCCCATCGCGGGACCTGGATCGCACACCTGGTAAAACCAGGCGTGCTTTCCGGGTCCCACGAGGGGAAGAGGGAGGTAATAACGGGCCAGATGTAATCTGCCCGTTATTACCTCCCTCCCCATTCCCATTGAGCCCTATGAGGGCTCAATGGGAATGGGGATGGGTTCCTGCAAGGAGGAATTACCGGGTCCTCCTATGTCGGAGTAACCCGGTAAGTCCCCATTGCAGGAACCTGGTAATGGAGCCCGGAACGGAGGCAGCCATGGAGCTAATAGCTCCATGGCTACCTCCATTCTCGTAATGAGACCCATAGTCATGATTCTTTTTCATTTTGTCATATTTTTTATATTTATTACATTTCATTCATGTCCAGTGTTGGTGTGGTCTACTATTATTTGCTTGATGCATGTGTCAGCTCAATCATGTGTCACTGCTGTGTGCCTATGTTGCACATGTCTAGGGGTGCATGTATGTGTGCTTCTGTGATTTACATGGGATGGGGCATGTGGTGGTGAGAGGCAACAATGGAGGATTGTGGATTTGCATTGTGGGGGGTTGATATGGGGTTACATTTGGGTGTGCATGCGATGTTGGGGTCTGTGTTGCCATCACCGGGGTGGTGGGACATGAATCGGGGCCTGCTGGCAGGTTGCCGTCACTGGTGGGGGTGGGGGGACATGAGTCGGGGCCTGCTGGCAGGTTGGCGTCACTGGTGGGGGGACATGAGTTGGAGCCTGTTGGCAGGTTGCCGTCACTGGCGGGGGGGACATGAGGTGGGGCCTGCTGGCAGCGTGCCGTCACTGTTGTGGTGGGGGGATATGAGTTGGGCCTGCTTGCAGGTTGCCGTCATTGGTGGGGGGACATAAGTCGGGGCCTGCTGGCAGGTTGCTATCATTGGGGGACTCCGTTGTGGTGTGGGCTGTCTGCGGGGCATGGTCAGGGTTGTAGGGTGGTCCCCAGTGGTGTGGGCTGTCTGTGGGGCATGGTCAGGGGTGATGGGTTGCCTGCGGGGCATGGTCAAGGTTGTAGGGGGTCCCCTGTGGTGTGGGATGTCTGCAGGGGGTGCATGTGGCTCCTCACCACGCGGGTGTTTGAATATGGGGGTACGCAAGTGCGCTTTTCACGCGATTAGGCTGGCACGAGCGGGGTACGTGTATTCTGGGGTACACAAGTGCGCTTTTCACGCAATTAGGCTGCCGCGAGCGGGGTACGTGTTTTCCAGGGTACGCAAGTGCGCTTTTCACGTGATTAGGCTGGATCAAGCGGGTACGTGTATTCCGGGGTGCCCAAGTGCGCTTTTCACACTATTTTAGAGGAATGTTTACTTGTCCCTTGACAGGTGTTAGCTGTTCAAGCACTCCAAGCTTCAATGCTCACGTGACTTTGCATTTTGGTACTTGTAACCCAAAATTTATAAAAGGGAATATAACACTACAAGAATTCAAAACAATGTGAACTTAAATCGAGGATGCAAAGGAGCATCATGTTCGGCTAAGTTTATTTTTAAAAAATGAACATGAATGCAGAGATGACTTACTGGTAATCTTCATTTTTCCTAGTCCTTCTTTTCTTTGTCCCAGTCGTTACTTTATAAAGGAGTCAGCCTTTGTCCCAGTCCCCTTGTGGCATTATTTATTTTCCTCTCCCTACCCCCCAGGTACAAATTTAGCATGGTACTCTGCGTCGGAAAGGTGGGCTGTCTGGACCATGACAATCAATGGAAAGGACTAGACATGATGAACATTACTGGTAAGTAATACCTGAATTACATCCATGTCTTCCTCTTCATTCTCCCAGTCCTTGCTTTATCATGTATACACAGAATCAGACTGGATGCCACAAGAAAGAACAAGGCATAACCAGGACACTGCAAAACCCAACATACCTTGATCCAAATCAAATGCCTGTAATACATCTGAAGCAAAGCCTTTCTCTGCCTGACCCAAAATAACCAATCTATTGTGATAGACAAAAGTATTTGAATATAACCTAAGTAGCCGATGGCTACGTATACATAATTGTGGCCCTTGTTGCCTCCCCACAAGGGTGACAAAAAGACAATAGGGGGACCTGAATGAGGAAGTCATATCCACAAAGTCGGGGATAGCTTTCCTTAACATCCAACCCCACCATCTAAGATCTACCCTCTAGGAGGCTCAAATCCCCTGGTAGAGTCAGAATAAAAGGTGAAAGATGGATACCAACTTTGGAATAGTCACAGCCTCAGGAGAAACACACAAATAAGGCACAGAGCACATTAGCACCATCAATCCTGCCGAATGAAACTTTCACCATCAGGAATATTGTCATAACAGGTCAAATGTCGGATATCAGTTGCTTCCAAAGGCTCAAAGGGGGAAACTTTAAGAGCTTTATGGACCAAGGGAATATTCCACGTCAGGGTGAGAGACCTAACCTAGGGCCTCTCAAAAGATAAATTCCCTAATACTTTGGCTGTTATTGGATTGGAGTCTGTTGACATTCACAAGGTGCCCTGAACATTTGGGTGGCAGCCCACTGCGTTTTCAGAGGAAACTGATAGACCCAGCTAAAACGACTTCTGAAGAAACCTAGCAATGTCTGCTGGATGACGATTCAGATGTAGCAAACCATTCTTGGCACACCAGCTCAAAAACATGCCCCAAAGTCTATTGTAAGAGTACAGCCTCTGATCCCTGGACTGCAAGAAAAATGTATGGAGGAGGAGCCAAGTGCCTCTACCGGAAGTTCCGCCCTACTTTTTCCTATATGTTTGAAACCGGAAATTGTGACATACACAATGCCAATAGTGGTCCATATACCGCGAAGAGTCCTCGAAACAAGGTGTCCATAGAAATAAATCCTATATGATGTACCAACAGAGAAATGGCAGTCCTTTAAAGGAGGGTCCAGAAGAAGTCTGAAGATGAATGAAAGAGAAGACTGGTGACTTCACATGAATCAGAAATGACACACCTAGCAGAGATGCCAATGAAGAGAGTATCTAGACCATGGGTGCACAACTTACGGCCCGCGGGCCAGTTGCGGCCCGCCATGCTCTTTTGTCCGGCCCGCGAGGCACAAAGACTTTCCTAATGGAGGGCGGCCCGCGGCCGCCCTCCATTAGGAAAGTCTTTGTTGTCTTCCGGGCCGGACAAAACACTGGCCGTCATTGGCTCAGCACACATGCACCACGTTGCTCCTACGAGCCACGTAGTGTGTGTGTGCTGACCCAATGGAGGGCCAGCACTACGGCTGTCGTGGTCCATAAGGCTTGATGCCGGAAGGCATTTCAGCCTTGGACCACGCCAGCCGTAGTACGATTCCAGCGTTCCTGCTTACCTGCCGCTTACCTGCCTGCCTTCCAGCACGTCTCCGGTAAGTGGTCTGTTTGCGTTTGTGTGTCGGGTCTGTTTCACTTTATGTTTGTGTGTGTATGGGGGGATGGGGGGGTGTCGGATGTGTATGAATGTTGGAATTTGAATGTATTTTGTGTGTGTGTTGAGATGCGGGGATGGGTGTCGGATGTGTATGAATGTTGGAATTTGAATGCATTTTATGTGTATGTTGAGATGCGGGGATGGGGGGGTGTCGGATGTGTATGAATGTTGGAATTTGAATGCATTTTATGTGTATGTTGAGATGCGGGGGTGGGGGGGGTGTCGGATGTGTATGAATGTTGGAATTTGAATGTATTTTGTGTGTATGTTGAGATGCGGGGGTGGGGGGGGTGTCGGATGTGTATGAATGTTGGAATTTGAATGTATTTTGTGTGTGTGTTGAGATGCGGGGGTGGGGGGGTGTCGGATGTGTATGAATGTTGGAATTTGAATGCATTTTATGTGTATGTTGAGATGCGGGGGTGGGGGTGGGTGTCGGATGTGTATGAATGTTTTGATTTGAATGTTTTTTGTGTGCTGAGTTGGGGGGGTGGGGGTTCGGGTCTGTATGGGTGCATGTTTGTGTGTGTGCTGATTTGGGGGTGGGGGTTCAGGTCTGTATGGGTGCATGTGTGTGTGCTGAGTTGGGGGGTGGGGGGTTCGGGTCTGTATGGGTGCATGTGTGTGTGCGCTGAGTTGGGGGGTGGGGGTTCGGGTCTGTAAGGGTGCATGTGTGTGTGCTGAGTTGGGGGGTGGGGGGTTCGGGTCTGTAAGGGTGCATGTGTGTGTGCTGAGTTGGGGGGTGGGGGTTCGGGTCTGTATGGGTGCATGTGTGTGTGCTGAGTTGGGGGGTGGGGGATCGGGTCTGTATGGGTGCATGTGTGTGTGCTGAGTTGGGGGGTTCGGGTCTGTATGGGTGCATGTGTGTGTGCTGAGTTGGGGGGTGGGGGTTTGGGTCTGTAAGGGTGCATGTGTGTGTGCTGAGTTGGGGGGTGGGGGGTTCGGGTCTGTAAGGGTGCATGTGTGTGTGCTGAGTTGGGGGGTGGGGGGTTCGGGTCTGTATGGGTGCATGCTTGAGAATGTATGTGCTGCGTTGGGGGCGGGGGGTTCGGGTCTGTATGGGTTCATGCTTGAGAATGTGTGTGCTGCGTTGGGGGCGGGGGTTCGGGTCTGTATGGGTGCATGCTTGAGAGTGTGTTTGGGGTATAGTGTTTGGTTGGGGGTGAGGGGGCCATGGGGCATAGTGTTTGGTTTGGGTGAGGGGGCCATGGGGCATAGTGTTTGGTTGGGGGTGAGGGATAGGGGGCATAGTGTTTGGTTGGGGGGTGAGGGACAGGGGGCATAGTGTTTGGTTGGGGGTGAGGGACAGGGGGCATAGTGTTTGCTTGGTGGGTGAAGGACAGGGGGCATAGTCTTTGCTTGGTGGGTGAGGGACAGGGGGCATAGTGTTTGGTTGGGGGTGAGGGGCCCATGGGGCATAGTGTTTGGTTGGGGGTTAGGGGGGTGAGGGGGCCATGGGGCATAGTGTTTGGTTGGGGGTTAGGGGGGTGAGAGGGCCATGGGGCATAGTGTTTGGTTGGGGGTGAGGGGCCCATGGGGCATAGTGTTTGGTTGGGGGTTAGGGGGGTGAGGGGGCCATGGGGCATAGTGTTTGGTTGAGTGTGAGGGACAGGGGGCATAGTGTTTGCTTGGGGGGTGAGGGACAGGGGGCATAGTGTTTGGTTGGGGTTGGGAGCCATGGGGCATAGTGTTTGGTTGGGGGTTAGGGGGGTGAGGGGGCCATGGGGCATAGTGTTTGGTTGGGGGTGAGGGACAGGGGGCATAGTGTTTGCTTGGGGGGTGAGGGACAGGGGGCATAGTGTTTGGTTGGGGGTGGGGGCCATGGGGCCATGGGGCATAGTGTTTGGTTGGGGTGGGGGCCATGGGGCATAGTGTTTGGTTGGGGGTTAGGGGGGTGAGGGGGCCATGGGGCATAGTGTTTGGTTGGGGGTGAGGGACAGGGGGCATAGTGTTTGCTTGGGGGGTGAGGGACAGGGGGCATAGTGTTTGGTTGGGGGTGGGGGCCATGGGGCATAGTGTTTGGTTGGGGTGGGGGCCATGGGGCATAGTGTTTGGTTGGGGGTGAGGGGCCCATGGGGCATAGTGTTTGGTTGGAGGTGAGGGGGCCCATGGGGCAAAGTGTTTGGTTGGGGGTGAGGGGGCCCATGGGGCATAGTGTTTGGTTGGGGGTGAGGGGGCCATGGGGCATAGTGTTTGGTTGGGGGTGAGGGGACCATGGGGCATAGTGTTTGGTTGGGGATGGGAGCCATGGGGCATAGTGTTGCACTCCAAGAGTGAACTCAATAATAAAGCTAAAACAGGCACAGTTAGGAGATGTACATCCTTTGCTTTTTTGAGGAAACCTGACTCAACGAAGGCCATACTCCTCTTGGGTAACCCAAACAGCAAACTATAGCAGTCCAAAATAACAGAATGTCCAATCAAGGGTCAATAAAATATATATAATTTAATTAAACAGACGATATACAATAACTAAATCGAAATAAATGATAGCAATGGAAAATGTGTAGTACAAAATGTAAGTTTGAAATGCAATAAAAATCGTTACCCCTCAAAAACATCTTTTTCCATGTGTTTAATACAAATTGGGGGTTGAAAAAGCCTCCTGACATGTCCCGTCTACCGCCCCGCCCACTTTTAGGCCCACTATAGCCCTCATGTAAGGTACTTTCGGCCCTCTGTCAAAATCAGTTGTGCACCCCTGATCTAGACCTTATAGAATCTGATAGCGAAGTAAAGAATTGAGCAACATTTCATGAGCAAAATGAAGATTGCACATGTGGAGGGCACTGAAGAAAATGCAAGCTGTTTTACAATTGTACAGGTGCTGAAATGCGAGTAGACTATAATCATAAGGCTCGCTATATGTAGTGAATAGACTGCAGGCGGCACCACCAATATATATATGTGTATAGAATCTGGATGTTCCATGGGGCATTTTAGCAAACTAGGACCCCATGACTAGAAGGGCTGAAAGTGTGGTGTAGTTGAAGAAAACAGCTGACAGCGAAGGAAGACTCGAGAAAGGTTGTCTGGCCCAGTGTCAAGGGTTGGGGCAGCCAAGAAACTAGTTACAATGAAGCTACAATGAATGTGAAAAGCAAGATGAGCTCCTGTTGCGGTCTAATGGAAAAACACTAGAAGTGGCAGGTTTTATTCATTTAATAGTGTTAAATGCGAAGAAGGAGCTCAAAACACGGTCCCCTGTCACATGGTCAAAGGAAAATAGACTTTGGGCGAGCTACACCGAGACCAGAAGATAAGACCATGCTCACACTCCCTTCTATTCTCAGGTGCAGTGATACTTGCAAGGCTGAGTTCAAAAGACTGCTTGAATGGAAGACAGGAGTGATGATGGATGTTGGGCTAATTGGGTAGGGAGGCATGTTCAAGTCCAGCCCTCCAGCACCTGTGGTACTAGCTTGCGTGCTGCTAGCGAGTGGAATATTCCAGAAGAGTACAAGCATGCCAACCAATCATAGAGGCCCACATAGTGAAGAGCCCTATAGTTTGAAAGCCAATGAAACGTTGTGTATTTTATGACACTGAAGATGACTTGCACTATGGGGTGGGCATAGCTGTCCACCTGACTTCGAGAGCCAATCATAGTCCTATCCCCCACAGAAAGTATACTTAGATGTTCCCCTTAAGCCTATCACAACCCAGAGTAGGTTTACTTATTTGGCCACGTAGTATGATGTCACGTATGACGAATTTGTGTTATAAGTATGTGTTTTTTCATGTGAAACATTGAGAATGCTAGTGTGGTGTCCGTTGATGCCTGTTGTACTCCCTGTTTTAGATACTTGTTAATAAAACAGCTAAAGATTTGCCAACTTCCTGAGTCAATCTGATTATTGGTGTCATAGTAAAATCTGCATCCCCATCCATCCGAGATAGAGCAACCTCGCTTAACGGGCCTACGGGTTCAGATGGGAGTGCACATGTCTTGGCTCTTTATCAATTCCCTTTCAAGGACCAGGTTGACCAACTCCAGCTAATGAGAGAGGTTTGGTCTGCTGCTTGAATCGCTGGAGGGAACATTGGAAGTATAAGCAGTGGAGCCACAGCCAGGTACAGGAGAAGAGGAAACCACAACCTCTATATCCTATACAGCAGGGGGCTACCACGATTATCTCATCCGCCTCAGAATCATGGGAAGCAGAAGTATAGGAAAAAACATATACAAACGACCCGGAGACTAAGAATGTAAAGGGCGTCCACCTGCCATGCATCCTCCTCCCTTATCCTGGAGCAAAGCTTTGCCACCTTAAGGTTAAAACTGCAGGTAAACATGTCCACCTCTGTGAGATCAAACTTAAATATGTAAAAGCCTGGTATTCTACTGACCTGGAATTTGTCTCGGTCCTTTGTGTGATACAAAACCTCATTCCCAAAGGAGAAAATAATTTACCACTGAGGTCCACTGCATAACATCAAAGACCCTCAGAGAGGAGATTAGGCTAACAAGTGTAACTAGTTTGGCTGATATGGATTGTAAACATAACTCATTATTGCCACCCCTATTAGTAAAAAGCGACACAACCAGATGTATGATTGATTGAATTGTTATTTATTATGCGCCTACACACAGGTTTTTTGAGGTACTACAAGGCAAGGGAGGGGGAACAGAGGGAGGGCAAGACAACGATCTTGCTAGGCCTTGTGTCATTAAGAGAGTGCAAGTGCGCAAGCAAGAAGTGCAGGGTACAGAGAGAAGTGTACCCAGAGCAGCAGAGCGCTGAGTTAACTGCTGGGAGGCAGGAACAACAAGGGGCAATCCCAGCCCGGCAGTGAAAGGTTAGCCAGCAGGCAGTGCAAGAGGGCAGGTGGCAAGTGCAGGGGGAATGGTTGGGGGGCCTGGTGCCCTGTAAGACTCAGAGGGCAACCAGGCATCCAGTCAGCAGATGGAGCAAGAGCAAGGGAAGGTTAGCAGGGTAGAGGGAGAGAGAAAGAAGAGGAGAACAGGTAGGACTTGAGGGAACATAAGGAGGTCCGGCTCAAGGCGGAGAGAGGCAGGGTGGCCATTCCAGAGGGAGGCACCTGCAGAGAAGAGAGTTCTACCACCCCCTCACCCCCGCCCCAATCACTGCTTGGAGAAATGACTCTCCCGCAGAGAGTTAGAGGTAGACGAGTGAAGGGCTCTAGGAGGAAGGTACTTAGGAAGAGAGAGTTGAAGTAGTAAGGGCCACTGCTCCAGAAAGTCTTGTGGACAATGCAGAGGGTCTTAAAATGTGATTCTTGCAGCCACAGGGAGCCAGTGGAGGGATTTAAAGGCTGGAGAGATGTGGCTTCTGGGCTTGAGGCCAAGGATAAGTCTGGCAGTCCTTGTCACACTTTGCCTGAAATCTCACCTGTTTGTCTTTCCAAGTCTTGGACTGGGTCTTTTCCTTCTTCCTGGCAGCTCGGGACTTGGAGAGACACAGTCACGTATCCTCCGTCGCCAGCATGTAGGCGAGTCCGACCGAGGTGAGTATGCGGTCAATTCCAGGAAGGGGCACGAGTAACAAAAGTCCCAGAAGGAAGCCAGGAAAGAACCAGGATGCAACAAGGTAAGAAGTGAGCGCTACGGGTGGAAGGCCCTAGAGAGGAGAGCGCTGAAAGATGGCTTTGGGTAGAGGAGGACAATAGAACCTGGAAGTAAGGTATGAGCACAGGGAAAGTACGACCACACTTGCCGAAATTCGGAAGTTAGCATTGAGACGCGAAGCGCCGTGGGGCCGTGTCTCTTTTCAAGGAACTGGCGAACTCCTGAAAACGCTAGAGCGGTAATCCCGCACTAACGTCGGCCATGTTGAGTGTCCCTTGGAGGGAATGTAGCAATGTCTTATGGACCACGTAGTCCAGAAAGGGCTGAAATGACGAATCATGACAGCCTTGTTCCGTTGAGTTTAAGGGGTGTAGAGTAGAGGTAGACAGATTGAGGAAGTGGCTGTTGCAGTACTCCAGCATAGAGAGAAGCAGAGCTCTGGAGACAGTGGGTGCAGGTGAGAAAAGGGAGAATACCTATGTGGAAGTACAGCTGGAAGTGGGCCTCCTTGGCAAAGTCTGTGATGTGTGGAGAGAAGGAAAGTGTGGATTCAAAGATCACTCCAAGGTTTTTTTGCCTAACCAGAGGGTGAGGGCAGAGGGCTCAAGGATGGTGGCCAGAGTGAGAGAGAAAGCAGGAGCAGGGGTCCCAATGAGAAGGATCTCAGTCTTGCTGGTGTTGAGACAGAGATTGTTAGAGGCACACCATGACTGAATAGCAGATAGACAGCCAGGGATGAGCAAGGAGGAGGAAGCTGAGGGTTGTCTGAAAGAGAGCTGCATGTCATCTGCATAACACTGAAAGTTAGAGGTGAAAGTAGATATCAGGAGGGTCACCGGTGCCTGATAGACATTGAAGAGCCAGGACAAGAGGATAGATCCTTGGGGAACACAACATATATAGAAAGAGGTGATGGATTGAAAGGAACCAAGATGGACATGGGAGGGTCGGTTCAGGAGGAAGGAGGTCAGCCATGTCAGAGCCTAATCCGAGATGCCAAGGGTCTGGCGGAGATGTGTAATCAGGATGATGTGGTTGACCGTGTCAAATGCAGAGGAAAGGCAGGGGAGAATGAGGACAGAGGGAGAGCTAAAATCAAGATTTGAGAGCAGATCTTCATGGGTGGTCAGGAGTGCATCTTCCGTGTCTCTAGCTGCTCTGAAGCCAGACTGATTGTCATGGAGTCAACCAACAGATTCAGTGTGGAGGGTTAGCTTGGAGATAGCCAACTTCTGCAGGAATTGCCCAGGAAAGGAGTGATCAAGATTGTGCAATAGCTTACCTGAACGTAAGGGTCAGCAGAAGGCTTTTTTAGTAGGGGGTGCACAAGGGAGTGCTTGAGAAGAGAGGGGAACGTGCCAGTGTTGAAGGAGTGATTACAGAAATTGGCCAAGGCTGGAGTGAGAGAACCAATGTTGTCCTTGATGGTTCTGGAGGAGCAGGGGGTAACCTGTTAGATGAGACTTTCATTGACCAGATTTATCTGGAAACATCTTCAGGAGAAGAGAGGGTGGGGGTGGCCAGGGCAGGCCTCAGAGGGGTTGGGGGAGAGAGAGGAGAAGTGGCAGAGAATGCGGACAGAATTTCCTGTGTTTTAGTTGTGAAATGAGAAGCAAGAGCCTGCAGAGGGCCTGGGTGGGTGTAGAGGAGGAGGATACTGCTGTGGGATTGGCCATCTCCTTGCAGATTTTGAAAAGCTTGGCCGTGTTGTTAGAGACCACAGAGATGCAGGCTGGAATGTGGACCCTGTTCTTAGAGAAGATGGAGAATCTGTATTGCCTTTGGAGCAGGCGACACGCCAGTTTGTCAGATGGTGCACCCGAAGCTCCCTACTTCCGTTAAGCTACTCTGCACTTGCATTTCAGAGCAGCCAAATCGAAGTTGCACCAAGCGTTGCACTTTCTGGCAGGCTTCAGGCGGATCCTCATAACAGGGAAAAGAATTTCCAGAGTGTTAGAGATGGAGAGGTGAAGGTTGGAAAGGACTGTGTCAGGATGGGAGTCAGCCACAGGAGTAGGTGAAGGAGAAAAGTTGGAGGCAAAGGTGGCTGCTGGTGCTCGCTTCATAGGTCGAATGCCCGTGAAGGAAGATGGCTGTGCTGGGAGGACCTTTTCCAGGGGGACAGGAAGTTTCAAGTGAGAAGAGAGAAGAAAGGAGAGAGGAGTAGTGAGAGGATTAGAGAGGGGGATACCTGAAGAGATGAGAGCATCCAAGGTGTGACCAGCAGAGTGAGTCGGAGCAGAGGGTAGAATGGAGAGGGAAAGAGAGTAGCATAGGTTGCGAAAGAGCCCAAAGAAGTCTAGGGAGTCCATGTGGATGTTGAGATCGCCAATGAGGAGAAGCTGGGAGGTGGAGGATAGGAGAGAGGATGAGAGATCAGCCCACTCAGAGAGGAAGTGGGTGACCATGCCAGGTGGCCTGTAGATGGTGGCCAAGTTCAGAGAGAGGCCCAGAGAGATAGAGAGCCTGCACACCAGGCATTCAAAGGAGGAGTAGGTCTGAGTGAGGATGATGGTAGCAGGGATCCACTCAGGAAATATCAGGGCCACTCTGCCTCCAGGTCTGTTGGGCCTGGGCTCAGAGAGGATCTTGTAGCCCTCAAGGAGGAGTGTGTCAAAACTTGTGACAGGGCTGGCCTTGAACCGGTAAGAGCGAGAACATACAGATCCAGAAGATGAAGGAGGTGGCAGATGTCAGAGGAGTTTTTGACAACAGAGTGAGAGTGAGAGTAGCCATGTGGAACAGGTTGCCACTTTTGAGAGACTTCCGGGGTGGGGAGAGGAGGGGAGAGGAGTCCCCAACAGAAGTGTTAGAAGAGCCAGAGAGGTGGAAGGAGGAGGCGGCAAAGTAGCTAGAGAGATAGTGGATAGTAAGGGAGCCTGAGAGGAGGAGGAAAGTGGTGGCCGAGGAGCCAGGGATGTAATGGACAGCAAGGGAGCCAGAGCAGTAGAAGGAGGAGGAGGCATAGTAGCCAGACAAGTGGTGGAAGGAATAGCAGGAGAAGGAAGGAAGTTGATGATGCAGGGGAGGCGCCAATCAAAAAGAAGGTAATCGGACTGCGGGCCCTGGACCATAACGGTGCCATTTAGATATACATTAATGATGACTCTAGAGGACTGGAAGGGGGCCATGTGGACCTCCCACCGAGTGCCAGCATTAATGGGAGAGAAGGAGGAAGGAGAGAGAAGTGCGACCATATGAAGGGTCTGTAGGTTGGCTGAAGGAACGACAAAGAGGATGTCTGTGAGAATTTTTCTGGAAGAGGCACTGGCATAGGTGTCAGCGATGGGAAGACCTGGATTGGAGACCAGGGTGTCCTTCTTGAGCTTCTTCTTTCCAGACTTAGTGAGAAGAGAAGGATAGGAGATAGAAAAGCAGTTAGAAAAGATGGGGGAAATTGACAGCACCTTAATGGGTGTGATAGAGGGAGACGAAAGAGAGAAGAGGAGAAGAGAAGGAAAACACTGCACAGAGCTACACCCTACAGGGTGCACAAGGAGGGGAGTCAGGAACAAGAGGGGGTAACAGAGGGAGCAGCAGGCAACAGCAGAGTGCAGACTGAGACAAAGCACAGGCAACAACAAGCAATGCATGGAGAATACAATGGGAGCCAACCAGGCTCAGCTAAACCAAGAGAGTAAAAGAGGCCTGGAGGGCAACAGTAAAGATCCCAGCATAAGAGATGCAAGGCAGAGTGATAGAGGCCCATACATTCACCTAGAGGGGAAGAAAGCATGCAGCAGAGGAATGCAGTGAAACAGTCAATTGAGGCATAAACATACTCCTAGATGGGGAGAAAATGCAGCAGATGCAACTGAGAAGCTGAGGAACAAATTGCAGAACAGCAAAACAAAGGTACAGCTACCTGGGAGTGAGATAGCCTAATGAATGCGTAGAAACAATGCAGGGTGAGATACACATTGAAATGGAGGTAAGCGCAAGGAAGGGCAGTTTAGTTGGCTGCAGTAATGTCTGTGTCCCCTGCCCCAGCTCTCTTACCTTGTGGTTGCCTCTGGTCGATGGCTGCGCTGCATGCTCGCAATCTGCGTTCCGACCCCTTCATCGATAAACACCTGCATCATACAACACTGCAGCGTTGTCCTGCAAGGGCTTTGATGCAGAGGGTCCGATTCTCGTTTCTTAAAGTTTTCGATGCGTCGACGCAGGCTCAATGTATTACGAACCGATGGGCAGTACACCACAATACAAAACTGCAGCCTTGTCCTGCGAGGGCTTTTGTATGTCCCATAACATTAAGTATCGGGCCTTGGAGGATTTTCTATCCAATTCCATTGACAACTCTGCAAACACATAGGTGTTCTCCATCAAGACATTCTTTTGCCTAGTTGCAACAGGTTGAAATAGCCAATTGATATAAATGTACAGGTCTATAGGGGTGCAAAAGAGCGATTTCACTCAAAAAAATCATTAATTGTATTACATCTGAAGTAATGGCTTTCATCTTCCCTCAAATACACCAACCAAGCTAGGATTTGCAAGTGAATGCTTACATTGTTCTTGTCCCAGGGTACCATGACTCTTCTGGAAGCTAGCAGTGACCTCTGAAATAACACAGGGTAACTATATTGACCTGAAATTCTTGAAATTAAAAGTTGAAGATCAATGACACTATAAAGGGGCGAGTGTTGCCCTTGGGTATTTCTCAATTGTGATCTGATGGCAAGAGAATAGGGGCCATAATGCACATCAGAGGAGCCAATGAATACCATGCCTGCAATCTCCAAAAGGGGGCCACAAGATTAGCATGCACTCTTTGCATATTTTGAGACGAGATCTTGGAATAAGAGAAAAGGGTGGAAAGCAAGACTGGACACTAAGTCTGAAATAAATGTTAATCTTAAGGTTAAAGGTATTTGTACCGCGCACCATCACCAACAGAATAGGTCCCAAGGTGCTCTGGTGGATCTGCAAACAAAGAGGGAGGGGTGGGGGGTTAGTAGGGTGAAATGTGAGTAGGAAAGGGAGGAAGTTGGTGACCTATTGGCAGCTCAAGTTCGGTTTTCATTGTGCACTGAGCTTGGGTGCGATTATCGGATCAATGTGGGTCCTCATGTGGTGTTGGTGCGAGTTATGTGTTCTTTGTTTGTTGTTGCATTGTTGTGAAGTACGTGCGGTTTGCTGTGCGGAGAAGTGGTTGTGTGTGTTTTTGTGTGAGAGATGAATATGGAAAGTTAAGCTTCTGGGTTACTGTGTGTTTTGTCTCTTAGTCTTTGCAATTCTTGATCCACGTCTCTGATTGCCCTGTGGAGTTGGTATTTTTGTTTGTCCATCTAGTTGTTAGGTGTGATGGGATGGCAAGTTTCCATCTGAGCTATTTCGGAGCTTTGTGTACCAGGTTGAGGCAAGCATTGTCCCCCGCTCTGGTATTGGTGCTGTATATTTTACATTCATCAGCTCCCTTCCTATCCATTTCCCCGTCAGTGAACCATAGCTGCCTTTGTTTGCTTTGTCGGCTAAAGGTGAGTTGACATGTCATCCTAACCCTTCCCTCCTCATCTCTCCAAATGTGCTCCTTAGTGTGATCTTAACTAATCTATCTTTCATTTTGGTATAGTGATAGGCCGTGAAGTGTTCTCCCCCTCCATCTGTTTATGAAGGCTAGCTTAGAAAATAAGGAGGATCAGTTCCCTCTCTAAGTATTGTTTCAGCTGCGTATGTGCCCCATAGGCATTCCTTCTAGTTATGGGGAGAAGAGCCAGGTTTTGAGTAGTTTTTTGAAAAGAAGGTGATCTCTCTTGTTATGCATGTTCTTTGTTAGCTCATCTCACGTTTTTGGTGTAAGGTAAGAAAAAGAGGATCCTCCGAATTTTCTTTTGTTGTATGGTTTTGGTTCCAAATGGATGTCGCTGCTAGATCGGAGTGGTCTTGTTGGGTAGCAGATGTTTATTTACTCTCTTAGGACCTCTGCGCCTTGGCCGTGGATTCCTCTATGCGTTATGCACATTGATTTGAACTTTTTTTATCTATTTAATTGGTTGCCAGTGTAGCGTATTCAGAGCTGGTGTAATGTGTTCTCTTCACAGTAGTTTGAGGAGAAGTCTGAGCACCGCATTTTGTACACATTGCAGTTTTTTTAGAAGTCACTCTGCAATGCCTAGATATAGGCTGTTGGCATAGTCTACCCTGGACATGATGAGAGCAGTGATGGTGATCATTTTGTGGGTGAATGAGAGGAATGGTAGGATCCTTTTTACTGCTCGTAGGAGGAAGAAGCATTCTGTGATTACAGTGTTTACTTGTGGCTCTAGAGTTAGTCTGTTATCCATCAAGACTCCCAGATTTTTTAATATCATAGTTGGGGCTTGAGTTGTACCAAGTTCCGTTGGCCAAGGGATGTAGTGATTGTTTTCTCTGTTTTTTGTGATGATCATTATTTCTGTTTTGCCTGGGTTAAGTTTGAGGACGTTTGAGTTCATGCAGCTGTATATTTCATGAAGGCAGCTTTGTAGAGTTGCGTTTTCTTCTTGTGTGTCTTGTATCTTGTAGACTATTTGTGTCGTCAGCATAGTTGTAACATGTGAGGCTGTGTCTTTTAATGATCTTGATTAGTTGAGTCAGGTAAATATTGAATATTAATGGGGAGAAGGATGATCCTTGTGGTACTCTCCACAGGTGGATTCTCTTGAGTTGTATTTGAAAGGTTTGATCCATATGTTTTCTTTCTGTTTGTTAGGAAGGATTTAATCCATAGTAAGGATACCTCACTGATTCCGATTTCTTCCAATCTCCCATTGAGGATGTCGTGATTTACTGTGTCGAATGCTGTGGAGAGATCTAGAAGCATCAGAGCGGTGCTTTTGTCTGTATTTGGCTTTAAATCTTCCCAGATTGAGATAAGTGCTATTTCCATTCCTCTCATTGGTTTGAAACCTACTTGTGCCTGGTCCAATAGGTGGTGTTCTTCTGTGAATTCTTCGGTCATTCTATAGACGTATGTTTGGAGTAGTTTCACTGGGTACTGGATGTTGGACACAGGTCTGTAATTGGAGAGGTCCTCCACGTTTCCTGCTGTGTCCTTGAGGAGCGGCTTGATGAATGCTTATTTGAAAAATTGTGGCACTTTACCTGTTGTCATTGAGTCCTTGAAGAGGTTTCTGTAGTAGTCCATGGGTCTTCCTTGTGTGAGGATTGATTTGTATATGCCTGGGGGGCAGGGAGCCTGTTTTGTTGCTTTTGTTTACTAGTTTGACGAATGTCTCCGCTGACTTTTGGGTGAAGCTGCAGAGTGTGTTTGTGCATTCCTTTATAAGTGCTCAGTGAGGACGTTGCATAGTTTCTTCAATGGTATCAGAGCGTTGTTGCAGCCAGGTTTTTTTTATTTTGTTTATGATTTTAAACAGTTATTTTGCAGTGTTTGGGGCTTTGATGATTCTGTTGTCAAAGTATTTCCTTTTGGTTTTTTGGATTTCCTTTTTGTATGAGCAAATTTGTTGTTGGAATTTGAATTTATATGCACGGCAGTTTTTGATCCTCCATTCTAGTTCCAGTTTTTGGTTTTTCCTTTTCATGACACTGAATAGCGGGTTAAACCATTTTGCTGTTTTCTTTGGCGATCTCGTCTATTGTTGTCGTGATCCAGTTGCGAAGTAGTTCCATTTTTTTGTCCAGGTCAGCTTCGTCCATAGTTGTTTCTTATGGTTTGCTGATTGGCAGTAGTTCAGTTAGGTTGCAATTTTGGTCCTCTAGTTTCTTTTCATGATAGTCGGCAGATTATCCTTTTGCTTGATTATTGGTGTGGCCAACATGATCACGAAAGGGATGATGAGGTGGCCACTCCAGAGGATCTGAATTGGTGGTGCCGTTGTAATGCGATTTTTGCTGGTGAAGATTGCGTCTAGTGTATGCCCTGCGTGTGGGTTGCTCCTTTGACTAGTTGATGTAATTTCATTGTTTCCAGTTGTTTGGCTAGTGATATTTGCGAGGTTGAGGTTTCTTCATCAAACCAGATGTTGAAATCACTGAGGATAATCAGGTGATCCTGCTCGATGGCTAGGTTGGTGATTGCTTTTGTGAAGGCGTCTACGAAGGTTGCATCGTAAGTCAGTGGTCTGTATACCAGTATGAATTTCAGGTTTGTTTTGGGGTTTGTTGATCGGCGTAGGATTAGAGATTCACAGTTTTTGATGTTTTGTGGGTCTTCCACTTTAATTTCCAGGTGTTCCTTGTGGGCTATTGCTAGACCTCCTTCTCTTGTGTTTTTCCTGTTTGTTTGGATGCACTTGAAGTTTTCAGGCAGGCAGTTGTGGAGAGTGATTTTGTAGTTGTCATCTAGCCATGTTTCAGTTATGAGTAGGATGTCAATACCTCCGTCGCAGAGGAGGTCATAGATTTCGGTGCCATATTTGGACATTGACCTAGTGTTGATTAGATTGCAGTGTATCTTTTTGGTGTGGCTCGGTTTGGTTGTTGTTCCCTGTTTTTACTTGTCGATGTTCAGTTGGAGTGCTTCTCTGTTGGTGTTGCTGGTTGGTTGAGGTTCCTTCCATGTAAGTCGCTTTGTCATTGAATCAGTCTGTTAGATTGATAATTGGGTTGATGAATTCTACAGCTTCATTATCTTTCGTGTTTTTGATGTGGTTGTTGGCAGTGCCCTTGTGTTCTTGTCGTATATGGGCTAAGGGCGTTGGTATCGTCTCTTTCTCATCTTGGGTCCTCTCGTCTTGTTTTGCAGGGTTCGGGAAGATTCTGAGCTTGTCTGGACATGTCAGTGGCATTGAAGTGTTGAGGTTTTGCGGTTGTTGAGAGGCACAGTGTAAGGTATAGTGATTTTTCTCTTATGATGTTTGTTCTGTTGTTTTTATTGTTTGCTGGGGTGTGTTCTGTATTTGAGATTGCTTCTATTGGGGACATGTAAGTTTGTGTATCCGTTGCAGTTGGTCCTTATTCCAGGTCTCTTTGGCGGTGTCCAATTCTGTGTCGGGGCATTTTGTGTCCTTGATATTAGGATTGGTTTGGATGTTGAGCTTACAGGGGCAGTAGCCCACCTGTCGGTCCTTGTGCTAGGTTAATAATGAGTTTTATCCTCTGATGTTGCTATCGTTGGATGCTCTCTGAGGGTGTCTGTCCAGTCAGTCGGCTGGGTTTGGGTGTTTGTCTATCTATGGGTGGACTGTCTATGAGCGTTGTAAGCTTTCGAGGGGTGGCGTAGTTGGTTATGGGTGTACTATTGGTTCCTGGTTAACTTGGGTAGTGATTCTGGTTGTAGTCACTAGCTTTCAGTGGTTGTTGGATGTTCTAAGGTAATGGGAGGGGCCAAGGATTCAATTATGGCAGGTAATGATAGAATACACCAAGGTTTCAGATACCTAGGTAATGGGGAAAAGCTTAGGTTTCGCAGAGTGGTTTACAGTGAGATAATACCATTAGAATTTTGGTATCTTAGAGAGTGGGAGAAAGGCCTAGGTTTCACTGAGTGGCAGGCGGTAGTTAAAAACACATAGATTTGATAGTCCTAGATAACGGGAGAAAGGTCTAGGTTTCACAGAATGGCAGCAGTGATTAAAAAACACCTAGATATGAAACTGAGAAAGACCTAGGTTTCACAGAATGGCAGGCACTAGTTAAGAACACATAGATGTGAGACTCCTAGATAACTGGAGAAAGGCCTAGGCTTCACAGAATGGCAGCAGTAATTAAAAAAACACCTAGATAAGAGGCTCCTACATAACGGGAGAAAGGCTTAGGTTTCACTGAGTGGCAGGCAGTGATTAAAAAACACCTAGATATGAAACTCCTAGCTAATGGGGGAAAGGCCTAGGTTTCACCGAATGGCAATGCCGGGCACAGCGGCTAAGGTAGGCAGACCCGTCATGGAAGCACCAGCACCGTTGACAACAGTGTTGGTGTTTCCCATTCCCATAGAGTCCAATAGGACTCTATGGGAATGGGAACTTAAAATTTTCCGGCGCCTGAGGGTCTGGGCCAGGAAGTTAGGCACGAGTAAATCATTACGGGTCTGGCAGCAACCTTCCGATTGCACCGGCACTATTACCGCTGGACCCGTAATGAGGCACATAGATTTGAGAATCCTAGATAACTCAAGAAAGGCCTAGGTTTCACAGAATGGCTGGCAGTAATTCAAAACACTCAGATAAGAGACTCCTAGATAATGGGAGAAAGGCCTAGGTTTCACAGAATGGCAGGCAGTAGTTAAAAACACATAGATCTGAGACTCCTAGATAACTGAGGAAAGGCCTAGGTTTCACAGAATGCTAGGCAGTAATTAAAAACACATATATTTGAGACTCCTAGATAACTGGAGAAAGGCCTAGGTTTCACAGAATGGCCGGCAGTAATTAAAAACACCTAGATAAGAGACTCCTAGATAACGGGAGAAAGGTCTAGGTTTCACAGAATGGTAGGCAGTAATTAAAAACCTAGATAATGGGAGAAGGCCTAGGTTTCACAGAATGGCTGGCAGTAATTCAAAACACTCAGATAAGAGACTCCTAGATAACGGGAGAAAGGCCTAGGTTTCACAGAATGGCAGGCAGTAGTTAAAAACACATAGATCTGAGACTCCTAGATAACTGAGGAAAGGCCTAGGTTTCACAGAATGCCAGGCAGTAATTAAAAACACATATATTTGAGACTCATAGATAACTGGAGAAAGGCCTAGGTTTCACAGAATGGCCGGCAGTAATTAAAAACACCTAGATAAGAGACTCCTAGATAACGGGAGAAAGGTCTAGGTTTCACAGAATGGTAGGCAGTAATTAAAAACCTAGATAATGGGGGAAGGCCTAGGTTTCATAGAGTGGCAGGCAGTAGATAAAAATATATAGATTTGAGACTCCTAGATAACGGGAGAAATGCCTAGGTTTCACAGAATGGCAGGCAGTAATTAAAAACCTAGATAATGGGAAAAAGGCCTAGGTTTTACAGAATGGAAGCCAGTAATTAAAAAACACCTATATATGAGACTCCTAGATAATGAGAGAAAGGTTTAGGTTTCACAGAATGGCAGGCAGTAATCCAAAACCACCTAGATGTGAGACTCCTAGATAATGGGAGAAAGGCATAGGTTTCACAGAATGGCAGGCAGTAATTATAAACCTAGATAATGGGTGAAAGGCCTAGGTTGCACAAAATGGCAGGCAGTAATTAAAAAACACCTGGATAAGAGACTCCTAGATAACTGGAGAAAGGCCATGGGTCCACAGAGTGGCAGGCAGTAATTAAAAACACATAGGGCCTCATTACGACCCTGGCAGTACGGAGTGAACGGCGCCGTAAAAGGTGCCGGCGCCGTTCACTCCGTACTGCCACATTACGAGTTCCCCTCGCGGGACACGGTAAGCACGCCTGGGAAAACCAAGCATGCTTACGGGATCCCGGGAGTGGAAGAGGGAGCAAATAACGGGCCATCTCGTAATGGCCCGTTGTTTGCTCCCTCTCCCATTCCCATTCAGCTCTATGGGGGCTGAAATGGGAATGAGGAAGGACCGTGTCCGGGTCCTCGGAGGGAGGAATTACCGGGCCTTCCGAACTCGGAATGGCCCGGTAAGTCCTCATTCCGAGGACCCGGACCCGATGCGATTTTGGTTACCGCCAAACTCGTAATGAGGGCCATAGATGTGATATTCATAAATAAGCAGGTGGACGCCTAGGTTTCACCATACAATGGTACTTAGGTCTAAGTATGTAAGGCTAGTTCAAATTGGGATCCCAGGCGGTGTTCTGGCTGTATATGTTTAGTGTATAGAATACTTATTGCAGGAGGTGGTAGCAATTACTATCCGTAATTTTCCCTACCTTGTCTGTTGATGCCGGTTGACAGCTGTCTGTTCCTCCTTCGGCATGTGTGGATACTGTCCGATGGTGCTTATGCTGTCTGCAGGCCAGTCGGGGTGTGAGCGCGAGAGTGGTAGGCAGCTGCTTTGGGAATCTGAAGAGTTTCCCATTGCAGTCAGGAGGCCGGCACATCTTTACCAGCGGCTTGTTCTTGGTATAGTGTGGCTTTACAGGTAGGTGGGTGAGAGGTTCACTGGGTTGTCCAGTACACAGTCATATGTGGGTCGGGTTAGGGGATAGCTTTTGGTGGCCATGGATAGTGAATATTTTTTATTGGTTGTCGGCCGGCTTCCCCTGGTGACACTTGTAGACACCGGTTGGGCTGCCTGTAGGGGCTGCCCTTTGCCTTAGGGCCATTAGCCCCAGGGGCTGCAATGGGCAGAGTGCCGCCATAGCACTATTATTTTTTTTGGGAACCGTTGGCCAATCAGGGGAGGAGGGAGGGACAGGAGGCGGGAGCGTGGGGGGAAACACATGGGCTAGGACCCGGTGCAGAGGGTTGAGCGTGCGGGGGCTGGTGGGCTCAAATCAAGTTGAATGGAAGTGTCAAGGTTTTGCGGTTGTTGAGAGGCACGGTGTAAGGTATAGTGATTTTTCTCTTATGATGTTTGTTCTGTTGTTTGTATTGTTTGCTGGGGTGTGTTCTGTATTCAAGATTGCTTCTATTGGGGACGTGTGAGTTTGTGTATCCATTGCAGTTGGTCCTTATTCCAAGTCTCTTTGGCGGTGTCCAATTCTGTGTCGGGGCATTTTGTGTCCTTTGTATTAGGATTGGTTTGGATGTTGAGTTTACAGGGGCAGTAGCCCACCTGTCGGTCCTTGTGCTAGGTTAATAATGAGTTTTATCCTCTGATGTTGCTATCGTTGGATGCTCTCTGAGGGTGTCTGTCCACTCAGTCGGCTGGGTTTGGGTGTTTGTCTATCTATGGGTGGACTGTCTATGAGCGTTCTAAGCATTTGAGGAGTGACGTAGTTGGTTATGGGTGTACTATTGGTTTCTGGTTAACTTGGGTAGTGATTCTGGTTTTATTCACTAGCTTTCAGTGGTTGTTGGATGTTCTAAGGTAATGGGAGAGGCCTAGGATTCAATGATGGCAGTTAATGATAGAATACACCAAGGTTTCAGATACCTAGGTAATGGGGAAACGCCTAGGTTTCACAGAGTGGTTTACAGTGAGATAATACCATTAGAATTTTGGTATCTTAGAGAGTGGGAGAAAGGCCTAGGTTTCACTGAGTGGCAGGCGGTAGTTAAAAACACATAGATTTGATAGTCCTAGATAACGGGAGAAAGGTCTAGGTTTCACAGAATGGCAGCAGTAATTAAAAAACACCTAGATAAGAGGCTCCTACATAATGGGAGAAAGGCTTAGGTTTCACTGAGTGGCAGGCAGTGATTAAAAAACACCTAGATATGAAACTCCTAGATAATGGGAGAAAGGCCTAGGTTTCACAGAATGGCAATGCCGGGCACAGCGGCTACGGTAGGCAGACCCGTCATGGAAGCACCAGCACCGTTGACAACGGTGTTGGTGTTTCCCATTCCCATAGAGTCCAATAGGACTCTATGGGAATAGGAACTTAAAATTTTCCGGCGCCTGAGTGTCTGGGCCAGGAAGTTAGGCACCAGTAGATCATTACGGGTCTGGCAGCAACCTTCCGATAGCACCGGCACTGTTACCGCTGGACCCGTAGTGAGGCATGTGGATTTGAGAATCCTAGATAACTCGAGAAAGGCCTAGGTTTCACAGAATGGCTGGCAGTAATTTAAAACACTCAGATAAGAGACTCCTAGATAATGGGAGAAAGGTCTAGGTTTCACAGAATGGCAGGCAGTAGTTAAAAACACATAGATCTGAGACTCCTAGATAACTTAGGAAAGGCCTAGGTTTCACAGAATGCCAGGCAGTAATTAAAAACACATATATTTGAGACTCCTAGATAACTGGAGAAAGGCCTAGGCTTCACAGAATGGCCGCAGTAATTAAAAACACCTAGATAAGAGACTCCTAGATAACGGGACAAAGGTCTAGGTTTCACAGAACGGTAGGCAGTAATTAAAAACCTAGATAATGGGAGAATGCCTAGGTTTCATAGAGTGGCAGGCAGTAGATAAAAATATATAGATTTGAGACTTCTAGATAACTTAGGAAAGGCCTAGGTTTCACAGAATGCCAGGCAGTAATTAAAAACACATATATTTGAGACTCCTAGATAACTGGAGAAAGGCCTAGGCTTCACAGAATGGCCGCAGTAATTAAAAACACCTAGATAAGAGACTCCTAGATAACGGGACAAAGGTCTAGGTTTCACAGAACGGTAGGCAGTAATTAAAAACCTAGATAATGGGAGAATGCCTAGGTTTCATAGAGTGGCAGGCAGTAGATAAAAATATATAGATTTGAGACTTCTAGATAACGGGAGAAATGTCTAGGCTTCACAGAATGGCAGGCAGTAATTAAAAACCTAGATAATGGGAAAAAGTCCTAGATTTTACAGAATGGAAGGCAGTAATTTAAAAAACACCTATATATGAGACTCCGAGATAACGAGAGAAAGGTCTAGGTTTCACAGAATGGCAGGCAGTAATTAAAAACAACCTAGAAGTGAGACTCCTAGATAATGGGAGAAAGGCCTAGGTTTCACAGAATGGCAGGCAGTAATTATAAACCTAGATAATGGGAGAAAGGCCTAGGTTGCACAGAATGGCAGGCAGTAATTAAAAAACACCTAGATAAGAGACTCCTAGATAACTGGAGAAAAGCCTAGGTTTCACAGAATGGCAGGCAGTAATTATAAACCTAGATAATGGGAGAAAGGCCTAGGTTGCACAGAATGGCAGGCAGTTTTAAAAAACACCTAGATAAGAGACTCCTAGATAACCGGAGAAAGGCCATGGGTCCACAGAGTGGCAGGCAGTAATTAAAAACACATAGATTTGATATTCATAAATAAGCAGGTGGACGCCTAGGTTTCACCATACAATGGTACTAAGGTGTAAGTATGTAAGGCTAGTTCACATTGGGATCCTAGGTGGTGTCCTGGCTGTATATGTTTAGTGTATAGAATACTTATTGCAGGAGGTGGTAGCAATTACTACCCGTATTTTTCCCTACCTTGTCTGTTGATGCCAGTTGACGGCTGTCTGTTCCTCCTTCGGCATGTGTGGATACTGTCCGATGGTGCTTATGCTGTCTGCAGGCCAGTCGGGGTGTGAGCGCGAGAGTTGTGGGCAGCTGCTTTGGGAATCTGAAGAGTTTCCCACTGCAGTCAGGAGGCCGGAACTTCTTTACCAGCGGCTTGTTCTTGGCATAGTGTGGCTTTACAGGTAGGTGGGTGAGGGATTCACTGGGTTGTCCAGTACACAGTCATATGTGGGTCGGGTTAGGGGATAGGTTTTGGTGGCCGTGGATAGTGAATATTTTTTTTGTGGTTGTCGGCCTGCTTCCCCTGGTGACACTTGTGGACACCTGTTGGGCTGCCTGTAGGGGCTGCCCTTTGCCTTAGGGCCATTAGTCCCAGGGGCTGCAATGGGCAGAGTGCTGCCATAGCACTATTATTTTTTTGGGGAACCGTTGGCCAATCAAGGGGGGAGGGAGGGACAGGAGGCGGGAGCGTTGGAGGAAACACATGTGCTAGGACCTGGTGCAGAGGGATGAGCGTGCGGGGGCTGGTGGGCTCAAATCAAATTGAATGGGGGCACCAGTAGAGGCACGACACTCACCTGCACCTGGGACCAAAATGGTGCAGTGGGTGTCGTGGATGTTACAAGAGTCACAGGTGTCAGGCCTTCAACTTAAAAACGTTTTTACTTTGTTTATTTAGTTAGGTTGTAAACAGGTCAAGCTTCATCTATCTTCAACATGCCACTAGTTTCTTGAAAGCATTAGGGTCCAGATGCCAGTCACTGGATCCTGGCATCTTCATGGAACACTAGTCTGCTATTATGTTGAAAACACAGGAAAGAACTCTACATGTTTCAAGGAAGACAGAATTCCCAAACCCTCTTGGCTTTGTTCGATAGTGTCTTCATCTGTTCCTCTCAGTGTGTTGATACTTGCTATATCGAGTTGAAAAAATATAGTCCATCTCAGGTACTATAGCACACTGGATTTCGACTTTTTGAACGTTTGTACAGCAAAGGGATCTGCAAGAAGTTTCAGAGAATTGCTGTGTATTGTTCATAGTGAATAAATGCCCTCCCATTGCAAGCCTCCATGGCCCTCATTAGGACCCTGGCGCTAAGGGGTTTGCGCCAGCGTTAGCTGCGCCGACCCCTTACCGCCAACTACGAGTTCCCATAGCGCCATGGTCATTTTTCCGCCCGCTTTTTGCGGGCGTAAAAATCCATGGCGCTATGGGACCTCGGTGTTAATTACGCCACCGTAGTGTACGGTGGCGTAATTAACACCTTCCCCACTCCCATTGAGCCCTATGGGGCCGAAATGGGAATGGGGAAGGGTAAATGGGTCAATGGGGACTTACCGCCCCGCCGACCTCGGAATGGGGCGGTAAGTCCGCCATCCGCCATGGCGTAAAGGGACTTTGCGCCATGGCGGAAAAGTCCGCCGATGGCGGAAAAAATCCGCCAGGGTCGTAATGAGGGCCCATGTCTGTTAACTACCACCAAATGTCATACTTCATCTATGATCAATAATGAAAAGTTAATAACCTGTTCTAATTGTCTCTTCCACAATCTTTCTAGGCCCTGTAAATATAGGGGTCTTGGAAGGATTTCAGGAATAATGTATGATAGAAGACCTATCATTTGAGCCAGGTGTTGTATAGATCTTAACAGTTGGAACATAATGATTCTCAATATGTACTTTACTGATTCAATCTTGCTCATGGGAAGACAAAATAAGCAAATCAGCATTGCTTTGGGTTTATCCCAAATCATAGAAGCTGCATATTTTGAGCTAGACTTGTCGCTGATTTGATCTGGCACTGTCTGCCGACCTTTTAGCCAATGTGAGTGTTTTAGAACAAGAGAGTTGTGTTCTAGTGATCATAATCCGTTAACGGCCTCTCTCTCGCTGAAGATCCAAGCTGCAGAGAAAAGTGTACATACAGCCGTGAGGGTAAACTCCAATAAAAATAGAATAGTACAATTCAAAATATAAGGGTTGGTTTTAAATGAAAAATTATTGAATCAGATCTGGTGAAGTGGTGTACCCCCACATCGTAGAGTGTTTGTGGATTTGGACCAGCCTAAAGTAAAGAATTGTCAAAATTCCCAGAGGCATAAACACAGCTTTGACGAGGAAACAGCTGGGGGGAAAAAAAGATCTGGGGAAGACAATTTGTGCCCTCAAACATCAAACAATCTATTTACCAGACTTTCTCCTAAAGAAAGCAAGTTTGTGTACGGCATATAGGGATTGGTCCAAGCAGCACAGGTTCGCATTCAGTGTCCGTGATGGTCAATTGATGTTAGAGTCAGTCAATGCAGAATATCCAAAAACATTTTAGGGCATGATCAATCAACAACTATCCTCTCAGGGACACCTTCAGTGTAATGTGGTGCCAGAATCGGCCTGGCTGAAATATATTGGAGATGCATTCAGGGAGACCAAATAAGTGAGTATGGAACCACTGAGTGAGTCCCCTTGGACTTTGCATCTTGATCGGGAGATCATCAAAGAATTAATAACTTGTGCTTCTAGGTCAAGGGCACCTTGTCCAAATGGACTGACTAATTGGATCCTCAAGAAGGATGCAGCTGCATGGGCACAAACCCTGCTGCTGATGTTCTGGGGTATCCTGACAGCCAAACAGTGCCTGGACTCATGGAGACGGGCCATCATTACCCCCATTTACAAGAAGGGTGATCAGGCAGATCCAGCCAACTACTGCCCCATTTCCCTCTTGGATGTTGACAGTAAAATCTTCTCAGGCGTAATTCTGAGGGAACTGGAAGAGTGGCCAGAAAAAAATGGCATCCTCTCAAAACATCAAAACAATCATTTTTTAAAGGCCTATCTACAACCTTAAATGGTATGATAATTTCAATCGGAAATGAAAAATCTTTTTCAAAGAACAGTCCTACCCTATATGGAGCCTGGATTGATTTGTCTAAAACATTTGATACTCTTAATACTCTTAATAGAGGTAGATTGTGGCGTAAACTGAACCAATGGGGACTTTCGGAAAGGCCTGCTGGCTATTAATATTCACTTGCATCAGAACACCTGTCTGCAAGTTAGGCTATATGAGCTTAGGCATTTAACATTGGATATACCTATGGAGCGAGGAGTGAGCCAGGGGTGCATTCTGACTCCCTGCCTCTTAAATCTCTACTTAACAGATCTAGCTTGGTCACTAACATTTTGGCCATTAGCCAGCCCCAAAATAGGCTCTTGTTTGATCAATTGGATGGCTTATGTGGACAATATATGCTCAAGGGCCAGTCCATAATTAAAAATGCTTGATGCTGAGACATCGGAGGGGCAGGCATCGGCCGGAGGGCAGGATGACCCAGGACGGGAAGTGTCTTCCGTGTGGCAGCGCTTGGGCCACGCCATAGATGCGGATCGGCAGCGGGCGGAAGAGGCACGGCTCACGATGGTCAGGGTGGAGAACTCCATGCGGAGGGCCCTGAGGCGGGCCGAGTGCCTCGAGGCAATCCGCAGGGAGTTTGGGGGGAATATGTGGAAGGCCCTGCGGACCCTCGGGGCCATGGAGGGGGAGCGCCTCCGGGACATTGAGCAGGAGTTCGATGATGCCCTGGCCCGGAACATCCCGAAGTGCGCCGTCGGACTAGCCCGCTGCCCTTGTAAATAGTTCTGTAGTTAGTGTTAGATTTCCTTTGGTTTAGCATTTTTTTTTGACCTTTTGGACAATGGGCCACATTTTTGTATATATTTCTTTTTTTTTTAGGTAGTGTTATTAGATAGGTTTCATTTCTTCGGTTGGGATCATGGACCCTGGATTGTTTATCTGTACATAGTTGACTTGGATTTTCATTTTTTTTTATGATTTCCCCATGGAGCAATGGTTTTCGATTTTAATTTTCCATTGGATTTACTTTTGTGGACTGTGACTTTGGACACCTTTCGTTTGCATTATGATTTATGGTTTTGCATTATTTCACGTACCTGCTTGTTTTTTTTTTTAATTTCCATTATTGTTTGTTTATTTTTGATTCAATTTATGTTGCGTTTAATACATATTTTTTCTTCAAACTTCAATGTGTAGTATCATCTCATTGGTTTCATGCATATCATGATATGGGTTTTGACATTCACTGACACCGATTGGGTGTTTGTGAGGGACATGTGTTCATTTCCAAACTTGCAATTGGGGTTCTATCATGTTTTTGCCATTTCTAAGTGGGTGGATGCAATACTCGGGTGGGTGTTTGGCATTTGGAGGCTGACCATAAGGGCCAGGGATCTAGATTGTGGTGACATGTTGGCTGGGGGACATGAGTGAGGGCCTGGTGGAGGCTGCCCCTGCACTGCTGGGGGGTGGGGATGCAGGGGGACATGTGTGGGGGCCTGGTGGAGGCTGCCCCTGCACTGCTGGTGGGTGGGGGTGATAGGGGACATGAGTGGGGGCCTGGTGGAGGCTGCCCCTGGTGGCTGGGGGGTGGGGGTTGTGGGAGACATGAGTGGGGGCCTGGTGGAGGCTGCCCCTGCACTGCTGTGGGGTTGGGGGTGATAGGGGACATGAGTGGGGGCCTGGTGGAGGGTGCCCCTGCACTGCTGGGGGGTGGGGGTGAAAGGGGACATGAGTGGGGGCCTGGTGGAGGCTGCCCCTGCACTGCTGGGGGATGGGGGTGATGCGAGACATGAGCGGGGCCTGGTGGAGGCTGCCCCTGCACTGCTGTGGGGTTGGGGGTGATAGGGGACATGAGTGGGGGCCTGGTGGAGGGTGCCCCTGGATGCTAGGGGGTGGGGGTGGTGGTAGACATGAGTGGGGGCCTGGTGGAGGGTGTCCCTGGTGGCTGGGGGGTGGGGGTGGTGGTAGACATGAGTGGGGGCCTGGTGGAGGCTGCCCCTGCACTGCTGGGGGGTGGGGGTGCACTGGGACATGAGTGGGGGCCTGGTGGAGGCTGCCCCTGCACTGCTGGGGGGTGGGGGTGCAGGGGGACATGTGTGGGTGCCTGGTGGAGGCTGCCCCTGCACTGCTGGGGGGTGGGGGTGGTGGGCGACATGAGTGGGTGCCTGGTGGAGGGTGCCCCTGCACTGCTGGGGGGTGGGGGTGGTGGGAGACATGAGTGGGTGCCTGGTGGAGGGTGCCCCTGCACTGCTGGGGGGTGGGGGTGGTGGGAGACATGAGTGGGGGCCTGGTGGAGGCTGCCCCTGCACTGCTGGGGGGTGGGGGTGATGGTAGACATGAGTGGGTGCCTGGTGGAGGGTGCCCCTGCACTGCTGGGGGGTGGGGGTGGTGGGAGACATGAGTGGGGGCCTGGTGGAGGCTGCCCCTGCACTGCTGGGGGGTGGGGGTGATGGGAGACATGAGTGGGGGCCTGGTGGAGGCTGCCCCTGCACTGCTGGGGGGTGGGGGTGATGGGAGACATGAGTGGGGGCCTGCTGGAGGCTGCCCCTGCACTGCTGGGGGGTGGGGATGATAGGGGACATGAGTGGGGGCCTGGTGGAGGCTGCCCCTGCACTGCTGGGGGGTGTGGGTGATGGGAGACATGAGTGGGGGCCTGGTGGAGGCTGCCCCTGCACTGCTGTGGGGTTGGGGGTGATAGGGGACATGAGTGGGGGCCTGGTGGAGGGTGCCCCTGGATGCTGGGGGGTGGGGGTGGTGGTAGATATGAGTGGGGGCCTGGTGGAGGGTGCCCCTGGTGGCTGGGGGGTGGGGGTGGTGGTAGACATGAGTGGGGGCCTGGTGGAGGCTGCCCCTGCACTGCTGGGGGGTGGGGGTGCAGGGGGACATGAGTGGGGGCCTGGTGGAGGCTGCCCCTGCACTGCTGGGGGGTGGGGGTGGTGGGAGACATGAGTGGGGGCCTGGTGGAGGCTGCCCCTGCACTGCTGGTGGGTGGGGTGATGGGAGACATGAGTGGGGGCCTGGTGGAGGCTGCCCCTGCACTGCTGGGGGTTGGGGGTGGTGGGAGACATGAGTGGGGGCCTGGTGGAGGCTGCCCCTGCACTGCTGGGGGGAGGGGGTGATGGGAGACATGAGTGGGGGCCTGGTGGAGGCTGCCCCTGCACTGCTGGGGGTTGGGGGTGATGGGAGACATGAGTGGGGGCCTGGTGGAGGCTGCCCCTGCACTGCTGGGGGGTGGGGGTGATAGGGGACATGAGTGGGTGCCTGGTGGAGGCTGCCCCTGCACTGCTGTGGGGTGGGGGTGATGGGAGACATGAGTGGGGGCCTGGTGGAGGCTGCCCCTGCACTGCTGTGGGGTTGGGGGTGATAGGGGACATGAGTGGGGGCCTGGTGGAGGGTGCCCCTGGATGCTGGGGGGTGGGGGTGGTGGTAGATATGAGTGGGGGCCTGGTGGAGGGTGCCCCTGGTGGCTGGGGGGTGGGGGTGGTGGTAGACATGAATGGGGGCCTGGTGGAGGCTGCCCCTGCACTGCTGGGGGGTGGGGGTGCAGGGGGACATGAGTGGGGGCCTGGTGGAGGCTGCCCCTGCACTGCTGGGGGGTGGGGGTGGTGGGAGACATGAGTGGGGGCCTGGTGGAGGCTGCCCCTGCACTGCTGGTGGGTGGGGTGATGGGAGACATGAGTGGGGGCCTGGTGGAGGCTGCCCCTGCACTGCTGGTGGTTGGGGTGGTGGGAGACATGAGTGGGGGCCTAGTGGAGGCTGCCCCTGCACTGCTGGGGGGTGGGGGTGATGGGAGACATGAGTGGGGGCCTGGTGGAGGCTGACCCTGCACTGCTGGGGGTTGGGGGTGATGGGAGACATGAGTGGGGGCCTGGTGGAGGCTGCCCCTGCACTGCTGGGGGGTGGGGGTGATAGGGAACATGAGTGGGTGCCTGGTGGAGGCTGCCCCTGCACTGCTGTGGGGTGGGGGTGATGGGAGACATGAATGGGGGCCTGGTGGAGGCTGCCCCTGCACTGCTGTGGGGTTGGGGGTGATAGGGGACATGAGTGGGGGCCTGGTGGAGGGTGCCCCTGGATGCTGGGGGGTGGGGGTGGTGGTAGACACGAGTGGGGGCCTGGTGGAGGATGCCCCTGGTGGCTGGGTGGTGGGGGTGGTGGTAGACATGAGTGGGGGCCTGGTGGAGGCTGCCCCGGCACTGCTGTGGGGTGGGGGTGCAGGGGGACATGAGTGGGGGCCTGGTGGAGGCTGCCCCTGCACTGCTGGGGGGTGGGGGTGCAGGGGGACATGAGTGGGGGCCTGGTGGAGGCTGCCCCTGGTGGCTGGGGGTTTGGGGTGGTGGGAGACATGGGTGGGGGCCTGGTGGAGGCTGCCCCTGCACTGATGGGGGGTGGGGGTGATGGGAGACATGAGTGGGGGCCTGGTGGAGGGTGCCCCTGGTGGCTGGGGGGTGGGGGTGGTGGTAGACATGAGTGGGGGCCTGGTGGAGGCTGCCCCTGCACTGCTGGGGGGGGGTGTGATGGGAGACATGAGTGGGGGCCTGGTGGAGGCTGCCCCTGCACTGCTGGGGGTTGGGGGTGATGGGAGACATGAGTGGGGGCCTGGTGGAGGCTGCCCCTGGTGGCTGGGGGGTGGGGGTGCAGTGAGACATGAGTTGGACATGAGTGGGGGCCTGGTGGAGGCTGCCCCTGCACTGCTGGGGGGTGGGGGTGATAGGGGGCATGAGTGGGGGCCTGGTGGAGGCTGCCCCTGCACTGCTGGGGGTGGGGGTGATGGGAGACATGTGTGGGGGCCTGGTGGAGGCTGCCCCTGCACTGCTGGGGGGTGGGGGTGCAGGGGGACATGAGTGGGGGCCTGGTGGAGGCTGCCCCTGGTGGCTGGAGGGTGGGGGTGGTGGGAGACATGAGTGGGGGCCTGGTGGAGGCTGCCCCTGCACTGCTGGGGGGTGGGGGTGATGGGAGACATGAGTGGGGGCCTGGTGGAGGGTGCCCCTGGTGGCTGGGGGGTGGGGGTGGTGTTAGACATGAGTGGGGGCCTGGTGGAGGCTGCCCCTGCACTGCTGGGGGGTGGGGGTGATGGGAGACATGAGTGGGGGCCTGGTGGAGGCTGCCCCTGGTGGCGGGGGGTGGGGGTGCAGGGAGACATGAGTTGGACATGAGTGGGGGCCTGGTGGAGGCTGTCCCTGCACTGCTGGGGGGTGGGGGTGATAGGGGACATGAGTGGGGGCCTGGTGGAGGCTGCCCCTGCACTACTGGGGGGTGGGGGTGATGGGAGACATGTGTGGGGGCCTGGTGGAGGCTGCCCCTGTACTGCTGGGGGATGGGGGTGATGGTAGACATGAGTGGGGGCCTGGTGGAGGCTGCCCCTGCACTGCTGGGGGTGGGGGTGCAGGGGGACATGAGTGGGGGCCTGGTGGAGGCGACCCCTGGTGGCTGGGGGGTGGGGTGCAGGGAGACATGAGTTGGACATGAGTGGGGGCCTGGTGGAGGCTGCCCCTGCACTGCTGGGGGGTGGGGGTGATGGGAGACATGTGTGGGGGCCTGGTGGAGGCTGCCCCTGCACTGCTGGGGGGTGGGGGTGATGGTAGACATGAGTGGGGGCCTGGTGGAGGCTGCCCCTGCACTGCTGGGGGGTGGGGGTGCAGGGGGACATGAGTGGGGGCCTGGTGGAGGCTGCCCCTGCACTGCTTGGGGGTGCAGGGGGACATGAGTGGGGCCTGGTGGAGGGTGCCCCTGGATGCTGGGTGGTGGGGGTGGTGGTGGTAGACATGAGTGGGGGCCTGGTGGAGGTTGCCCATGGTGGCTGGGGGGTGGGGGTGCAGGGAGACATGCGTTGGACATGAGTGGGGGCCTGGTGGAGGCTGTCCCTGCACTGCTGGGGGGTGGGGGTGATGGGAGACATGAGTGGGGGCCTGGTGGAGGTTGCCCCTGGTGGCTGGGGGGTGGGGTTGGTGGGAGACATGAGTGGGGGCCTGGTGGAGGCTGCCCCTGTATGCTGGGGGTGGGGGTGATGGGAGACATGAGTGGGGGCCTGGTTGAGGCTGCCCCTGCACTGCTGGGGGATGGGGGGGGTGGTAGACATGAGTGGGGGCCTGGTGGAGGCTGCCCCTGCACTGCTGGGGGGGGTGGGGGTGATAGGGGACATGAGTGGGGGCCTGGTTGAGGCTGCCCCTGCACTGCTGGGGGATGGGGGGGGTGGTAGACATGAGTGGGGGCCTGGTGGAGGCTGCCCCTGCACTGCTGGGGGGTGGGGTGATGGTAGACATGAGTGGGGGCCTGGTGGAGGGTGCCCCTGGTGGCTGGGGGGTGGGGGTGGTGGTAGACATGAGTGGGGCCTGGTGGAGGCTGCCCCTGCACTGCTGGGGGGTGGGGTGATGGGAGACGAGTGGGGGCCTGGTGGAGGCTGCCCCTGCACTGCTGGGGGGTGGCGGTGATGGGAGACATGAGTGGGGGCCTGGTGGAGGCTGCCCCTGAACTGCTGGCGGGTGGGGGTGATGGTAGACATGAGTGGGGGCCTGGTGGAGGCTGCCCCTGCACTGCTGGAGGGTGGGGGTGATGGGAGACATGAGTGGGGGCCTGGTGGAGGGTGCCCCTGGATGCTGGGGGGTGGGGGTGGTGGTAGACACGAGTGGGGGCCTGGTGGAGGATGCCCCTGGTGGCTGGGTGGTGGGGGTGGTGGTAGACATGAGTGGGGGCCTAGTGGAGGCTGCCCCGGCACTGCTGTGGGGTGGGGGTGCAGGGGGACATGAGTGGGGGCCTGATGGAGGCTGCCCCTGCACTGCTGGGGGGTGGGGGTGCAGGGGGACATGAGTGGGGGCCTGGTGGAGGCTGCCCCTGCACTGATGGGGGGTGGGGGTGATGGGAGACATGAGTGGGGGCCTGGTGGAATGTGCCCCTGGTGGCTGGGGGGTGGGGGTGGTGGTAGACATGAGTGGGGGCCTGGTGGAGGCTGCCCCTGCACTGCTGGGGGGTGGGTGTGATGGGAGACATGAGTGGGGGCCTGGTGGAGGCTGCCCCTGCACTGCTGGGGGTTGGGGGTGATGGGAGACATGAGTGGGGGCCTGGTGGAGGCTGCCCCTGGTGGCTGGGGGGTGGGGGTGCAGTGAGACATGAGTTGGACATGAGTGGGGGCCTGGTGGAGGCTGCCCCTGCACTGCTGGGGGGTGGGGGTGATAGGGGGCATGAGTGGGGGCCTGGTGGAGGCTGCCCCTGCACTGCTGGGGGTGGGGGTGATGGGAGACATGTGTGGGGGCCTGGTGGAGGCTGCCCCTGCACTGCTGGGGGGTGGGGGTGCAGGGGGACATGAGTGGGGGCCTGGTGGAGGCTGCCCCTGGTGGCTGGGGGGTGGGGGTGGTGGGAGACATAAGTGGGGGCCTGGTGGAGGCTGCCCCTGCACTGCTGGGGGGTGGGGGTGATGGGAGACATGAGTGGGGGCCTGGTGGAGGGTGCCCCTGGTGGCTGGGGGGTGGGGGTGGTGTTAGACATGAGTGGGGGCCTGGTGGAGGCTGCCCCTGCACTGCTGGGGGGTGGGGGTGATGGGAGACATGAGTGGGGGCCTGGTGGAGGCTGCCCCTGCACTGCTGGGGGTTGGGGGTGATGGGAGACATGAGTGGGGGCCTGGTGGAGGCTGCCCCTGGTGGCGGGGGGGTGGGGGTGCAGGGAGACATGAGTTGGACATGAGTGGGGGCCTGGTGGAGGCTGTCCCTGCACTGCTGGGGGGTGGGGGTGATAGGGGACATGAGTGGGGGCCTGGTGGAGGCTGCCCCTGCACTACTGGGGGGTGGGGGTGATGGGAGACATGTGTGGGGGCCTGGTGGAGGCTGCCCCTGTACTGCTGGGGGATGGGGGTGATGGTAGACATGAGTGGGGGCCTGGTGGAGGCTGCCCCTGCACTGCTGGGGGTGGGCTTGCAGGGGGACATGAGTGGGGGCCTGGTGGAGGCTGCCCCTGGTGGCTGGGGGGTGGGGTGCAGGGAGACATGAGTTGGACATGAGTGGGGGCCTGGTGGAGGCTGCCCCTGCACTGCTGGGGGGTGGGGGTCATGGGAGACATGTGTGGGGGCCTGGTGGGGGCTGCCCCTGCACTGCTGGGGGGTGGGGGTGATGGTAGACATGAGTGGGGGCCTGGTGGAGGCTGCCCCTGCACTGCTGGGGGTGGGGGTGCAGGGGGACATGAGTGGGGGCCTGGTGGAGGCTGCCCCTGCACTGCTTGGGGGTGCAGGGGGACATGAGTGGGGCCTGGTGGAGGGTGCCCCTGGATGCTGGGTGGTGGGGGTGGTGGTGGTAGATATGAGTGGGGGCCTGGTGGAGGTTGCCCATGGTGGCTGGGGGGTGGGGGTGCAGGGAGACATGCGTTGGACATGAGTGGGGGCCTGGTGGAGGCTGCCCCTGCACTGCTGGGGGGTGGGGGTGATGGGAGACATGAGTGGGGGCCTGGTGGAGGATGCCCCTGGTGGCTGGGGGGTGGGGTTGGTGGGAGACATGAGTGGGGGCCTGGTGGAGGCTGCCCCTGTATGCTGGGGGGTGGGGGTGATGGGAGACATGAGTGGGGGCCTGGTGGAGGCTGCTCCTGCACTGCTGGGGGGGTGGGGGTGATAGGGGACATGAGTGGGGGCCTGGTTGAGGCTGCCCCTGCACTGCTGGGGGGTGGGGGTGATGGTAGACATGAATGGGGGCCTGGTGGAGGCTGCCCCTGCACTGCTGGGGGGTGGGGTGATGGTAGACATGAGTGGGGGCCTGGTGGAGGGTGCCCCTGGTGGCTGGGGGGTGGGGGTGGTGGTAGACATGAGTGGGGCCTGGTGGAGGTTGCCCCTGCACTGCTGGGGGGTGGGGTGATGGGAGACATGAGTGGGGGCCTGGTGGAGGCTGCCCCTGCACTGCTGGGGGGTGGCGGTGATGGGAGACATGAGTGGGGGCCTGGTGGAGGCTGCCCCTGAACTGCTAGCGGGTGGGGGTGATGGTAGACATGAGTGGGGGCCTGGTGGAGGCTGCCCCTGCACTGCTGGGGGGTGGGGGTCATGGGAGACATGAGTGGGGGCCTGGTGGAGGCTGCCCCTGCACTGCTGGGGGGTGGGGGTGATAGGGGACATGAGTGGGGGCCTGGTGGAGGCTGCCCCTGCACTGCTATGGGGTGGGGGTGATGGGAGACATGAGTGGGGGCCTGGTGGAGGCTGCCCCTGCACTGCTGGGGGGTGGGGGTGATGGTAGACATGTGTGGGGGCCTGGTGGAGGGTGCCCCTGCACTGCTGGGGGGTGGGGGTGCAGGGGGACATGTGTGGGGGCCTGGTGGAGGCGGCCCCTGCACTGCTGGGGGGTGGGGGTGCAGGGGGACATGTGTGTGGGCCTGGTGGAGGCTGCCCCTGCACTGCTGGGGGGTGGGGGTGCAGGGGGACATGTGTGGGGGCCTGGTGGAGGGTGCCCCTGGATGCTGGGGGGTGGGGGTGTTGGTAGACATGAGTGGGGGCCTGGTGGAGGGTGCCCCTGGTGGCTGGGGGGTGGGGGTGTTTGTAGACATGAGTGGGGGCCTGGTGGAGGCTGCCCCTGCACTGCTGGGGGGTGGGGTGATGGTAGACATGAGTGGGGGCCTGGTGGAGGCTGCCCCTGCACTGCTGGGGGGTCGGGGTGATGGTAGACATGAGTGGGGGCCTGGTGGAGGCTGCCCCTGGTGGCTGGGGGTGCATGGGGACATGCGTTGGTGGGCAGTAGTGCAAGGTGACATGTGGGTTGGCTGGGGGGCATGGCCATGGTGGATGGGGTGCCTGCGGGACATGTGCAGGGTAGGCCCCTGTGGTGTGGGCCACCTGCAGGGGCCGTGGAGGGTGTAGAGGGAACACCTGGGAGGACCCACACGTGCAATTCACGTGTGGTGCTCCCCGCGCACCCCTGTAATACACGTACCCTGATGGAATCGCGTGTGATACTTCCTGCGCACCCCTGAAATACACGTACCCTGCTGCTTTTGCATGTGATACTTCCCGCGCACCCCTGGAATACACGTACCCTGATGGAATCGCGTGTGATACTTCCCGCGCACCCCTGAAATACACGTACCCTGCTGCTTTTGCGTGTGATACTTCCCGCGCACCCCTGAAATACACGTACCCTGCTGCTTTTGCGTGTGATACTACCCGCGCACCCCTGGAATACACGTACCCTGCTGTTTTTTCGTGTGATACTTCCCGCGCACCCCTGGAATACACGTACCCTGATGGAATCGCGTGTGATACTTCTCACGCACCCCTGAAATACACGTACCCTGCTGCTTTTATGTGTGATACTTCCCGCACACCCCTGAAATACACGTACCCTGCTGCTTTTGCGTGTGATACTTCCCGCGCACCCCTGGAATACACGTACCCTGCTGTTTTTGCGTGTGATACTTCCCGCGCACCCCTGGAATACACGTGCCCTGATGGAATCGCGTGTGTTACTTCCCACGCACCCCTGATGTACACGTACCCAGGACAATCCCGTGTGGAACTTCCCGCGAACCACTGAAATACACGTTCCCCGCTTGGCGTTTGCTGTTTGGCAGCCCTGTGAACTGGTCCAGGGTTAGCGCAGCCCTTTGCGATGATTTGGGGATTTTGAAGGCTTTTCCTTGCGCGAGGGCGTTCTTGGGGGCGTAACTGGCGCTGCTGCAGGGTCGCTGCGCCACTCTGCGCCACGGCTGGTTTCGGAGGCTAAAATCCATGAATACGCTGTGCGATGAAAAGGATTTTTTCGCACGCGGCTGGCGCAGTGTATCGCACGGGGACACTGTGCGCCAGCCGCGTGCGCCATTTTTGTGCGAATTTCTATGAATTACCCTGTAAGTGTCGTTCTATTACTTGAGTAATTTTATTTCACATCTTACTGCTGACAAAAGAAAAGAAAAAATACAAAGCCTCCATTCCCGGCGAGAGTAGACCTGCGCTTATTTTTAGGGATTTAGGGCAGGGTCTAAAAAATGTTGCTGCACGAAAAGGTAGAGACAAAATTGGTTTAAAATTGTACAGTGATGCTAGAGCGCAGTGAACATAAATCCGTCAACAGGGCACGCAGAGAATAGGCCTCAGAGGGGCTGGGGCACGAGCGATAATGAGAAGCAACCTGCGCTTTGAGCGGCGGCAAGTGCTTCCCTCCGCGGAGTAAATCACGTCGCCTGCTTGTGCAAGCATTTCCCCTGCCTTCCCCTGCCCTTCTTGACATCGAATTAAACTTTAATCCAAACTCAGGTAAAGGAAGTGTGTCCCGAGGTCGAGGCCATTCTGCTGAACCATCACCCAGCTCCTCAGGGAGTTAATTACCAGTCACTTGCCTCGCGTGGCTCATTAATCCCCATTCACCTTAAAGTGTCATTTCTGCTCCTTCCAGTCCAAGCCCGCTTTCAACGAGGACAGCCGTGATTGAGAACTGCTTACCGAACAATTATGGTAGCCCCCTTTCACCTCCCCACTTGCACGCCTCGTGCATTTTTATGGCGCCATGGGTTTATTTGTATTCAGTCCGCGAGGCCCTGGTCGCAGCACCAGCCCGGACGGTAAAACAAATTGATCACCTCAGCAGCGAGCGGCCACTGAAATACACCCTTGACAGGACATTAGCATACGCAAACAGCCGGCCATGTCAAACTTTGTTCTCTTAAAAAGCTAAATTTACAGCCTATTAGTACTCGGGGTGAGTGAGAACATGGCGATCAATGGTGCGAGTGCAATTCGTCAGGGATAAGACACGGCTCGAGAGCTAACCCAAGGCTGCGCTTTCCATTTTAATGGCGCGAGCAAATAATAGGGAACGAGGGAAAAACGCACCCCTCGCAATTCACCCCCCTTCTCTCCCATTTGGGGATTTGAAGTTCCACTTTAACTGTTTCATAGCAGGCACTCTCAGTTTAAAGGTATACCCACGGGCATCCCATTGCAACCGATTTTTCTTCTAGATTCTTCGATGTCCTTTCATATATTTGTATTCACTGAAAAAACGTTGTTAAAGAGACGTTATGGTTAAGTTGCACTTATAATGAAATTCACAGAAAAAACGTTGTTAAAGGGATGTTAAGGTTACAAGTTAAGCCGAAAAACCTCAGAAATTCACCAGTTATCGTAAGCTAAGCAACGGTAGCTCGCACCACCACCATGCACTGCTAAGACTAACACCCAGGACATCAAAGAAGACATCACAAATCTGGACCACCTGTTTTTGTTCACTGACAGAATATTACAATTCAAAAGGTGTTATATATCTAGACTTTAATCTTGTCATATGTTCTTAAAGTACTTTCCTTAGGGTTTGGTCTCAGCTCAGGGTGCACATACATGGAGCAATAAGCAGGCCTCAAACACACAATTAATTTGTATATATGAAGATAAACTTTACTGTTATTAACATTTTCTGATGATGCTGTTTCTTTCTTCCTTACTTTAGTTTCCCTGTATATGCCTCTGATTTGTATGCACTGTGGGTCTTTATATGTATTGTTTGCACTAGCACAAGTGTGTAGTAAACCTTGAATTGTTAGCTAGTTATTACATGTTTAAAATTACTCAAAACTCTGACAAGGAAGCATTCATTATTGTACTATCCAAAATTACAAAATTATAAATGTTGTACTTCTATGGTGCGTGCTGAAGCCATTGCCTATGTCTATGTATGATTAGGTTCCTGTATTAACAACAGCACTCCGATGCATTGGGCCTCATTACAAATCGCCCGGTATGGAAACAACGGTGGCGGTAAACCCGCCGCCACCGTTGTTTCCATGCCGGGCGATCACAACTCCTGCAGGCGGAGGCGTTAAACCCGCCAGGTCTGACCTGGCGGGTTTAACACCGCCCGCCTGCAGGCGGACGTGGAAACACCAGCACCATCACGAGATGGTGCCGGTGTTTCCACTTCCCCATTCCCATTGAGTCCTGTGAGACTCAATGGGAATGGGGATTAACACCATTCCGCCTCCGGAATTCCCGGGACACCAGGGTTGTAATGCCCTGGTATTTCCGGGAGTCACAGAGGCGGAATGGTAATACGAGTCCGGCGGTAACCAGGCGGTTTCACCGCCTCGGTTACCGCCGGACTCGTAATGAGGCCCAATGTTGTTTAGATAAGTACATTCTTTAATAGATTAAGTATTTCATGATAGGTCTCCTGATAACCCCTGACATCTTGTTACCAACATTATAAATACAACCCCTTGTAGGGACTTTTCATGACAATTAATTTCACATGTGATATCATCAGATATTCCTATTTCTTGATTACAGGGTATGATGAAAAGCATTTTAAGGATAGCTTATAACTTTGGCGCCACTCAATGAAACTGCATTGAATTCTGTTCTAATCCTGTTTCTGAATAGTTTTGCAAAGTTTGGTGGGATTCTGTCAAGAGGGGGAACATTTTGAGGGGGGTCCCAAAATATTGTAAAGGTTTATAAATGTGGCGTCATTTCACAAGTTCACACAAAAGTTTGCAAAAATATGTTAGATCTAGATATAAATGTTTTTTGTAAAATTTGGTGGGATTTTGTCAAGAGGGTGCTGTTATGACCCTAAGTGGGGTCTGAAAGTCAAAGGATACACTGGGAGCCGGGAGGAATCTTCAGTTGCTTTAATTAGATGACATCAGGAGTACATAAGATTATTCAAGATCAGGATCAGAGCTGAGCCCACTGGCTCCCACTACCCAGGCTACATAATCTCAACTGTCCCTGGGCAGAACAATCACCACACAGCATTCCACACAATCATACCCAAACACTCAATTCATGACATCACTACTCAGGCACTCATCATACATACTCAAAGTGGACAGATAGTCACCCTTAACACCTCCCTTCCTTCAAAGCCTAACATTCCTAACACCTCCCTTCCTTCAACCGACACCAACACCAACAGGTGCTAAATTAGAGGGGGGTTCTCAACATTTTTAAATGGCGTATAACCGTTTGACGAAACTGGATAAAAGTTTCCAGAAAGATTATAGACCCAACCTGTATTGTCTGTGTAAAGTCCGAATGGGTTTTGTCAAGTGGGGGCTAATTTATATGACTATTGTATGTACATACATTTTGAAACTTTTGAAAAAAAAGAAATAGGCATAGGTGGCAAAAGAAATGTGCTCTCGTCTACAGCCCAAACTGCTTGACGGATGTTCACCAAATCTAAATCAGGAGCGGCAGCTATGGTCCCGAAAGCGTGCTTTTGTAACTTTGATGTACATCCAAAATGGGCCAAAGTAGGTACAAATAAATGTTGTAATATCTGAGTTCGGTCCACGGACTCACTTCCCTGTTCACTCCACCGACGGGCCTCGCTGATTGGATGTTGAAAAGCGTGAGGTGCATCATATTTTCTGAAACGCCCGCCATGTCGGATCCGTGGATAGCCGCAATTGACCGCGGAGAGTGGGGAAAAACTATCCTTCCCCCAGAAACTCACTGTCTCCAGAGATCTGGTTCTCTCTAGGCTGGGCTAATGCAATAGCCTCTTTCTAAATCTGCCTGCTTCTACTCTCCGTCCTTTGAAACTCATCCAGAACAGGACCGCGAGACTTGTCCTTGACCTCAAGGCCAGGGATAGTATTCCTCCAGGACTGAAATCTCTGCACTGGCTCCCAGTGGCTGCGAGGAATACATTCAAAACCCTCTGCATTGTCCACAAGGCCTTCTGGGGCCTGGGGCCTCATTACCTCCCACTCTCTCTTCCTAAATATCTTCCCTCTCAAGCTCTTCGCTCATCCGCCTCCAACTCCCTCAGGGTCAGTCGCTTCTCCAAGAAACAAGTTGGTGGTAGATCTCTTTCTTCGGCTGGGACCTCCCTCTGGAATAGCCTCCCTGCCTCTCTGAAACTTGAGGAGAACCATCTACAGTACCGGAAGCACCTCAAGACCTTCCTCTTTGCTTCTGCTTTCTCTCCTCCTCTCCCCAGCTCAACTCCTGACTGAAACTGCACTGGTCACCTGGCTACCCACTTCTCTGATGGGAGGAATGATTTTATTGCAGATGAAGTGCAGCATGACAATGAAGCGTGGGTGAAAGTATCTTGATACATTTACAGGTTCAAGAGAACAGAGTTCTCCTGGTGTTTTTATGTCTATTCCTTCTTTATTTTGGTTTGCTATGTGTAAGAAGTCGTGCAGGTTATTCCATGCATATTCTGCACAACTTAAAATAACAAACCATGTGGGTGGGCCGAAATTCCTTAGCATGCAATGTTCATTAGCGTGATGTCAGTACCAGTATTCTTTTGTACCACACATGTTTGCCAAGAGATTTGTGATACTTGACTGCAAAACGTCATTTTTGTCTTTTATCTTTTGAAGCAGTTGGGTATCAGACATGTTTAAAAAATGTGAGCCTTTTTTTAATGTGTGTGCAACTCTGTAACATAGAGTTGCTAGTACACTTTTGAACAGGAGTTGGAATATGTATTCTACATTTTGTCTGAATCTGGGGTCTTCAGAATACATTTGTAAAGAGCGATATTCTGATGCTGTTATTTGTGTGGATCTTTCATCATATCTTCCTCCTTTTTTGTAGGAAAGAGTAGAAGAAAGGCATAGTTTTCTCCCATATGCTGATTGGAGATCCTTTGGCTTGATACATTTGGTATGTTTCTAATGCATCATCTATGGTGTCTTTGGAGTGTAGTGGGTGAATTGTATACTGGTCCAAAATATTGGCTGCAGTAATAGGATCTGCACGTTCAAATTGCCCAGTTGGTGATAAATCCTGAATTAGTTGGGTGGTTTCTTTTAAGTTCTCTTCAATGTTTATATCTTTGTTTTCTTTTAGATATTGTAGGGCTTTTCTAACTTTGTTTAAGTCTACTGGTTGTTTCCAAATGTTTTTGTTTTTTGTTGGTACACCATTAACTAGGATAATCAAAGACTGATCAATTGGCTGTTGCACTCCTGGGGCCTCATTATAACCCTGCTGGTCCAGTAACAATGGTGCCGGTTGGCTTACGGGCACTGTTGTTACCGGACTGGCAGAGTACAAGTTTGCAGGCCGGATTCCCTCCTGCCCACCCATAATGCTCTCATACAAATTAAGCTTTTTGAGAGGTTATGGAAGTGGGAATATTTCCAAGTTATTAGTGACAGCACGTGATGGCATTTGGTTATTCTCAAGCTTTGTATTGCAGTATATGCAAAGTATTGAAGGGTCACTTATTTTGTATTTATTTTCTGTTATAAGATATGAAGCTAATTGGAACCATTGGGATTCCTCATTGTCTTCTATTTTGTAAGTCTACAATTTACGTGCTCTTTTTATAAAAAGTTCTGCGACAACACACACATACTTGGTTTGGTACTTCAGCAGATGTGCTTTTAAACCTTGCTATTTCTTTTTTGTGTGTGTTTTTTAGAATATTTGTGTTTGTAAGGATTTCTCTGATGCTCTCTAAAGTTACTGAATTGTCTACGTTATCTTCACTTCCAAAATATTAACTTTGGGTGTGTCCTATTTGTTCAAGGAGTTCTTTGGCTGTTCCATGTTGCAGAATGTTATTAAAATGTTGCAGTTGTAAAGCAGGAGTTTTTGCATAGTGCAGTCTCTGGAGAAGGTTCTGTATAGTGGAATGGTGTGTCCCTAACATTTTGATGTGGTGCAAGGTGCTTTTGCAAGCAATTCCCTCAATGATTGTCCTCGCAGTCCAGTGTATTTGCGCACTGGACAGGAGTCCTTGGTTTGTAAAGTATTTATTCTAACTTTGTCTTTCACTTTCACATAGTGATTGAGGAATGGTAAAGATTGGAAGGATATTTGGCGTACGTTATTGAGCTGCATGGCCATTTGTACACTAGATGGATTGGCTGGGTGAAAGAAACAGTTGATTTAAAGTTTGTTGGGGATGTGTTTTCAATGAGGGTTTTTTGTGCCATAATTGTGTTTTTCACAATTTCATACCAGCTGCCATTACTATGTATGGCAATTGGGTTCTTCCGTTCTTGTTTATAAGCCTCTTCATTGAAATATTGTTCAGTGCTGCTTGTGTGAATCCATTCACCTTCACAGAAGTTTGAAAAGTTATCTATGTTGACATTGCACATGTTTCTAAGTACTTTTTGTAATTTACTGATTAATTTTTTTAGTGGTTTGATTCTGTGTACAATTTATATAAACTATTTCCTTTTCAGCAGAATTGTGCTGTCAATTAGTGCTTCCAGGATTAGTCTTCTGCAGTAATTGTTAAGGGTAGAGCGTGATTTCTCAACTGTCTTCATAAGATTGTCAAGTACTCTGCAGTGGAGCATTGTTTTGGTAAAATTACTTTTTTGGAATCCTTC